>NC_033798.1:16074874-16093927 GCF_001876935.1 Asparagus officinalis | reverse complement strand
TCCAAGTTTTCGAAGCAGCTCGCGGTCGACCGAATTTTTCGGTCGGTCGACCGACGTGTTTTTCCGGTCAACCGAAGGTTTATTTCGGACGACCGAAATTTTCTTTCTGTCAACGGTGACTTTTTTAAAACGGTCGTTTGCGTCGACTGTTGTGCTTTCACTTAATAGTGTTTGGCACAGTCTGAGCTAACAACCTGAAAAGGAGATTATCTTCCTAAATGGGAAGATTGGGTTTTGTTTTAAAATGATTTTATCTTTTCTATAAAACCCCCAGTCTTCTTCTTCTTCAGTAAGCCCTAACGTTTGCAAAAACCAGAGAACTCTGTTTTCCTGAGAAAAATTTTCAAATCTGTTTTTCTCTGTGTTTTTGTGTGTGATTCACTTCCCAGCTTCAGTAACCTTTCTCTTTGTCATAGGGGCTGTGTAAAGAGAGAGTCTTTCATCTTTTTCTTCTGCTGTGAGGGTGAGATCTTGTGTAAGATCTACTGTGAGGGTGTGATCTGTTGAGATCAAACTGTGTAGTGAGAGAGATCGTGTGGGATCGCTGTGTAGACGAAGTTCCGGCTTCCAAACCGGGTGTGTAGTGGATTTCTCCTCGAGAGTGGGGAGCGGGGACGTAGGCCAGAGGGCCGAACCTCGTTAACACATCGCGCGTCAAGGATAACGAACTCCTAACCCTATCTCTCTTTCTTTTATCGCATTTTTATTTTGTGTTTTGCTTGTGCTGAATTTATTAGAGCTTCTTGACCCTAATCACCCCCCCTCTAGGGTCCAACACATTAATGGGTCGAGTCACGATAAATGTGACGAAGGCCGCTTTGATCCTATATTGATATAGTCAATGGACGAGATTGTTCAGAAATACCTTTTCAGTGATAGTAATTTTTGAGCTCATAAGGTTATACACAATTTAAGGAATCATATGGTGCCCAAGTGGGAGATTGCTGGATTTAATCTAATAAATCTATTTGTAGGCACATATGATTAATCAATGTGTATTGCTGTCCTTCAGGATAACCCACTAAAGTGATCAATTAATTTGGGTTAATGAGTATTTAAATAAGTCATGGGGTTATATGTGCAGATACCAGGTTGTAATTGTGATTTGATGAGGGGCCAAATTACAAATGTACAACATCTATAAATAAGGGGTTATGGTCCCTAATCTAGGGTTATATTCTCTAATTCTCTTCACCCCCCATCTAGAGAGAAATTTGGCTAGAGAAACCCTAAGGTTAGAAGATTCAAAACCCATCTCAAGTTTAATCTATGGATTCAGGTATAAGCTTCCACTCTTTTCTTTTGATTCTTGTAAATATCTTTGAATTAATCATGACTTTATGGTTTAGATCTTAAGTTTTTATAAGATCTAACACATGATCCTTGTCAACGATAGAGATTAAGGGAGACAAAAATTAGAGAGAGAAAATTATGAGATAAAATTTATACATACCTGTTTGCTCCTTTTTGAGATTTTTAAATGCCCACAAAAACAAGTTCAGATCCTATTACAATGTTTGCATAGTAAGTACAAGGCGTTCTCAGCCATTGAGATATAAGCTGGAGAGACAATTAGGGGATAGAAAATATTTTTCTATCCCCTAGACAACTCAGAACCCTAAGCCCATGTGGTTGTTCGCGGGGAAAATCGATTTCTTCATTGAATTCATTGTGATCCCAAAATAACAACTTTTTGTGGTTACAAAAGATCCGGTCTTTTTTAGATCCGGTTACAACGAAATCAAAGAAAATAATAAAAATTACAACTTTCTCCTTGTGAACAAATCGCGAGCTCCTGTTTTGCGGTCGCTCCCTTTTGTGGGTTCTTTGCCAACGCCGGGGTTAATCCGTGGACCACCGCGCGATCTAGATCCGGTCGGATCTACACGATTTGATGGGTATTATTCTACGAAGGGAATAATAGCCGGGAGGGATTAGTTCACTAAGGAAATAATCGCTCGGATCTCGGGATCTAAGACCAAGCTTAGATCCGGAGTGTGATCTCGTGTAGATCTCAGATCTGTTCTTCCCCTCTCTCGAACTCCTGCCTTTTGTGACGTGGATGCTCGCCGAGGATCAGATCTGGATGTCCAAGTCTTCAAGTCTTCAAAACTCTAAGCTCGATCTTCAATCCGGCAGAGTTTCGGCTCTCAAAAGTCCAACCTTTGAAAATGAACAAAAGGGGGCCTATTTATAGGCTACCCTCACTGTGCCTTGGGCACAGTGCAGCCGGCCACCTTGAGGTGGCTCGGCTCTGGGCCGGCCACCTCAAGGTGGCTCGGCCACCGAGCCACCTCAGGGTGGCTCGGCTTTGGCCGAGCCACCTTGAGGCGGCTCGGTTTTGGCCGAGCCCCTCTGGGTTTGCTGTTTTCCGTCGTTTTGCGCTGTATCCGTCTCTCGGTTCTGTCCGTGATTCGGTTGACTTAGATTCTGATTTGTTGATCTGATTTGGCAGTAAGTCGGAATCCTGATTTGGCAGTAAATCCACTTCTGAGTTCGAGTCCGAAACCGATCTTGATTTGGTCGTTATTAATCCGAGTCCACTCTTGTTTGAATGACTCGTTGATTTCCCGAACTGTTGGCTTGATTCCTCGCTCGAATGGATGTATCCCGTTGCTTGCGTGCGGTTCGTCAACCTTGTCGCCTCGTTGGTTCGTCGGTTTGTGCTGAGCTATGCTGAGGGACCTATAAGCAATTTTATATGCCTACATATACCCCCTCCAAAGTATTTCAGCCTCGTTTTTTTATAGAAGAGTCTGGAATACTTTGGATATGATTGTCCCAACCTTCAGTCGGTATAACGGGACCTTGGAATGGCTTCTGTTCTTGATTCCTTCAATCTTCCAGGCTATTCGGTGCTTTGTCGAATGTCTGTAAGAGTTCCGGTGCTGCATTTATTGTCTGACCGTTGTCGGAATTTTAAACTTGAAGTCGATTCCTGACTTTCTAATCTTTTAGCTGACCATCGATTGTCGGCGTCGAGTCTTTATCTGCAACGCGTTGTCCGGCGTAGTGTTGTTGAGTTATCCTTAAGAATATTTTTAGAAAAATACTCTCCAGAAACTTCTCAACCAAAATTAGGGAACAGTTTATACTCATATACCTTATTGGAGTATTTTCTGTGCCCAAATGAACTGAACCGGTCTGACAATGACCCAAAAAAGGCAGTAATTAGGCTCAAAAAATCCTCCAACTCTTCCGAACGTATGGGAGAGGAGTGAATGAATGATGGACTGAACCGTCGATCGATTTGAAGTCGTTTCGACGCTCGGTTCAGCTTCAATTTAGATTCCGGTTCAAACCCGGTCCGGTCCGGTTCGGTTCGGTTCAGAACCGGTTCACCCTATAAAAGGGGTTCTCTCTTTTTTTTGATGGGCTTAATCGTCGGTCGATTTGAAGTCGTTTCGACACTCGGTTCAGCTTCAATTTAGATTCCGGTTCAAAACCGGTCCGGTCCGGTTCAAGGCCGGTTTGGTTCAAGGCCGGTTCACCCTACAAAAGGGGTCTTTTTTCTTTTCTTTTCCCTCACCTAGGGCCGGCCACCTCTCTCTCCTCTTTTTTGAATTTCTTCGAAACTTCCATTTTTAGAATTTCTCTTAGGCCCCTCGAGCGCGTGGTTCGAGCACTTTTCAAGATCTAATTTTATTGGATCTTCGAGCTTTCCCTCAGGTATATCTTCCATAATTTTAGCATTTTTTTATGCTTAATTTAATTTATGAACTTGTGGGATTGCATGCGAGGGTTAGGATTATGATTTGGCGCCTCGAGCTTATCTTTCAGGGGGGTAGAATTGCAATAAAAAGAGGATTTTTTCTAGATCTGACCTCTCAAGAACCAAATTCAAGTCGAGTTTTGAGAACAAGTGGCAATACTATATATCAGGATCCCATATAAACCTCATTAATCAATTTGTGTAGTACTGAGATGCTTTCTGTATTTAAGAATTAAAAAAATGCATATGGAACCCTATGTTCTCAACCAATCATTATTTTCTAGTAAACGCAAATCTGAATACTGTAACTGTTCTTCAAAAAATAATTTGGTGTCAACCTCAATATTATTGTTTATGAAATTATTTTACCAGTAGTTGCTCAACCAAAAGAAAAAAAAGGAAAAAAAGAAGAGGCATTATTATTAATTTACCAGTGCGGCCCTAACATGAGAAGAATGAAAAAGCCTTTGCAGACACAAAAGCTTTTCCCATACCTGCAGATGAGTTTCACAAAGAAAGGAGGATTAAAAATAGAGTTGATTTTGCATTTGGACCCACACAGTTCATGGAACTTGTGCTGAACCACAACGCACTCTTCATTGCAGAAAGAACGTTGTTCTTTCCTAATCCCCTATGAAAATTGAAAATGCATAAATAAATGAATAAGAAAGAAAAAAATATTCAACAATTAAGAACTAACCACATGTTAAAGTAGAAGGAATAACTTCCATTGTGGAAGAAAAAATTTTAAGAATAAAAACTCACGAAAGCGAATAAGCCATTCAATCTTCAATAACGTATCTATTCCTCCTTGCACCAAAAGCAATTCTCTGTACAAGAAAATGAGAAGATAATAGTTAACATAAGCTCAGCATATTCACTAAAGGGAAAAAAAACATATCAGTTTTGGATATTAACTGAAAAAATCTGGGAGTACGCCTTAAGGCCTGTTAAGAATTTTATGTAGGTTGGCTTCATGGACTGACTGCTAGGGACCGATCTGATAGAGGGAACAAGGTATTCTGCAACCTGTTGGTAGTAAAAACAACAACAGCAACAAATTTAGAGAAGCAACACCCTTTAGTTACAAATTGGGCTTGGATTGCTCATTGAGTCAATTGTATGCTGATCATAATCATACTTCCTTTAAATAGAAAATTTCAAATGAAAACCACAAAAGAGAAACATTAAAGAGCAAAATGCTCAGTTCCAATATTTTTCATTCCGTAAATTATGCTTTTGACATACATTTTTTTCTTCTACAAAATGGTTATACTTTGAAACAAACTCATTGGGTACCTAACTCAAATTGCAGTCCTTTCGTGTGAGGATTTGGACCATAACCAACTACATCAGAACACTAAACAGGCACATAAATCTGGAATCCTAGATACGAACACAAGTCTACAATCATAACACTTATTTTTCTCAAAAAAAAAAAAAAAATCATAACACTTATCTTACCAGTCACCACTTATTATAGCAATTAACATGTCAGTGTTCGCGTGGAAAACTGTATCTTTCTTCATTAATGAGATAATTGTCATCTTGGATTACAAAGATCCGGTCTTTTATAGATCCGGTTACAACTAAATCAAAGAAAGAAGAAAAAAAGTAAAAATTACAACTTTCCTCTTGTGAACAAATCGCGAGCTCCTGTTTTGCGGTCGCTCGCTTTGGTGGGTTCTTTGCCTGCGCCGGGGTTAATCCGTGGACCACCGCGCGATCTAGATCCGGTCGGATCTACACGATTATGCGGGTATTATTCCACGAAGGGAATAATAGCCGGGAGGGATTAGTCCACCAAGGGAATAATCGCTCAGATCTCGGGATCTAAGACCAAGCTTAGATCCGGAGTGTGATATCGTGTAGATCTCAGATCTGTTCTTTGCCTCCTCTCGAAATCCTGCCTTTTCTGACGTAGGTGCTCGCCGAGGATCAGATCTGTACGTGCAAGTCTTCAAGTCTTCAAAGCTCTGAGATCACTCTTCAATCCGGCAGAGTTTCGGCTCTTGAAATTCCGACCTTTGAAAATGAACACCTCTAGGCCTATTTATAGGCTCTCAAAATGATGTCGGTACCGCATGCCATGGACCACTCTGTTCCCTTACTACAGCTGCTTGAGAATGGCGAGTGGGAAGGCCGAGGATTCTCTGATATCAGGAGGCAGCTACAGGTCCACAAGTGCTGGGCATTCTCCACTTGCTTTCCGCAGTTCTCCAGCCGGTATGGCGAGTGTTTGATTGATGAGGAGAAGCCGAGGGAGTATCGCACTTATTTAGATATCGGCTGCTTTAATTGGCTAGTGAACATCAGGCCGGGCTACCTGACTTTCCGGGTGGGGAATCAGTGTTTTATAGAGCCATATCTACCCTGCCGATTCGCTCGCCAGTTTGGTTAGGGCTTATGGAGGTTTGGTGGACGGTCTTCGTGCATGGTTGTGGACTGTGACAGGCTGCACTGGTGCTAGGTTCAGTCTCCCGGGTGCTGAGCGACAGTTGAACCTCACTTTCTTGAGCTGCAGGTGGTTGCTAACAGCTAATAAGACTGTCCCTGTGAAGCCTATTGAAGAGTTGGTGGCCGAAGAAGCCTCTCAGATTGATTCTCATGTGATCCGGGACGGTGCTCGGTCACAGAGGGCGTGGGGCAAGACCCGCCGACTTGATGCAGAAGGTCATAGGGCCTTTAGTTCTGCTGGAGAGGCTTCAGGCGGAGATCCTGAAGACTACGAGGCAGATTTCGAGCGAGGTTAGTCACCCATCTTTTCTTTCTGCATTTCCGAATTGCCAGTCCTGACCACTATCTGATATTTCAGGGACAGCGACAAACAGTGAAGAGGAGTTCCGTCCTTTTGCCCGGGCAAGACCTTCGACTACTGTCCGTGCTGATAGGCGGAAGAGACTAGCCCATAAGCTGCCTGCAGATTCGCGGGCACCTGAGATGGACTTGGCTGGTGATGATCCTGCTAGCGACAGAGGTTAACATCTACTCTATAGATCATTCTCTTGATCGTTTAGATTTTTAGACTCATGCTTCCCCATTCTATGTAGGAGAGCGCAAGGAAGGGAGATGAGTTTCGATCCTGCTCCTCATGAGTTTGTATCTTCTGGTGAGCCTGACTCACCTTACCAGGTAGAAAAACTTGCAGAAGCCGCCGACTTTAGGGAGGCTACCAATGTAGGACCTGATTCAGTGAATCCAGATACATCTACGAGAGGTAACTTATTTCCATTGGTCATATTCTCTTCATTCTTCTTTCGTACTTACATTTCTTTGTGTCAGATTTTTCGATTGACGATTTCGATGAGGCAGGTTTGCCTGCAGACACTTCTATGTTCCACTTCATGTATGACTCTCCTCAGATCGATGGCCCGCTGCCCGAGGATATGTTTCCTGAGCCCGTACTCCCTCAGGATCCCGAGAACGGTTCTTTTGAAAGTACGTGCCTTTTCTCGAGTTAATTATAGGACTAGCCAATTTTTTGACTAATGCAGCTATAATGTAATGCATCTGAACATTCTGTTCTGTGTTTAACAGGAGCTTTTGCCGAGGCTGATCCTGCTGAGCCGGCTGTGAGACCAACTCCACTAGTTGATACACCCACAGCCGTTACGTCTCCGCTACCCCCAGCGACTCAAGGGGAAGGAGGTATAAATTAAGCCGCTGAAAATGTCATTTATTTCCTTATTAAGGCTTTTTGACGGATTTCTCCTTTTTGTGTAGGGCTTTCCTCTCGGCTTCATGTCCTCGTGAAGGAGTTGTTATCGGACAATGACCCTGAGAAGATCGTCATTTGTGTAGAAGTCCGCTCTTTCTTCTCCTTTATGAATGTTATGCTTGGCAAACTCCTCCACGACGGACTTTCCCTTCGCCAGTTTAAACCATTCCTTGATTCTAAAATAAATTTAATAAGGGATGCGGGATACCCGGATCTGGCGAGAGTTATATTCGATGACCTTGACTGCTTAGAGCGTGAGCTTCAGATGTTTCACGAGCTCCGGGATGCAGGTGCCTCTTCATTCATTGCTGCTGAGTTGGATACTCGCTTACAGTCATGGCGCAGTACTCGGATGGTTGCTGAGCTCGAGATTCAGGTGCAGCGGGGCCGAATAGATCGAGTTGAGGCTAACCTTGCTACTAAATCATCCTCACTTGACGAGCTTGATTCTTCCATCGCTTCTTGTGAGACCCAGATAGATCAGCTCCGACGAGAACTCCGTGAGAAGGAGGAGACTTTGAGTATTCTCCAGATGACAAAGCTGCAGGATCAGCAAACACACACTGCTTTATCTGATGAGCTGAAGTCCTTGAAGCAGCAGCTGGTCGAGACAGAGGAAGTTGCGGTGAAGACTTTAGCCGCCAATGACTTTAGGATTTTTGGCTAACCCCCAGCCTTCAACGGGTTTGATTAGCCTTTACCGACTACCGTTTGAGTCGGGCTAGCATGCGGATTGTCTAAATCCGTTCCGCATGTAACGTTGCGCTCAGAGATTGAATCCTCTGAGACTTGTTGCTATGACTTTGAATACATAGACTTCGCCTTTGTTACGGGAATAGGCTACCCGGCGACACGTGTTAGGTGTTGACTTTAGGATTTTTTGGCTAACCCCCAGCCTTCAACGGATTTGATTAGCCTTTACCGACTACCGTTTGAGTCGGGCTAGCATGCGGATTGTCTAAATCCGTTCCGCATATAACGTTGTGCTAAAAGAGTTAACACTCTTAGTGCTACGATATTGAATGCGTAGGCTTCGTCTTTCTCACGGGAATAGACTACCCGGCGACGCGTGTTAGGGGTTAGCTTTAGGATTTTTAGGCTTCGGGATAAAATACCCCAGAATCGAACTCTGGTGTCTTTTTCTACGGAAAAAGACTAAACCGGCGACGCGTGTTAGGCGTCGGCATATCCTTTCTTAGGATTCAGGATGAAATTCCCCATGCGTGTAAGGCATGGATTCTGGTGTTATTAATAACAACCTGTCACAATGTCGAATATGTGAACGGGTGTTCTTTTTAAACGGTTAAGAACTGACCGGCAGCGCGTGTCAGGCGCAGACTTATCCCTGCTTAGGATTCGGGATAAACTTCCTAGGATGAATCCTAGATTGATAGATTCTTAGAAAAGGTTGGTGCGGGAAAGGAAGAATTTTATATTCTATTTCCCGGTCTTCTTTTAGGGTGAAGGCGAACCCAACAGACAAGGAAGGAAGAATTTTATATTCTATTCCCTGATTCTGGAAAGGAAGAATTTTATATTCTATTTCCAGGGAAAAAGAAACTAGAAGTGGGATCTCCACTCCGAGAATCTGGAAAATTTAGATAAACTTGCCTTTTATAGGATTGATTATCTAAATTGGGAAAAAGAGTTCTTCGTTTATCGAAGTGAAGTTTCAACTTTGGCTATAACCGTGAGAAGATTTAACCAAAGAGAAGAGAAAGGAGTTCTTTCGTTTATCGAAAGGAGACTCTGATCTGAAAGGGGACCTTCTTGTCTATGGAAAGAGTCAAGAGGGCCAGATGGACATTTTTGGTGGACCCACTGTCAATTGAAACTGATCAGTGAGGGATTTTGGTGGTAAAAAAATGATTTTGGGTTATCCTTTAGAATATTAAGTGTAATATTCTTCAAGGAACTTCCCGGTAAATGGGTTATCCTGAACATACTAGGGATAGTATTTTTTCAGGAACTTCCCATTTATTGGCATTAATTGCCTGGCGCCCTCTTGAGTAATCAGGCGATATGCGCCGTTTGAATAGACTGTGTCTATTACAAACGGTCCTTCCCATTTGGGTTCGAATTTACCTTTCTTCTTGGAAGTGAGGATTATTGGTCGGCGAGCAGCGAGGACCAGATCTCCTTCCTTGAAGCTTCTCTGTCGGACTCTTTTGTTAAAAGCCCTAGACATCCTGGCCTGATAAAACTCAATTTGCTGTTGAGCTTCCAAGCGCTTTTCATCCAGCCTCTCAAGCTCTTCGAGACGCTTCTGATGCTGTTCTTCTGTCGTCATCTCTGTTGCGAGGGCGATCCGAAGGGATGGAATCTGAATTTCCAGCGGTAGCACAGCTTCACATCCGTACACCAGCGAATACGGGGTGGCACCTGTGGGCGTGCGTATGGTGGTGCGATAAGCCCAGAGTGCTTCACCGAGTTTATCGTCCCAGTCTCGTTTATTGATCTTCACGAGCTTTGACAGGATCTTAATGATCGTTTTGTTAAACGCTTCAGCTAATCCATTCGCAGCGGGATAATAAGCTGTCGACGAAACATCTTCAATTTTGAACTTGTCACAGAACCTGACGAAGGCGTTGCTTATGAACTGCGGACCGTTATCATGAATGATCCATCTTGGCACGCCGTGTCTGTATATGACATGATGCTTGATAAAATTGATGACATTGTTCATCTTCACTTCTTTAAGCGGAATCGCTTCAGCCCACTTTGAGAAATAGTCCGTGATTGCGAGGATGAATCGATCGCCTTTGACTGAAGGGGGAAAAATAGGACCGACAATATCCATACCCCATGTCTCGAACGGCCAAGATGTAATTGACACGTGCAACTGCTCTGGCGGTTGATGCATATAATTCGCATGTATCTGGCAAGCGTGGCATTCTCGTGCGTATTCGATTGCGTCACGAACCATCGTTGGCCAGAAATACCCCATTCTTCTGATGCGATCATACAGTTTGGGACCAGGCTGATGCGCACCACATTCTCCTTCGTGTGCTTCCTTAAGAACTTCCTTTGCTTCTCTGTTCGAAAGGCATCGGAGTAAAAGACCGTCGTACCCTCTACGGTATAACGTATGGGTCTCGGCAGCTCTTCGGCGGATTGATTCTCTTTCTTTTACATCCTCTGGCAAAATACCGTATTGGACGTAGTCGATGATAGGAAAGCGCCAATCTCGGGACTCAGACCCAATTTGAGTTGAATTCACTTCTTTGGCGCTCATATTTCTATCGTCTTCCTCTTTAATCTCCATACTGTATATGGGTATGCAGAGTTGATGCGTCCTCACCGTGACCAAGAGTTCAGTTTCGGGAGGTTGTGCAAGTGATACGGCTAACGCTGCTAGTGCATCCGCATAAGTGTTCTGGAGGCGAGGGATGTATTCGATAAAAAATTCTTCAAAAGATTCTGCCATTCTGATGGCTTCCTGGTGGTATGGGATCAGGTCTGGATTCCTGACTTCATACTCTCCGCGAACTTGGTTGACTATCAGTTGAGAATCCCCAAAAGCTTCGAGATATTCGACCCCCAGCTCCTTGGCAAAACTGAGTCCAATGAGAAGTGCATTGTACTCTGCTACGTTATTGGAGCACGGACTAGTCAATGAATAAGCCCGAGGCATCACATGCTTTCCCGGGGAGATTAAGACAACCCCAACCCTAGAGGAAACAGTAGAACCTCCCGGGGTTATTACCTTATTAACTGCCCTCGAAGCACCATCGAAATATAATTGCCATACTTGTTGGTGTGACGTCGTGTTAACCTCGTGGGTTTCATCCGGCAAGTCATCGTACACTTCTGCCGTATCTGTGGTTTGATTGACTTCTGCTGTTTGAAGTGCAGATCATACTGGGATAAGAGAAGGGCCCATTTCGCTAATCGCCAATTCATAGAGGCCGGTTGCGTCATAAATACCCGTACTGGATTCACGTTGGAAATGACGTAAATCGTCTGTCCCACCAAGTAATTCCGCATCTTTTGCATTGCGAATACCAATGCGAGGCATTCTTTCTCAATCATTGGATATCGAGACTCCGCGCCTACCAAGGTTCGACTTAGTTAATAGACTGCCTGTTCGTGACCATTATCATTGTCTTGTGCTAGTAAGGCACTTATCGAGTGGTTCATCGCCTTGAGATAAATCAAGAACGGTTTACCTGATTTTGGTGCAACGAGAACAGGAGGGTTCGTCAGGTATGTTTTTATATCTTCGAATGCTTTTTGGCAGGCATCATCCCAGATAAATGATACCCCTTTCTTGTTTAGCTTAGAGAACGGTTGGCACTTCCCAGAAAGCGCCCTTGCAATCCTCTGAGTTCTCTTAGATTTCTAGGGGGTTGCAGTTCATGTATCGCCTTCACCTTATCGGGATCGATATGTATACCTTTAGTGGTGACGACGAATCCAAGGAATTTTCCGCTGGACATTCCAAGGAATGATTTAGTGGGGTTCATCTTCAATTGATGACTCCTCATGAGATCGAACATCGTCCATCGTTTTCAAGTCCTTGATGTGATCTTCTTTATTGCGGCTTTTTACAACCAAATCATCAACGTAGCATTTGACTGTCTTCCTGAGATGTTCTTGGAAAATCTTAGTCATTGCTCGCTGGTATGTGGCGCCTGCATTCTTCAGACCGAATGGCATCACCGTGTAGCAAAAGACACCGAGAGGCGTTCTGAACGCTGTATGCTTCTCATCATCTGGGTGCATCTTGATTTGGTTATACCCTGAGAAACCATTCATAAAAGACATTCTCTCAAATCCGCATGTATTGTCGATAATGACATCTGTGATTGGGAGAGGAAAGTCATCTTTCGGACATGCCGTGTTCAGGTCCCTGAAGTCGATACAGATCCTGATTTTACCGTTCTTCTTCATGACTGGAACGATATTGGCTAACCAATCTGGATGTTGCTCCTCTCGGATAAATCCTGATTCGATCAGTTTCTTAACCTCTGCCTCAATAGCTTCCATGATCTGCGGACGAAACCGTCTTTGCTGTTGCTTGACAGGTTTGGCATCCGGCTTGATATCAAGGCGATGCATTGCTACATTGGGGTCGAGCCCTGGCATGTCTTCATAGTTCCACGCGAAGACGTCGATATATTCCCTGATGAGAGCAATCAATTCCTCCTTCTCATCTGGGGGAAGACTGTCGCTGATGAATATAGGCTTTGGGTTGGCCTCATCACCCATGTTAATCTGGACTATTTTATCTTCAGTGGGTGGTTCTCTTTGCTCGAACCTATCGCCATACTGCATATTCAGATGGTGAACCCACGGGTCTTCCCATGTTGGCATTTGATCGTCGTCTTCCATTATGGACGGATAAGCTGTAGTCATGTTCGCCATTAGGGTTTTGAAAGTGGATGGATCGGCTGTAGCCATATTTGACATTAGGGTTTTGAAAACTTCTCCCAGACTTGTATCGGAGTCCCACTCTGAAGCATCGGGAGAGTATCCCTTCTTGGCTTTGTTAGCAATTTGATCGATAATTTGCCAACCACATTCGTCATCTGATGAAACATAACCTAAGCCTCGCCCATATTTATAATAATCCTCAGGTTTACCTTTTGGTACATATACTGCTTTGGCTGGATTACGAGGACCTCGATCGAAGTATAAACCTTCTCCGAGTGTGAAATCGTAGCCCTGCTTTTCCATGAGCTTGCGCGCTTCTGGACTATACTTGGATAGATGTCGACCAGGTTTGTCATCATCTTCATCTTCGCTTAAGAAATGATGTGGTAATGGGGAGCTTTTTCCTTTACCGTAAATCACTTCTTTAGCACCTCTTACTTTGTTCGGGATGACCATGGTTGTTCCGAAAGAATGCTGAAGGTGTTCCTTCGTTACATAGGGTGATCGGATCGGCATATACAACTCAGGATTGTCGTACAGCTCTTTTATCACATCATCAAGAGACAAGGAGTACTCTAAATCATCTTTTATTGCAATATCGGCAAGTTGCCAGTTACAACCTCCATCTGACGATTGTTCATCGTCAAGATTGATTACAAAGGGTACAATGTCATTTAAAACAAAACCGCCATTGTAATCGAATCCGGCTTCAGAATCAGCTTCTTCTCCGCTGTCTGTGCCCTGGGCCGATGGTTCAGTATCGGATTCGTTACCATAAAGGAGAGAATCAGTGAAATAATTCTCATACCCTTTGAATGGTTGCTTATCCGCGACCACCGTCCTAACCTTATTATCAACGTCGACATACTTTAAACATTGGTGGAGTGTGGAAGGGATTATAACGTTACTATGGATCCAAGGCCGACCCAATAGTAAGTTATATGAAGTCTCGGCATCGATCACATAGCATGTGACTTCTGTCTTCAAATCCCCCATTTGACACTTTACCCGGATCTTACCCAAGGGTCTTGACCCGCTAGTGTTGAATCCATAGATAACAGTGCCTGTGGATGCTAACTTGCTAACTGGAATACCAAGGAAGTGCATCAAGCGAAGCGGCATAATACTCACAGCAGAACCCGGATCCACTTGGATTCGGTTGACTTTGCTGGAGCCGATGTACCCGATGAAGTATAGCGGTCGATCGTGGTTCGAATTCTTCGTCTGCATATCCTCTTTGGTGAAAGTAATGCAGGGAAGGTTCTTAGTCGCTATATTGCATTGTTGACTCAGCGGTTCTGGATTTTCAGACACCGGCTTGACTTGAGTCAGAAACACCTCTGAATTGGCCAAAGCTTCTTGCAAGGCCTCCCTGGTTTCCTTGGACAACCGCAGCAACTCATACAACGTTATCCGTGCTGGAATGTTGGCTAGTTGAGCCATTATATCGAAGATTTGAGGAGTCTTCGAGCTTTCCGATTTGTCTTTTCCAATCGGGCGACTGAAACGAGACTGCTTCGGATTCTGAATTTCCTGGGGATTCTTCTCTTTTGGTTTATTCACCGGCTGTCGTCGAGCCTCTTCCCCCGGTGTAGGACTTGTAATCACCCCCATCTCCGTGAGAGTTTTGGCTGGTCCCCGTTTATTCACCCTCTGCTCACTAGGTGGTGGATAGTTGTAGTGATACTCATTTCCGCTTCGGGTTACAAAAACTTCTTGTTCTTTTTCAGAGAGCGGAAAAGCTAGTATTCTTTCGTCATCTTCTCCTGGGATAGCAGAGACTCCACAGCAAGACTTTCATTTCCCTTTGGACTTCTTCTTGGATGACGACCCAGCCCATTGTTCATCTTCAATCAGGTCGGGGTGAACCCAGAGGATTTCGCCGTTCGGAGCTGTATGTGGCACAAGTCCTTTTTGGCGCTGTCCATGCGGGTCGTCGTTTACTGTCTTCATTCCCACCTTGGTGATGCGTTTTGGTTCAAACCACGCTGTGGGCACTGATCCAAAGCTGATTGAAACCGCGTTTGCTCCAACATTCTTGGACGGCTTCGGGGTTATGACGCCTACATCAATTAGCGCCTGGATCTTGTCCTTGAGGTGGTAGCATGACTTCGTAGGGTGATGGACCGCTCTATGGTATGCACAATACCTCGGATCCGTCACTTTGCTAGCCCCTTCTTGATCCACAATCGCTGACAGCTGGATCTTGTTGTTCTCCAGCAGGTATTTGAAGATGCCGGGAACTTCGTCATCCTTGAAGGAGTACACCTTAGGGAACCTCGGCTCTGCAGATTTCTGCTTCTGAGGCCGTTGTTACCATTGCCCTCGAGATTGTTGTGGTGCTTGTTGCTGTGGCTGTTGCTGAGGTTGCAATTGGAATGTTTGATTAGCATCAACTGCATTAGCATGTGCCTTACCTTTCCCCCGTGGGACGAAATTCTGCTTTGGAGCATTCGTCGCCTGTTGGCCTCTCTCCGCCTTCTTCCTTCTTAGGAATCGTTCGGCTTGCTCTCCTTGGACCTTCAGATCCTTCCATGTCTTGGACGGTGCTGTCCCTATTGCTTCCAACACGTCCAGCGCGAGGTTGTTGTGGCAAGTCTGGAGGATGAATTCCTCGGTGATCGGGTCTCGACAGTTCATCGCTTTGTTCCGGAACCTCTTGAGTCTTTCTGCTTCTCGTCTAGCAACGATCCGATGGATATCTTTGTGTCGTCGTCGAAGAAGTTGGCGAGGAATTTGGTCTCCATGTCGTCCCAGCTGTTCACACTACCTGGCTTGAGGCGGCGATACCAATCGAAGGCGGCTCCGCGAAGAGTGCCGACGAATGACCGCACCATCAGAGGCTCATTACCGGAGATTACCCCCAAGTGCGATTTGAAGTAAATCAAATGCTGAGTGGGCGAACTCATCCCATTAAACGGCGTGAAGTTAATTAGGTTAAACTTCGCCGGATATGGGATTGATTCCCACTCTCTTGGGTATGGACAAGGAATGCCCGTCTTTTTCATCTCTTGAGCGGAAATCAATGTATTGATTTTGCTCTCGAGATTTTTAAATTTCAGATTTTCATCTGTGTTTTCACTAGCATTCTCATTACCACCCCCTGCATTGACGGGAGGATTATTGGTATTACGAGCTTCATTCGTATCCTCGTCTTCCAGATTCACCGGGTTACGACGACTTGGCTCGCCTTGCTGGTTCGTCAATGCCTGGATTTGTTGGTCATGCATTTCTCTCATGTTTTGCATGGCCATCTGCATTTCGAACCTGAAGGTTTCCTGTTGTTTAGCTAAGGCGTCTTCAAGCATTTTGGCCACTTGCTCCGCGCTTATCATCAGTGATTCGCGGGGTTGTCCTTCGCTGGATACTGTATTGTCTGAGGCGACAGCGGAGCTAGCATCAGATTCTTCATCCTCTGAAGGGAGTCTTGTCCGAACCCTACCGTAGGTTGTTCGCTTGATGGTTTCGGATTGCAGACGGGTTCTAGGCCGGGATGCTTTCAAAATCGATTCGAGATTGTCCCGCGCCGATGTCCCTCTGCTGGTCATGTTGGTGGTGACCCTCGGAAATTCTCCGTCTTCAATCATCCTTCTTCTTCGTTGAAAACGCCTAGGCCTGGGTTTTGGCGTCTCTGCACTGAGTCTTTCAAAAACTGAGACTCTTTCGGGGAACACCTTGATGCAGTTGCATTCAGACAATTCCGCCCGAATGAGTTTGGAACAGGGGCATTGAATTTCCTGTTCTCGGGGACTCCTCTTCCTGGTTCTATTCGTACCCCCATCACGATAGTACAACTCGTCATTTTGACAGTCGGAGTAACCTATCGTGTGCGGGCACGACTTCTCAGGTATAACACTATCACTATCAGATGATAATGTTTCCATCTGAGGTTGGATCGCCTTCTTTGGGCTTTCAAAAGTTACACGCCTCGAAACATGCCTTTGTGGGCGTGAGTCTTCAGTGTGCTCTTGGACTTCGATGCGCAAATTGGTGCGCGCAGTTGCTTTGAGCTCTTTGTCATACTGGAGGTGATGGCGACCCCCAACGTGTTGAGTCGTTTTGGGCTTCTTCATTGGACCCAAACGCTCGTGAACTGGAACTTTGCCTCTCTCGTCGGGAACTGGACCGAGACGCTCCGAAACTGGCTTCCTCCTTCGGGATGATTCTGCATGATCTCCCGGAGTAGTCATAGGAATTAACGGCGACTTTGGTTGACTCGCCGGAGTTTGACCTTCCTTAGAAGCCTGCACTGGTTGCTTTTTGGCCTGAATCGCCACTTCAGACTTAGGCTTCCAGACTTGGCGTGTTGGTGGTGGCTTCTTCTCCACCTCCTTTTGCAGCTTTCTACGGGCCTCCTGAACTTGAGCCCGTGCCTGCGCTGACATCGCGCGCGCTTGGCGGATACGCTCCTCAGCTGTCGAGCGGTTTCCGTTTGACGCGGATCGCGCATTCGTTCTTTGGGGCTTGGAGGCGTCGGCCGTTCATTGGTGGTTGAGGGCTGTTTACCTCGTTCTGTTCTTCAGATCGGCGTTGTAGTGGAATCCGTCTGTAGACTCCTCGCCTATGGCGAGTTAGCTGGGCAGGCGTTGAACGAACGCCTGCTGGCGGGCTCTGCTTTGAGAAGAGTCAAACGCCTTTCAAACAGTGGAGGGCGTTGGCGGAGTTTTGGGTTGACCTGGTTGGAGGTCGTCAGAACTTCACCCAGACGCGACTTTGGCTGTCAGCTGGGTGAGAGCTTCATTGGCTTTCGAGCTTCTTCAACCCAACAGAACTTTTCTCGCTGGGAGGAGGAACTTCTTGACTTGCGGGGGGTAGGTATCGGACGAGGACACGTACTCCTTCGAACTTGGCTTGGTCGAACTCATACTTCGACTCCTCCATGACCGGGATTGAGATCCGCGCGCGACGTCACGTTCCGGGCAGCGAGATCGGGCGCTCCCACTGTGGTCGCCAGATTGTTCGGGCGGGGGAAAATGATTTTTCTACCCCTCATTGGAATTCATTGTGATCCAAAAATAACAACTTTTTGTGGTGTAGCAAAAGATCGCGGTCTTTTTTAGATGCCGGTTACAACGAATCAAAGGGGAAAATAATAAAAATTAGCAAGCTTTCTCCTTGTGAAGCACGAATCGCGAGCTCCTGTTTTTGCGGTCGGGCTCTCTTTTGTGGTTCTTTGCCAACGCGCGGGTTAATCGTTAGACCACCGCGCGATCTAGATCCGGTCGGATTACAGCGATTTGACGGGTAATTATTCAGCAAGGGAATAATAGCCCGGGAGGGATTAGTTTCACTAAGAATAATCGGCTCGGATGTCGGATCTTAAGACCAAGCTTAGATCCGGAGTGTGATCTCGTGTAGATCTCAGATCTGTTCTTCCCTCTCTCGAACTCCTGCCTTTGTGAGCGTGGATGCTCGCCGGAGGATTCAGATGCTGGATGTCCAAGTCTTCAAGTCTTGCAAAAACTCTAAGCTCGATGCTTCATCGGCAGAGTTTCGGCTCTCAAAAGTCAACCTTTGAAATGAACAAAGGGGGCCTAAATTTATAGGCTACCCTCGACTGTGGCCTTGGCAGCAGTGCAGCGGCCACTTGAGGTGGCTCGGGCTTTGGCCGAGCCACCTTGAGGCGGCTCGGTTTTGGCCGAGCCCCTCTGGGTTTGCCGTTTTTCCGTCGTTTTGCGCTGTATCCGTCTCTCGGTTCTGTCTGTGATTCTGTTGACTTAGATTCTGATTCGTTGATCTGATTTGGCAGTAAGTCGGAATCCTGATTTGGCAGTAAATCCACTTCTGAGTTTGAGTCCAAAACCGATCTTGATTTGGTCGTTATTAATCCGAGTCCGCTCTTGTTTGAATGACTCGTTGATTCCCCGAACTGTTGGCTTGATTCCCCGCTCGAATGGATGTATCTCGTTGCTTGCATGCGGTTCGTCAACCTCGTCGCCTCGTTGGTTCGTCGGTTTGTGCCGAGCTATGCTGAGGGACCTATAAGCAATTTTATATGCCTACAGTGGTGTTGGTTCTATGGAATTCTAGCTCCAAAAACACACACATGAGCATACATACATATAGGCAAAATTACCCAATTGGTATATTTTGTTTATCCTTAGTGACAGTTTGGCATATAATTTTTTTCGGCGATATATTGGTATATTTTCTTTCCTCCGGCGACAAATGGGCCTTAAGTTTGGCCGGATCCAATTTTACGGCGAGTTTTCTTACGTGAAGGCTCATGTGATGCATACATGGCCCC
>NC_033798.1:16073087-16074861 GCF_001876935.1 Asparagus officinalis | reverse complement strand
AGGGAAGGAGTTGAAGGATTTCTGTAGAAAACCCTAGTAGAACAATTTGTTGGAAATTGAGGTTAAATATAGAATTAAACAGAGGAATTTAGATGTGCTGTTATTTTAAACTTTTTCAATTAACTGTTGTGCGTTTGTGAAACACTATGCTTAAAACAATATTTGGCCTACTCCGGTGCAAGGATCCTAAGGCCAAACTACTTCCAAGAACAGCAGTACAGTACTCTGGTGTGCACCAACCCAGTACTGTCAGGATCTCCTCGATCTATAAGACCTTTCGGTCAAGGCAAACTCCTCGATCTATAAGACCTTTCGGTCAAGGTAAAAGATCTCCTAGATCTCAGAATCTTTGGTTCAAAACCTTTCGGTTTTAGGGTTCCTGCGGGCACAGTTTCTGCAGCAACAGCACAACAACAGCAACAACAACGTCGATCCGACGTTTGTTTTCCAAGCTCGAATGTGTATACTGACGTTCGTATTCCACGCTCGCGAGAGTTTTCAACAACCACCAAGAGCTGCCCAAGAGCGATATTTATAGGCCTCTAAGGCCAGCTCAAGAGTCATTAGCAATTAATGTGACTGTTACAATTCTCAATGTCAATTAAGATTGTAACATTAATGTATTAAATTGCTCTTAATGCTGTTGTAATTGCTGCATGCAGTAACTCCTGAATACGAGGCAATCAATGGACGCGTTGCTATGAAACGCGAGGGTCACGTCTCAGCAAATCAGACGAACCTCGTTTGACAAACGAACGTCGTCAAACAGGCGCAAATCAGACGAACCTCGTTTGACAAACGAACGTCGTCAAACAGGCGAACCTCGTATGACAGACGAACCTCGTCGAACGAACGTCGTCAAACAGGCGAACCTCGTATGACAGACGAACCTCGTCGAACGAGCGAACATCGTCAAACAAGCGAACCTTGTATGACAGACGAACCTCGTCGAACGAGCGAACCTCGTCGAAAGAGCGAACATCGTCAAACAAGCGAACCTTGTATGACAGACGAACCTTGTCGAACAAGCGAACCTCGTCAAATGGACGAACCTCGTATGACAGACGAACCTCATCGAACAAGCGAACCTCGTATGACAGACGAACCTCGTCGAACGAATGAACATCGTCAAACAGGTGAACCTTGTATGACAGATGAACCTCGTCGAACGAGCGAACATCGTCAATAAGCCTTTCTAAAGCATTTGATAAAAAAAAAAGAATGAAAAATGATTAAAAACGGGGAACTGAACAAACCTCGGTGTTTTGCGCTGCAAGTTGAAAATTGCTGCAACTAGCTGTTGACTTTTAGAAAATAAATCGAGGTTTGCTAAATCTTGGACAAGTTTTCTTTTTTAGGGTTAATTAACTAATATAGGGGGCCTAGGAGCTCTGCATGTTCCAGCAAACAGTCGTATTGTATCCAAGATTTAGAGGGCTTTAGTCAATTTATTAAAATTTAGAATTATAATCCAGATTATTTAGATTTTTGAATTTTTTAAAATTTAAATTTATTTAGCTTAACAATTTAAATTAGCATTCGGGGTATGATAAATGAGATTTCAATTATATATCAGGCTTTTTTATGGGTCCTTACAAATGGGCATGTAAATACATATGAATGTGTACACATTTCTCGATATATAAATCTACTTTTTTTTGAAAGGTAAATAAATCTTCATTACTCATGTCGCTTTTACTCATTTTTATAGATTTTCGAGGAGGCATAAGATATTATTTATTTTAATTTGAGTTTAACAAAATGAAAAAGACAA
>NC_033798.1:16068326-16073077 GCF_001876935.1 Asparagus officinalis | reverse complement strand
CACAATCTGACTGGTCCAAAGCTCACAAAATGCCGAAGAAGTTCATACAAAAGAAGAACACTACGATCAATATCTACTATCAGTTTAAATTATCAGTTAGTTGTCAGTAGATCTCTTTTACTGTCATCCACTTGTGCATAGCACTTTATAATTTTATTTGTGGGATAGACTTCTTATATACTAGTTGAGATACACGTGCAATGCACGTGGTTCAATATCATGATTATTTAAATTGATAACAATAGAGTAAAAATAAAAAAAGAAAATAACGTTTTTTTTTTGGATTGATCATCAACTCAATAATCTCTCTCTTAAATAAAATATTGTCATTGTTTCCTTCAACCCAGACTGTGACCACATGATCTACTATTTGTGAGTTATAAATACATTAACTTAATACAACACCTCTATTTATTAGTATCTTGAAGTCTTCAAAAGATGGGTGATCATTCAATTCGTAAAAGAATTTTGCATATGAATTTACTTGCAATATATCATTAAACTTTTAGTTGTGGTTTGACTCATATTCACATTAACTTTTAGTTATTATTTTACTCATATTTATATTATATAATATTCTCATTCAATTTTATAGCTCATTCTCTGTATCATAGAAGTAAAATTGAAAGTATGAAGAATTATTTTCTTACGAAATTAGAACAAGAAGATTATGATATATTTCGCGATGTGCTCTAAATATAATTTTTTTTTCTTTAATACAAGGTCCCTATCAAATCTTACCCTAAACAACGTGAATAAAAAATGCAATTATAACTCACTTGCATAGGAGAATTGTATTGTATATAGGATATATAACTCATATGAAATATCCCATCTGCTAAGTGGATTTTGTTGTTATGAGAGCAACATGTTAGAGGCTTGTATTCAAACTTTTTGACTCTATAAAAGACACAAGAATTTCGAGTGTATTGCTTATATATCGTAACAAACATATTGATTTATGAAGAATTTTTTTTCCTAATAACGATATTATTACAACGATATTACTATATAGGATATTTTTAAATAAATTATAAAGTATATATATGGAAACCTCTATGCTTATAGTTAGTAGTTGTGCTCCACAAAATATGTTAACTTTACATTATAGTTTGCTATTTGTAGTATTGTTGGCAATGTCATTACCTTCCCTTTTTATCTTATTATTCATATTTTTCTTATGTAAGTTCTCTTTTGTTAATCACTCAATTGGCTATATTTAGTTTTTATAATACCAGAGGTTAAAATATTCTTTTCTACTTAAAAAGTATTGATATAATTTTCTTAAAAAATATATACACATAGTAGCAATAATATGTACTTCAATTCAACTCAAACATTGATTTGAAGCCATTTAGAGTGAGATCTTTTCTACGCTAAAATGGTGATATAGTGATTACAGAGTCTAAAAGTCAAAGAAGAAATTTCTACAAAGAAAAAGTAATTTAATGTGTCAAATTAAGAAGTAATTTGTAAATTATACATTGGCAATGCAGATAGGTATAAAAAATAATGTATATATCTTTATAAAAACTTCATAGTGAGTGACCAACTATAATCATCCTAATTTTAGCATAATTAATTATTATTTTAGTTACTAATTTGATACGCTTAGCTATGAAATAAATCTCCATCTAAAATAAAAATTAAGATTGTATTATGCCGTAGGTAAATAAATAAATGTTATTAGAGCTCCTCTTTATATTAAGTTTAAAAATAATAATTTAAATTATTAAACACTAAATATTAGCTCATGTGAGAAAGTAAAGTAATCTATGGTCTATATACGTTTATAGTCAATCAATCAAACATATTAAATTTATGATGACCACTATCAAAATTATATGGTGGATCACATTAAATATAATTTATAAAAAAATAGTACATTAAATCAAAAACTTTTTAACCACTATTTAGATTATCTAAAAAAATTTACATATGTAAACTATATTGTCTAGGAATAGTGATGTGCGCACTTAACTATGGTCTAATAATCTTATCGTCATTGTTTCTTTCAATCCAGACTGGTCTACTGTTTGAGAGTTATAAACACATTAATCTAGTACAATATCTCTATTTATTAGTATCTTGAAGTCTTCAAAAGATGGGTGACCATTCAATTCGTAAAGGATCTTATATACAATTTTTGCATATATAAATTACACTATCTAGGAACAGTGATGTGTTGTACACTTAACTATAGCCTAATAATCTTAAAAACGACTTACTCTTTAATATCATAATTAATTGACTTATTTATACATTACACTGAAAACACAATAAAAATTTAGAAAACTACAAAAGAAACACCCTAAAATTTTTTAAAAAGTATAAAAAAACACTCTAAAAATTTGTAATTTACAAATAGACAAAACTATTAAACATTACATTGAAATAAATAAATTACAGAAAATCATTGAAAATTTTTAAACTTTGAAGAGGTAATTTACAATGTGCTAAACTTTAAGGGTGTTTTTTCTGTAAATTTAAAATTTAATAGATTTTCAATCATTTATGTTCTTTTTAAAAAAGTTATGGATAATTTTGACCATGAAAGATTTTTCCTAAATCTATACTTTTAAAGTGAGTACGATATTTTTTGTCAAATTTTAGTTTTTTAGGGGTTGTTAGTTATTTCGTATATTCATTTTTGTGTCCATAGGTTAGAAATTCTCATAGTTTTTTTTATAAATTATGAATTTTAAGGGTTTTTTATAATTTTTTTAACTTTAAGCCTTTTCTACAGATTGTAAATTATTTATAGATTATTTATAATTCCTATACTTTTAATTTACTAATAAGTTTAAAATTCTCAGGGTGTTTTCTTTAAATTATAAATTATGTAGGGATATTTATAATTCCTATATTTTCAATGCGCTATTAGCTTAGAAGTTATTAGATTTTTATAAATTTACCATTCTGAGGGTTTTATTTTGTAATTTGTAAAAAGTTCAGAGTGTTTATTACAAATTTTATAAATTTTTGGGGGTTGTTTGTGTTATTTGTAGGTTTTTAGTGTGCTTATAAGTTTGAAATTTTGAAGGTGTTTTTTAATAAATTTTAAATTTTAGTGGTGTTTTTGTAATTTTTAAAACTTACAAGATATTTTCTCCAACGTCAAAAAACTTTTAGTTTCTAGCTAGCATATATTTTTTAGATTTCTCACTGAATTGAAATAAGTAAAATTTATAAATTTTTAAGATGTTTTAATAAAATTTTAAATTTATAGGGGTGTTTTTGCAATTTAAAAAACTTCGAGAGAAAATACGTTTGATATAATTCAAATCATTTACTTATTTCAGTTCATAGAGAAATCTAAAAAACATATGCTAAGTCTCATTTTAAATATGATAAATCATTTAGTTACTAATTCAAAGAAGATAAGATAATTAGAATAGATCATTTAGTTACTAATTCAAAGAAGATAAGATAATTAGAATAGATTAGGATAACAATGTAATATTTTAAAAAGTTGAGGGTAATATTCAAAGAAGATAAGATAATTAGAATAGATTAGGATAACAATGTAATATTTTAAAAAGTTGAGGGTAATGCTGACCATGAAAAGATTTTTCCGAACTCGTACTTTTAAAGGGAGTATGATATGTCCACGCATGGGTAGACCCTTGGCTTATTCGCCACCTCACAAAAAAATTTTAATTCCTTTTAATGTCAAAAAAGCTTATGCAGAAGTTCTAGTCATATTAATAGAACTATACGAGGTCTATTCACAATTTGAGCAGTACTATAGGTTATCCATAATTAACCCTCAAATCATTGTTGAAGAATACAATATCATGACAAATAATTTAAAATTCATCATAACAAAATTGGTAGATAGATCAATACTATAATCGACTTTAACATTGATATATGGACACCTATCGCATTTGTTTTCAATGAATTTTTAATGGGGTATTTATTCTAAGGAAATACATGTTAGATGTGAGATGCTCCTAACAATACAAACTTTAAAGGACACTCTGTTTGGTTCCTTGATTGGATTTTGATGTATGTTATGGATCTATAAAAATCTATACTTAAAATCTTGTTTATTTGCAATGGATGTTAAAGTGTATTTTGCATCAGGGATAAAATTCAATCAAACTCTGTTTGGTTTCACATGCATTTTGTTAAGGATATATGACTAAAATCACAAACTCTGATGGAATCATCATAATTTTAGGGCATCACATTCGATGCATCTATCCTACGTGTTAACCACAAATTCGAGACATGAAAAGTGACAAATAGATAATGTCTTTGATAATAATCAAGGATTTTAAGTTTGTGGATCCATGTTTTTAATGCAAAACCAACCAAATGCTTAGAAAAAAATAGCCTATATGAATTGAGGAATTTTGATTCATTGGGGAGTTAATCAATAGGAAAAATTTCCTAGATCTTGGACAATTGTTAGTAGAGATAAGTTTTAAATGTAAAATATTTTAGTAGTATAATTGAGAGTAATTTTTGGAAGTGATATATATTAGTGGTACAATTGTTTGTATGGTTTGGGATAATTTTCGACAGTCAAAGTATATAAGTTATGCATACTGATGATAAAATCATTATTTATATATTTTTGAACTTACTAACATTAATTAATAATATTTGCATTAATATTAAGTAATCTTCATAACTATTGGTTAGACCATAAGATATCATTACAATAATTATTATTTTTCTAATTTTTGAAACTATTATTATTATAAAAATATAAAAAACAAAGTTGTTTTTCTTATTAATTT
>NC_033798.1:15983608-16068307 GCF_001876935.1 Asparagus officinalis | reverse complement strand
TCATCTCTTAATTTTAATTAACTTTTAATAAACTAAGACTTTGTGGTATGATTTAAATTAATTATACAAATCTAATATTTGATTAAAATAGAAAATAATTTAACATATAAAGAAAAGATGTGATATGATCTTATGGTGTGGTTTGAAGAGGATGGAGAAATAACATATGAAAAATAAAATGTGCGTTCTAGTTTTTTGCCACTTAGTGTTAGATCTAATATTTAATATCTAAATCTTAAAGCCATGATTAATTCAAAGAGATTAACAAGAATCAAAAGGTGCGGAAGCATATACCTAAATCCATTGAGGAAAACTTGATTAGGGTTTGATGATCTTCTAATCTTAGGGTTTCTCCCTTATGGATCTCTTTAGATGGGGATAAGAGAATGAGAGTGGCTAACCCTAGATTAGGGACCATAACCCTATATATATAGGTGTTGTACATTTATAATTTGGCCCCTCATCAAATTATAATTAAAACCTGATATCTGCACATATAACCCCATGATTTATTTAAATACACATTAACCCAAATTAATTGATCACTTTAGTGGGTTATCCTGAAGGATAGCAATACACACAGATTAATTATATGTGCCCACAAATATATTTAATTAGATTTAAATCTAACAATCTCCCACTTGGGCACCATATGACTCCTTAAGGTGTGTATAACCTTATGAGCTCAAAATTGCTATAACTGAAAAGGTATTTCCGAACAATCTCGTCCATTGACTATATCAATATAGAATCAAAGCGGCCTTCGTCACAGTTATCGTGACTCGACCCATCAATGGTCACATATACCAATACAATCAAACGACATAGATCAATCATGGATGTGCAGCATGAAAATTACATGCAATGTGATCAGTACATGTCTGTTTTCAACTGGTCCTACTTTAGTGAGGTCAAAACCAAACATAATGTAACAGAGCGTCTTAACTGAATACCTTAATTCTGATCAGACAATACAACCAAACATAAAGCAACAAAAAATTATAAACTTCCACTAAATCATGATATCCTCGAATATCACCACACCCATATAAGCGGTGTGCTCATGAAAGACCTTGGGTGTCAATCCCTTAGTAAGAGAATCTGCTATCATGGAGTTTGTCCCAATGTGCTCTATGGATATCTGTCCACTCTGTATCCTTTCTCTCACAACCAGGAACTTAATGTCAATATGTTTTGACTTAGTTGAGCTCCTGTTGTTATTGGAATACATTACTGCAGATTTATTGTCACAATATAACCTTAGTGGTCTTTCCATATTTTCCAAAATGCGCAGTCCAGTGACAAAATTTCGCAACCATATTCCATGATTTGATGCCTCATAGCAAGCTATAAACTCTGCTGCCATAGTGGAGGAAGCTACAAGTGTCTGTTTAACACTTTTTCATGATATATCTCCTCCTGCTAACATATAAATGTAGCCTAATGTAGACTTTCTGCTATCTTGGCATCCAACAAAATCAGAATCAGAGTACCCAATGACCTCCAGCTGTTCTGATTTTCTGTATGTGAGCATATAATCTTTTGTTTTCTGAAGATAACTCATAACTCTTTTGGCTGCTATCCAATGATCCATACCAGGGTTGCTTAAGTATCTGCCTAACATCCCAACAATGTACGCAATATCCGGACGCGTACACACCTGAGCATACATTAGACTTCCTACAGCTGAAGCATAAGGAATCTTCTGCATTTCTTGAATTTTAAGGTTGCCTTTAGGGCACTGATTGAGACTAAACTTGTCTCCTTTAGCCACAGGGGTGTCTCCTGGTCTGCAGTCTTGCATGCCAAACCTTTTAGGTACCTTATCGATATAGCTCTTTTGTGATAATCCAAGAATACCCCGAGAGCGATCTCGATATATTTGGATTCCTAATATAAAAGAGGCGTCCCCAAGATCTTTCATCTCAAAATTCTTTGATATAAATCTCTTGGTTTCGTGCAACAGGCCTATATCATTAGTGGCAAGCAATATGTCATCGACATACAGAACCAGAAAAATATACTTACTCCCACTGAACTTGTGATATACATAGTCATCAATAATGTTCATCTCAAAACCGAACGAGATAATTATTTTTTGAAACTTGTAATACCATTGACGAGGAGCTTGCTTTTGTCCATAGATGGATTTCCTTAATTTGTAAACCATATTCTTCGGGTCTCCTCATACAAAGTTGTTAGACCCTAGAGGGGGGGGGGGGATTAGGGTCTTATGCTAATCTAATCCGATTATATTCCAATTAAAACTAATTAACAAGTTATCCTAGTAAGTATAAAATACAATGAGATATGTGAGCTAGGATGAGCAATATGAACAACAAGATATATCCTAACAAAGAGATATAGGCAATGTATGTCCAATGATATATAAACAACACAAGGGTAAATAATCTAAACTAGATAGTGGACAAACTAAATAGTGAGACAATGGCGAAATGAGCAATGAGCACAAATAAGAATAAACGCCAAGGCACACACAAACACAATCAAATGATCACGGAGTTTGGACCTTCCGTCCTACGTCTCCGCTCCCCACTCCCAGGGAGAAATCCACTATCACAACCGGGTTTTTTATGTTCACCCGAATAACATTTACAACCACACTATGTCGATTTTCAACGCTCACCGATCAACGTTCACAGACACTCCTCACACTCGGTTTTCTAGCTCACCGAAAACTCTACAACTCACACTCTTGCAAACCCACTCTACACCCTCACAAGTGTTGGACCTAGCCGTATCTCCCTCAAGTGCTCGGTTACAACCTCTCTCTAGGTTTATCAACCGATGCCACTCCTCTTGGGACGATCCCTGACTCTCACCACACACTCCTCTCGGTGTACAAGTGTATTACAAAGTGTATCTCACAATAAGCACAATATAAATCAAATGATTGTTCTCTAAACAAGGTGAGAACTCAACGAAAGCTCACACTCAATTGTTACAACTCTCACCAACCCAAATATACTATGTATGAAAATACAATAAGCTCAATGTGGGTGTGTGTAACAATGAGATGATATAATCAAATCTAAACTCAATACAAAAACTAGCTTTAAAGAATGATAATCAAATAACTAAGCAAATGTAAAGCTAGATAAGAGTTTAGAAAACTTCTCAATAGATCAAGAGGTGGAGGGAGAATAGTTGGAAGCTCCAACTTTAATAGATGATCTCCTCAAGCTCTTGTGGAATTGATTCCCAAAACTAAAACACTCAAATTCTTAAAAGCTTATAAACACACTTTAAACAAACTTAAACCCTTGACTAAAACTTTGTTAAACCTCTTGGATTACATGTAAAAACTGAGGTATAAGGGGGTATTTATATGAAACCCCAAAGCCAAGAGAAAAACAAGAAAAGACCAAAAAACCAACTCAACAACGGCTCTGGAAAACTAGCCGTTAGAGTTCAACGGTCAAATCGGCGGTCGACCGTAAAATAAGAGACTGAGAAAACGACCAGAGACTTCTACGGTCGACCGTGGCGATCGACCGTGGGAAATCTCGAGCTCATGGTCGACCGTGAAAGTCTCTGCTACCCACTGACGAAAGAACTCAGGCGCGGTCGACCGTGGCGGTCGACCGTGAACTGATATATGAAATTCCAAGTTTTGAAAACAGTTTGTTGATTTTAAAACACTGTTTAAAAATATCAAATAAATTCCAAAAATTATGAAACTTTGGGAAATGATTGTAGACATGAGAAATATCATCATTTTGCAAAATAGTCCAAAACATGAAAATGTAAACATATGAATTTTGACATTTTGGCTAAACCATATCTTGAAACTTTACAAAATGATTTTATAAACTTGAAGAAATATGTAAACTATTGTTATGAAGTCTATAAACAATGAATGTAGTATTTTATCAAAATACACATATAATGCACTAAAACATGATTTCATTGAACTAAATAAAATTGATATTCATAAAATCATATATATGCAAATAAGTATGAAACAAAAATATGTTTTCTAATTATATTAAATTGTTTCATATTAAAACTTGAAAACTATCAAACCAAAACATATATGTATGTATATAACTATATATATATATACGAAGAAATCAATAAATGTGTGTGTATAGATAATTGAGCTTAAGGTACTAACACACATAATATAAACCTAAACTAAATTACCCAAGCTTGATCTTGATCTTCAATAGCTTGACTTGGTAATCTCGTGGATAAAGTTTGAACTTGATCTTTAACTTTGAATTGCAAGGCTTCACTTTACTATTCCGCCAACCTCCATTGAATATGATCGTTGAGGCTCTATTCCATCCATCCTCCAACTTATTGTTTGTCTACAATGAATAGATAACACAAGCACTAGACAAACAATATTAGTTGTAAATTGTTTGTTAAACATCATCAAAATAAGAAGGCCAACAAGTTTTCTGGTTGTACCATATAAATCATCTTATCAATGTCACCATTGAGAAATGCAGTCTTAATATCCATCTGATGTAACTTAAGATCATAATGAGCAACAAGTGTCATGATTGTTCTGAAAGAGTCTTTCGATGAAACCGGAGAGAAAGTCTCTGTATAATCAATGCCTTCCTTTTGAGTAAAGCCTTTAGCTACAAGACGTGTCTTATACCTCTCCACATTACCATTTGCATCCCGCTTGGTTTTAAAAATCCATTTACAACCAATTGGTTTTGCACCTTCTGGTAATGAGACAAGTTCCCAAACCTTGTTGTCTTGCATAGACTTGTACTCTTCATTCATGGTATCAATCCACTGTTGAGAGTTAGAACTTTTCATGGCCTGAAAGAAGTTGATTAGATCATCTTCCAACATTCCATTACTTTCCTCATGTTCTTGGAGAAATACAATATAATCATCCGAAATAGCATTTCTCATTTCTCTCGTGGATCTCCTTAATGGCACTGGTTCTTGAGGTTGTTGAGTTTGTTCTTCTGGAACAGGAAGTTGTTCAACATTGTTATCTTGAGGTTCCGGATTTACTTCTTGAGCAACAACAGGTATAGTAACCTGAATATTATCAAAAGTAACTGTATGGATTGGATCTGAAGCCAATTCCTTCTCAAAAGCAATGTATCTGGCCTTATTTCTCCCCCCAAACTTAACATCCTCAAAGAATGTTGCTGTTCCCGTCTCAAAAATATTCCTTAGTGTGGGATCATAGAACTTATAGCCACTAGAGCGTTCAGAGTACCCAATAAAGTAGCTGCTAACTGTTTTGGAGTCCAATTTCTTTTTATTTGGCCTATAAGGCCTTGCCTCAGCTGGACATCCCCAAATATGTAAGTGCTTTAAACTGGGTTTTCGACCAGTTCAAAGCTCATAATGTGTTTTAGCAACTGCTTTCCTTAGTATTCTTGATACGGGTGTATCTTCTCTTCGGAACTTAGCGATCCTTATGGGAGCTTGAGGATAGATGATTCTCATGATCGCATGAGAATAGAGGTGTCAAACAGTATAAGGGAACACAGGAGAAAGCGTGGAACGAGACGACGAGCAGAAGAATCGAAGTACCCAGTTTTCAGCCTGTGAGTCGACTCATTACAGTCATGAGTCGACTCATCAGGTTGAGTCGACTCATGACTGTCATGAGTCGACTCATCACTGGTTATTAAGATTTTTCCAGTTTCTGTCGAGTCGACTCATCACAGTCATGAGTCGACTCATCGAGGGTTTCCTGGTTCGTTTGGGATTCTGTTCACATATATTCCTGTTGGTTTTGGGTCTGGTTATTTACCAAACTACCATCCACGTTTGTACACCTATATAAGGGATTGTTTTAGGGTTTCTAAACAATCAGAGAGTTAAAGTCAAGAGAGATTAGCTTGTAATTGAGATTTGGAGAGCTTGTTCTTCAATTCTAGAGTGAGATTGTGAGAGATTGTAAATTGCATACTCATAATCTAGAGAAGGTATTTTCCTTCACCCAAAATCTGAGTTATTCTTGTATTCTTATTATTTTCTCCTCAAACCACCTTTGATAATTCCGCGATCAAATGTGCTCGCACGGCAACTCATATCAAGTTGGTATCAGAGCGATCAGATCCTCCGAAGGGGGCATCCTGTGCATGGTCCTGACTCGATCGCAATACAAGAAGCTTGGCGAGATCCTTACTTCCTTGGAAGGAGCCCAAGAGTTAAGGAAGGAGAATATGTCTGAAACAGATAACTCAACAAGACTTGATGCCATGGAGAAGCAGATCGAGACGATCGGTTCGACGCTCAGTCAGCTCGTGGGTCTCATTAACAAAGGGGACAAAAGAGAGGAATCTTCTTCGAAGGGGGAAGAAGAAAATCATCGAGTCCGATGAAGAGAGCGAGAAGGCTGATTCGGACAGGGGAACCGAGGTTGTTAGGGCTACTGGACATCAAGGGGGTAAAAATAATTACCAAAATTTAAAGATAGATTTCAAAGTGGAGATTCCTGTCTATGATGGGAGTGTCAATGTAGAGAAGCTCGATGATTGGATTGAGCGTATGGAGATGTACTTCACCCTCTACGGATATTCGTCCAAGGAGAATATCGTGTTCGCAACATTAAAGCTTTCAGGACACGCGTTGACGTGGTGGAAATCCTATTGCAAACAGGAGAAGAAGGCAGCGTCGTGGAACAAATTCAAGGAGCTACTCAGGAAACAGTTCATCCGGTGGGGTTCCTTGAGGATCGTTGGTACAAGTGGTACGGCTTGCGCCAAAGGTTCAATCAGACCGTTCAAGAGTACACGATGGAGTTCCAGCAGCAGGCGATGGTTCTAAACATCGCAATGGACGAGTACTCCATCTTCATGAAGTACATGGCGGGACTGAATGATTACATCCGTAAGGAGATAAAGCTGTTCACAGTCGAGACGATTGCAGAAGCGAGCGTGAAGGCAATAGCCATTGAGGGCAAACAGAAGAAGGGCAACGAAACGAAGAGTGATTCCAAACAGTCGGGAGGCAAGTCTAGTAGCTCTCAACATAAGGAAGAGAAGAAGAAGGGTGATTCGGGGAAGGCAGGATTAACATGTAATCACTGCAAACAGACAGGGCACGTGGTTGATCGTTGCTGGGATAAGTACCCTCATCTGAAGCCGAAAGGGTTGAAGAAGAAGGATGAGAAAAAGGCATACGTGATAGCACAGGATCCGAAAGAGGTTCCCGGGATGACATAGCCCAACAACAGCCTCAACCTTATGGCGGGGAAACAGGCCACAAAAGAAGACAACGACCCGAGAGAGCAACTCTTTGTTCTGAAGTTGCAGGTCAAGACTAGCTTGGTGGATGCCATTGTAGACACAGGGAGGCAGAAGAACCTGATATCTGAAGCGTTGGTACAAAAGCTGGGATTGAAGACGGTGAGGCATCCGAAGCCCTATCCATTAGGGTGGATTCAGAAGGAAGCGGGATTGAGTGTGGTGAACCAGTGTACGTTCTGATTTGCAATCCATGAGTCGTATATTGATGAGGTCACATGCGACGTGGTTCCGTTGGATGTTTACCAGGTTATTTTGGGCAATCCCTACTTGTGGGATAGACACGTGGTATATGATCGGCGGGTCCAAAAGTATACGTTCACCAAAGATGGCGCGCAATTTATTTTTCGTTCGGCATCTCTTCCGTAAGAGACAAATTTGGTGATGGTGACTCAGGCTAAGAGGTTGGTGAATGCGGGCAGGAGGTTCGTGTTATTGTTCATTCGGCCTTATGAAGAACAGCTGAGTAGGATATGCTTGTCCACATTGAGCAAGCTTCAGGAGGGAGATCTTGACAGTTTGAAGGCCAAGTATGCGGACTTGTTTTCGGAAATCACGGGACTACCACCATGGCGAGGTGTAGAGCATGAGATTATGTTGACTGGCGAGAGTTCTTTGCCAAACATAGGCTTATACCGCACATCAATACAGGAGTCCGAAGAGATCAAGAAGCAAGTTCAGGAGCTCTTGGAGATGGGAGTGATAGTGCTGAGTTGTTCACCTTGCGGGTCGCCGGTGTTATTGGTGCCCAAAAAGGATGGAGGTTGGCGCATGTGCGTGGATTACCGGGCGCTCAACAAGATAACTATCAAGAATCGTTACCCACTACCACGGATCGATGATCTTATGGACCAGTTAGAGGGAGCGAGGTTCTTCACGAAGTTGGATCTGAAGTCTGGCTATCATCAGGTAAGGATTCGGGAGGAAGACACTTGGAAGACGGCGTTCAAGACCAAACAGGGCCTGTTCGAGTGGTTGGTGATGCCGTTTGGATTATGCAATGCTCCGGCGACTTTTATGAGGCTCATGAATGATTTGTTGCGACCTTTCATAGAGGATTTTGTGATTGTGTACCTTGATGATATTTTGGTGTATAGCAGGACCTGGGAGGAGCATCTTGTTCATGTAGAAAAAGTGTTTAGAGTATTGCAGGATGGACAGCTGAAGCTCAACAGGAAGAAGTGCAAGTTTGGGAAGGACGAGTTGGTGTATCTCGGCTTTATCGTGGGGAAGGGCCAGAGGAGGATAGATCCGGGTAAGGTGGCGGTGATCACGAAGTGGCCGACGCCGAAGACAGTAACTAAAGTGAGAAGCTTCATGGGGGCTTGCCAGTATTTGCGCAAGTTCATTCGACATTTTTCGACTTATGCGGCACCGTTACATGGCCTCACAAAGGCTAAGGTTTAGTTCGAGTGGGGAAGGACGCATGAGGAGGCTTTTCAGTTGCTAAAGAGAAAGATCTCGGAGGCACCGGTGTTGGCATTGCCGAATTTGCAGCGGACTTTCGAGGTGGAGACCGACACATCTAGTTATGCGATGGGCGTGGTGTTGATTCAGGATGGGAAGCCGGTGGAATATCATTCTGAGTTGTTTTAGGGTGCTATTGCGAACTACCCGACCTATGACAAGGAGTTCTATGCATTGTATCAAGCGATTAAGCATTGGAGGGTGTACTTGTTAGGGAAGGAGGTGATTGTGCATTCGGATCACAAGCCGTTGGAGTTCTTACATGCCCAGACGAAGCTATAGCAGGCACGACACATGAAGTGGATGTCGTATTTGATGGCTTTCAACATCATTATTAGGTACAAGAAGGGGGCGACAAACAAGTTGGCCGATATGTTATCTCGTCCGCCGGTAAGGGCTTTATTGGTGGCGACGCGCATTCAGCCATTGGTTCCTTTGGAGTATGTACAGCTGTACACATCCAGTAGAGACTTCGGTAGTGTGTTTGAGCAAGTGAAGGCTGGTCAAAAGGGGGAGTATGCACTTGGAGAAGATGGCTTGTTGTATCGTTGAACATCACTATGTATTCCGGAGGATGGTGATAGGTTGCAATGGATTCGGGAAGCACATATCTCGCGTGTGCAAGGGCATTTTGGAATTCAGAAGACGCTTCTCAATCTACGGCGACATGTGTTTTGGCCACGGATGCTTGATGATGTGACCAAGTATGTTGGAGGGTGTAAGTTATGCTGTATTTCGAAGCCTTCTAACAGAAAGAGGGGATTGCCCCTACCACTACCGGTTCCTTCTAGGCCATAGGAGAGCATATCTATGGACTTTCTAGGAGGATTGCCGACTACCAAGCGTGGGCATGACTATTTGTACGTTGTGGTGGACCGGTTCAGTAAGATGGTGTTTTTGATTCCTTGTAAGAAGACCGTGACGGGAGCGGGTGCAGCACAATTGTTCTTCGAGCATGTGTGGAAGCATTTTGGGTTGCCGAGTTCGATCATTTCGGATCGGGATAGTCGGTTTCTCGGGTATTTTTGGGATTCTTTGTGGAGTCTGATGGACACTAAATTAAAGAAGAGCATGGCCTTTCATCCACAAACAGATGGGAAAACGGAGGTAGTCAACCGGACTATGGTGCATATGTTGCGGGGGTATAATTCTAGGCATCCCAAGACTTGGGATGAGAGCTTACCATATTTACAGTTTGCTTTTAATCGGGCGATTCATGGATCTTCGGGAAAGTCACCGTTTGAGACTTGTTATGGATTCTTACCGCCGAGTCCGTTTGATCTCATGTTTTCAAGTGAAGCTATGATGGACGGCAAGGAGGGGAATGAAAGACAACGCGCTCAGCGATTTCTGAAGAAGATTGTACAAATTCATGCCACGGTTGAAGCACAATTGAAGAAGTCACAAGCAAAATACAAGGCGAAGCATGATCAATATCGGGTTCCTTGTAACTTTGGCGTGGGCGATATGGTGTGGCTAAAATTGAGTAAGGAGAGGCTAAAAGGAGAAGGCAAGAAGTTGAAGCCTATTCGTTATGGTCCGTTTCGGATTCTCGATCAGATTGGCGATAACGCTTTTAGGCTGGATTTGCCGCCTTACTTAGGCATGTATTCGGTGATCAATGCCGAGTACTTGAAGTTGTTTGAGCCTCCATTACTGGATGATGAAGGTGATGACAAGGTGATCTTACCGCATGTTGATGACTTATGGTTTGATAGAGAGGAGCCGCTGAAGGAAGACTGCATTTTGGAGCGAAAGACGACCACGACAAGAAGGGGAATGAAGGAGTCGTTTCTTATTGGACGTCAAGGTCAAGTTCCTAGAAAGGCTAAGTGGTTCAACAAGGAAGGAGGGGCTCGTGAGTTTCCTCAGCTGAAGTTCTAACTTGAACGGGACTTCAAGTTCTTAAAGAGGGGATACATGATACGGGTGTATCTTCTCTTCGGAACTTAGCGATCCTCATGGGAGCTTGAGGATAGATGATTCTCATGATCGCATTAGAATAGAGGTGTCAAACAGTATAAGGGAACACAGGAGAAAGCGTGGAACGAGACGACGAGCAAAAGAATCGAAGTACCCAGTTTTCAGCCTGTGAGTCGACTTATTACAGTCATGAGTCGACTCATCAGGTTGAGTCGACTCATGACTGTCATGAGTCGACTCATCGCTGGTTGTTAAGATTTTCCCAGTTTCTGTCGAGTCGACTCATCACAGTCATGAGTCGACTCATCGAGGGTTTCCTGGTTCGTTTGGGATTCTGTTCACACGTATTCCTGTTGGTTTTGGGTCTGGTTATTTACCAAACTACCATCCACGTTTGTACACCTATATAAGGGATTGTTTTAGGGTTTCTAAACAATCATAGAGTTAAAATCAAGAGAGATTAACTTGTAATTAAGATTTGGAGAGCTTGTTCTTCAATTCTAGAGTGAGATTGTGTTGTAATTAAGATTTGGAGAGCTTGTTCTTCAATTCTAGAGTGAGATTGTGAGAGATTGTAAATTGCATACTCATAATCTAGAGAAGGTATTTTCCTTCGCCCAAAATCTGAGTTATTCTTGTATTCTTATTATTTTCTTCTCAAACCACCTTTGATAATTCCGCGATCAAAGGTGCTCGTACGGCAACTCGTATCAATTCTATTTAGAATGTAAGCTGCTGTCTTAAGTGCTTCTCCCCAGAGTGACTCTGGTAAAGAAGAATGAGAGATCATACTTCTTACCATATCCTTAAGAGTCCTGTTTCGTCTTTCAGCTACACCATTCATGCTAGGTGAACCTGACATGATGTACTGTGGGACGATACCGTATTCCTCTAGGTATCTAGCAAATAGTCCTGGACGTTGTTCACCTGAACCATCATATCTGTCGTAGTACTCATCACCATGATCAGATCTAACGGTTTTAATTCTTCTGTTGAGTTAATTCTCAACTTCATCTTTATAGGCTTTGAACATGTCCAGAGACTCAGATTTTTCATGAATGAGATATAGGTACCCATAACGTGAGTAATCGTCTATGAATGATATAAAATATTATTGCCCATTCCAGGATGCCGTAGGGAATGGTCCACAAATATCTGTATGTATTAATTCTAAGACTTCTGAAGATCTTTTGGCACCTATTCTCTTAACCTTGGTCTGTTTTCCCTTGATACATTCAACACATACGTCGAAGTCTGAAAAATCAAGGGAATCCAAAATGCCATCAGACACAAGACGCTCAACTCTACCTTTAGAGATATGACCCAAGCGCTTATGCCATAATGTTGCTGAATTTTCCTTATTTAATTTACGCTTAGTACCACGTGATTCCACATGCAAGGGTTCATTATAAGAAGCAATTGTATCGAGCAAATATAGGTTGTCATAAGTACTCAAGTAACCAGTTCCCACAATATCTGAATTAAAAGATAAACTGAATTGATTGTTTCTAAATGAACAAGAATAACCTGATTTGTCTAATACAGAAACTAAAATCAAATTCCGTCTAAAAGACGGTACTACAAAAGTATCTTTTAAGTCCAAATAAGAACCAGTTCCTAATAGCAACCTAAAATGCCCAATTGCTTCCACATCTACTGATTGTCCGTCGCCCACAAAGATGTGTCTTTCAATATTACTTGGCTTTCGATAGCTCAGACAACCCTCCATAGAAACACTTATGTGAGTAGTAGCACCAGAGTCTAACATCCAAGTGTTTCTAGGTACTGAAGCTAAATTAACCTCAGAACAGACCAAAGTATGGAACGTACACTTATTAGCACGCTAGGCGTGATATTTGGTATAATCCTTCTTTACGTGTCCAGGCTTGTTACAGAAGAAACAACCCTTATTATCCTTATGTTGTTTCTTCTGAACTGGACCCTTAGCAGCTTCATTATCATTCTTTCTTTTTTTGCCCTTATTCTTAGAGGCATAGGCCAAATGAGCACTTTCAGTCTTATCTTGCTTCAACCTGTCTTCTTCTTGCACACAGTATGAAATGAGCTCATTTAGAGTCCATTTCTCCTTTTGGCAGTTATAACTGACCTTAAACTGATTGAATTGTGCAGAAAAAGACAACAGAACCAGATGCACCAATAACTCATCACAGAGATCGAGTTTAAGTGCCTTAAGTTTTGAAGCAATATGAGACATTTCCATAATGTACTCCTTGATATTTCCTTTGCCCTTATACTTCATCGAAATCAAGCGAGCTAAAAACATGCTTGTTTCTACCTTATAGTTTTTCACAAAACGCTTCTCAATTTCGGTAAGGAAATCTTTAGCCTTAGTAATCCCTTCGGATTCTATGCCCCTGAAGGCTTCCGGAACCCCGCGCTTAATGATCATAAGACTCATGCGATTTGACGCTCCCACTTCTCATACTCCTTCTTTGCATCAGGAGTACTATCCGTATTGAGAGGTTGGGGTTGTTCAATTCTTAATGCAAGGTCTAGATCCATGCAACCAAGATAAATTAATATGTTCTCTTTCCAAACCTTGTAATTTGTCCCATTGAGCATGGGAATTAAGTTGATGTTAGCAGAAATTGTTGCAGCAGATGCATTAGCTGAAATAAACAAAAGATACTCACATTTTTAATCGTAATTAGTAATCAATAAAATTCAAATAATAACAAATCTCATCTTAAGATATCTGGCACAACATTAATATCAAGTCTTTGGATAATAATATTAACTTGTAATTGATACCTTGTTGCAGTGATCAAACATTGACAATAACTCATGTCAAATGATGAAACTATCATTGGATCGATTCATTATTCACATGTAAACCTTATAATTGTCACACGTTTATCATCGCAGATGTATATGCAGTCTAAATAAATATTAACCTTCATTTGGACCGATTAAATATTTACACGAAAGCATACACACAAACATTTCACATTCTTCATGAACAATCTACACAAGAGAGGTTATTTTGGCAACTTCTTGTTTCAATTAATCAATTGGAGTGAGAGACAACCTTAATACCTTAGTGTCATAATATTTGAGTTAAATTATTGATTAACTACCAAAATTAATTCAAATTAAACAACTTAATTTGAATTAGAAGAATTCTCCATAGCTTAATTAGGGCCCATAACTTAATTGAATAAATTAAGTATACCAAAGTGGACCCATAATTTAATATGAAAAGCCGAGGCTTAACCATAGTAAACACAAAGTTCTCTTGACTTTGAACGCGAGGTTCGACTTGAATTGAGCGCGAGGCTCACCTGAGAACGAACGTGAGGTTCGTTTGAAAAATGAACGCAAAGTTCGACCTAAGAATGAGCACGAGGCTCGCCTGAACTTCGAAGGATCGAGGCTCTCTTGAGATCCGAGCGTCGAGCTCGCTGAATTGAGCACAAGGCTCACATGAAAACAAGCACGAGGCTCTCTTGATTCGAGCACGGGGCTCGCTTGAGCTCCCAAATGAGCCAACGAAGGTCGAGTAGATCTGAGCCTCGATTTCGAATTTAAGGTTTGCCTGAGATCCGAACGTCGAGCTTGCCTACAACGAGGTTCGAGCTCACTTGAGTTGAACCCGAGGTTCACTGAATTCGAACACGAGGTTCGCTGAAATTCAAACACGAGGTTCGCTGAAATTTGAACACGAGGTTCATTAAGAGTTGGAACACGAGGTTCAACTGGAGTCGAGCACGAGGCTCGTCAGAAAACGAACACGAGGTTCGTTGGATTTGAGCACGAAGCTCGTCAGAGAAAGAAAGCGAGGTTCGTTTGAAGCTTTCAAGCCTCGCCAAAAAGTTAAGGTAACCACCTCCTTAATTTCCGCACGTTTTCACGCACGAACCCTTAGGGTTTCACTCTGAAACCGCCGCCGCCATTGCTCCTGCACCCAAGGTCAAAACCCTAGGGTTTCCTGATGTCGTCGTCGCCGTCGGAGTCGAAAGCGAGGCCGCCAGTGATACTTCGCCGGCGAGGAGCACGGGACCGACGACCAAACAAAATAAATCTAAAAATTCCTCGGTTTTATTTCAAAACCAGATCCAGAAGATAACTTCTTGATCCAGATCCCAAAAAAAGAAAAATCGAAGGAAAAGCCAACAAAAATTAAAAAACTATATTGTTCACGGTGATTTTTACTATTCATCCGAACATTAAAAATAAAAAACGTTACTGTTTATCTATGAACAGATCTGAATAAAACACAAATTAAGATCAAAGAAGCCTAATTTTAATCTTAATCTCTTAGAACAAATCACGGTGGCTCTGATACCATTTATTAGATCTAATATTTGAGATCTAAATCTTAAAGCCATGATTAATTCAAAGAGATTAACAATAATCAAAAGGTGCGGAAGCATATACCTGAATCCATTGAGGAAAACTTGATTAGGGTTTGATGATCTTCTAATCTTAGGGTTTCTCCCTTATGGATCTCTTTAGATGGGGATAAGAGAATGAGAGTGGCTAACCCTAGATTAGGGACCATAACCCCATATATATAGGTGTTGTACATTTATAATTTGGACCCTCATTAAATTATAATTACAACCTAATATCTGCACATATAACCGCATGATTTATTTAAATACCCATTAACCCAAATTAATTGATCACTTTAGTGGGTTATCCTGAAGGATAGCAATACACACAGATTAATCATATGTGCCCACAAATAGATTTAATTAGATTTAAATCCAACATACACAACCACCTCCTATTTATTGGAGAAAACCCAAGGGGGTGGGGGGGGGGGGTTAGTCACATTGAACATTTTCACAAGAATTGAGATAATTTTAACATGGGATGATTTTTAAAAGTGGGATATTTTGGTGAGATAATTAGGATTAAAATTTTAAAGTGAGATATTTTATGGGATACTTTATGTAGTTGAAAAGTATAAAATCTATGCATGTTGATGATATAACTAAGACTTATTTTTTAGACTTGTGATTATTGATCAATAGCTGTCTTGATAATGTTAGTTATTGTGGAATAAGTTTCGGTAAAACTACAATATTTTGTTAATAACTATTACAATAATGTGTAACTATCTAATTATTTGAATTATTATGATAATACAAGTCTAAAAAAATAATTTTTCCTATTTTCTTTCTTTTTAGCTCCTCCAAATCTCTTCCTTTCATATCTCAATTTCAATTATGTTTTATAAATTATGGAGTTATTAATTTTTACTTTAAATTAATTATAGAGATATAATATCTGGTTAAAAAAAGGAAAATAGCATATAAAGAGAGAAGTAAGAGGAGAGATGGTCCAATCCGATGGTGAGATTCGATGATGGCAGTGGCCATTATGGGTAGGCAAGACAATGATGAAAATGAAAAAAATGCGGATAAAAAGAAATAAGAGAGTTCTACTTTTTTACCAATTAGTTCTTAGCTAAGACTTGTGATAATTTGGGAGACTAAAACTCTCATTTTTATACAAACTAGGTTTTATACACGTGCAATGCACGTGGTTAGATACCATGTTTAATTATTTTTGGCTTATTTCCTAACTAATTTTTTTCCATCGGTTCCACTTTAATAGTTTGTGCTTTCTTTTTTCAGAAAATATTGTCTTTTATTCGTTCTATTTTATTTTTTATTGAGCTAAGATAAATTCTTCTTCACCTTTATATTTTCCTGGGCAATTATATAATATTGTCTTCATCATCTACATCAATTGTGATATCACGCTGGAGTTGTATTTTTTGCATTGTTATCTTTCGAAGGCTTGTTATTATTTTATCTTCTTGTTTAACTTCACAAAGAAGTCGAATGTATTTCTAATGTTCAACACAAACTTTTTAAAATACAGACTTTGATTTTTTCCCTATTTCAATGAGAATACATTTTAATTTCATATATATATATAATTATTTATGTTCCTAATTTATAACTTAAATAAGATTAGGTGCTAAATTTTTTCCTCTATAATGAATTCTTCTGATATGCATCCAATAAGTGTTTCTATTATGTCAATAATATTATCTTTGTTCTATCCCTGTCATTTCTCACAAAGATCTGAGTTAAATACTTACATTTTCATTACCAATTTGCCTTAGATTATAGTATTAATATTTAATTTCTTTAGTATTTGAAGAACAAAGTATGAAATTTATGAATACTTACTCATTTTTCTTGTATCTTCCATGGAGAATTCTTCTTTGATTGAGATAAAGTTGTTAAATTATTCTTCAATGGAACTCAGTCGGTGCTTTTTTGATTTATTTGTGTTACTTTCTCATTTGCAATAGAAATAGCTTGATTCTTTTGAATGATATCTCTGAACATTCTGATAGTTTATCCATATGTAATTCCTTACATTATTTTACCCTATAAATATTATTAACATCAGAGATTAATGTTTCTAAATTATAATCAATCGATGTTAAGCTAATATATTATAGTTTTTTTTATTAATTTTATGGATTTAAAGATCTATCAATTAATGTTACTAATGTATTTTTGCTACTCCAACTTATTAGTAAAATTACATGCAGTTAATTTGATTTATGTAGTGATAATAATTTTAAAGTTATCATATTTTTTAAATTTTTATTCCTTAAATGAATATTTTTAATCAACTCTTGCTTTTGTTTACCGGTATCAATTTAGAATACTTTTAGATGCTGAAAACGGACACTAAACCCAAAATTGAATATGACTATATATATATATATATATATATATATATATATCTTAGTGAAAGAATACCAAATAATTACACATTTCTTTGCCAAGTTTTAAAATTTAAAGCCTTTTTTTTGTGGTTTTGAACTTTAAGAGTTTGTAATTTTTAAAACTTTAGGAGTATCATAATATTTCTTACAACTCTAAAAAATTTAAGGTTTCTTTTTGCAATTATAAAAATTGTAGATTAATTTTTTAAAAAACTCAAATATCAACGGTCTGCTAATAATTTTTAGATTTAATGTGCACTTGTTATAATTTTTGAAATTTTAGAGTTTTTTGTGATTTTTAAATTTTGAAGAAGTTTTTTGTTGCAATTTCTATATCTTTAAGGTTAATTTTGGTAAATTTTAAAAATTTAGGTGCATGAAGGTAATCTCTTGAATTCATCTTTTGTTATTTGTAAATTCTAAAATTTTAGAATTTTGTGGTGGTTTATTATAATTTGAACTTTTGAGGGTGTTTCAATAATTTTTGAAACACTGAGGGTGTTAATTGAAAATTTTAAATTTTTAAGTGATTGCTATTAATTTCTTAATTTTATGTTTGTTGTTTTAAGTTTGAAATGTTAAAAATTTCCAGGTGCATCATGGTAATCGCTTAAATTCACTTGTGTTGTTTGAAAGTTTTAAAATTTTAGAATTTCAGGGTGCTTATTTGTAATTTAAACTTATGAGGTTGTTTCTATAATGTTTGAGACATTCATGTGTTAGCTGCAAAGTTTAAATTCTTCATAGACTGCTGTTAATTTCTTGATTAATATTTGTTGTTTTAAGTTTTGAAACGCCAGGATGTTTTTTTATAATTTTAAAACTTTTTAGGTTTTTTTACAATACTTCATGTATTATAGTATATTAGTTACGTATAATTTCTTTATCTTAACAAACTAATACCGTAAAGCTATTTTATATTTTTTATTAATATTAATTTTTTAAATTGTTGAGCTATAGATAGTTCATGTAGGATTAGGATATGATATAATTATAATTATAATAAATTAAGATATAAATAAAATATTTAAAATAGTGAAGAATAATATTGATTATGAAAAGATTTTCTCAAACTCGTATTTTTAAAAGGAGAATATGACAAACATGGGGTAATTTTGTACATTTATACAAATTTTGTCTTTTTATCTAGTTCTACTTAACTAATACGATATAATTTTATCATAGATCTAATGTTAATTGACTAACACCATAAAATTTAATCCCTTAAATTATCCTTATCCCAGTTTTCAGTCCCAGCTGACTAAATCCAACGTGACAGAACCATGAAGAAGACATAAATGTTACCAAAATGTCCCAAAAGATGGGCCAAGATTATTGGAGTGGGCCGACCCTGTAATTTACGGGCTTATGCGTTTTTTAGATCATGAGAAGGAAAAAAAAAAGAAAAAAAAGAAGTTGGTGAGGAAATGAAGTGGCAAAAGAAAGCGTGTGAAAAGAGAGGGGGGAGGGAGAGAGTTCCATCAATTTCCCCCTTTTCTAAACTCGATATCTTAGCAATGAAGCAACAGTAAAAGAATCGAATCGATAGAGCGGAATCAGAGCCGAGATCGAGAATCAGAGACGAAGGAGGAGGAGAGGGAGAAGGTTTCAAGATCGTCTCGCCGTCGACTGAAATCTGGAAATCTGGCGGGAAAAATCATAGGGGGATCTGGAAATCTGAGGGCTCGGAAGCAAGGAGGGATCTTGAACGAGGAGGGAGAGGATTCAGAGGAGTGCCGACCTTGGCGCCGGAGGCTGCTGTCATCAATGGCCGTCTCCTGGGCTTCCCTCTTCAGGATCTCCCTCTTCTTGCTCCTCATCGCCGCCATCGTCACCGCTCTCTACACTCTCCCCGTTGAAAAGGTACAAGCTTTTATCATTTGCGATCAATTTCGGTGTGGCGGTGCTGTGAAAGAGGAGAACTTGAGAACCCTAAGGCAGTTAGACAGGCTGTTTTTGATTTTATCTAGGGTTAGGTTTCGAGGGAGACTGTTTCAACTTGTAACATTTTTCTATGCAAAAGTTGATATGAGTACTGTGACCTTGAAAAGGTACGACCTTTCTTCATTTTTGATGATTTATCAGGTTTCTGTGTTAATAGTGTTGTGCGTGAGAACGGTTTAAATCCCTGAGCTTGTGCTTGTGCATGTCTCGCTTAGAAAAGTTCTCTTGCAAGTAAGGGAATTTTTTTGGAGATGATTTGTTATACATAAAGCAGGTGAAAAGATTATGATGTTGTGTATGCTATGCCCTTTTTTGTTAATAAGAGAAATAAAGGAGCAACATATAAAGTCAAACTTGCCATATTTTGGCCTTTAGGAATTCCAAAAGTAGAGATTTTATTTGTGTTTTGATTCTGATAACTTCTGCAACTGTTTGAATTTAGAAAGCTTTGGATTTTTATTAGTTGGTTCTAGTTTTTTCCCCTTACCAAAAAGCTGTTTGTCTTGTCGACAGATATTGAAGGATTTTCTGGAATGGATCAAACTGAATCTTGGACCATGGGGTCCTCTTGTACTGTAAGTATCAACTAAGTTATAACTTTTAATGTATTTTCTGGTTCTATTTTTGTTCCTGGTTCCCATATGTAGTTTTAGTGTCAGAGCACTCTCCACGGACATTGAAGATTCATTAGATATTCCAGCTGTCTGTCTAAAGCAGTCTTAGACTCCTTTGTTATTAATAATTATGCAAAGTGGTTTCTAATGTTGCTTGACGAAAAATAAAACATGTAGAATTGATACTTAAATCCGTTACGTATGTCTGTTTGTCATATTCGTAACCAATGAACTATGTGCTACTTACTATATCTTGTAATTGTATTCTCACTTACACTATAAATCGAATAAATGGTTTTTTATTGGTGCTTATTACATCCAGTAATTGTTCTCACTTACTGTGTACATTGTGTAGATAGTTTTATGTTCTTTTTTGTATACCTTGATGAATAATATTGAAAAAACGAAAAATGGAAATCTACTAACGGCTTATTCATTTTCGCTATACATTACTTCTACTTGGAAACTTGTGAAGTACGTTACTTTATTCCTTAATAGTCTAGCAATTTGTTTCCTCCTCTTAGAATTCTACTTAATAGATCTGATAAACATCCCAATTTTAAGTAAATTCATTGGACTTATACCCTTATATTCTATTAACTTAATTCCTTAAAGTTCATGGATAAAGCTCTTTTAGTAAATAGGCACAACAAAAGGTTGTAAAATAAGTTACTTTAAATAAATAGGTGCATTAAAATATAGTAAAATAAGTTAAAGCTCACTTCAATTGGGTGCTAAAGCTAACTTTGATCATTTATTAGGTTGCCAGTTTGTCTCTTGTCAAGCCCATTGTGTTGGATGTCTATTAAGAAACTTAATATTGGATCTTTTTCAGTGTATTTGGTAAGACACTCTTTATGGGTCTAAATTTGGTTTGTTAATACCTTATGTTTCTTCAATGAGGCATTCCAATTTCACTATTTTTTAAACAATCGGATCAGAAATGTAATCTTTCCATATTTACCATCCTACCAAAGTCAATGTCCAAATATGTTCTAATTTTGAGGCTGGTTGCAACAGTTGAACTTCTGTCTGCAGGCAACTTTCATCTTTCACAGAGCACAAAGCATTTATGAATCTGCTGTAAAACTTTTTTAGGCTCACTAACAATATGAACCTTCACATTAGATTATATCCTCTTAACAGAGGATGCATACCTTTTTTGATAAGGTTCAGTGCATGGTTTTAAATGTCAGCTGACATGTCAGATCAGAGGCTAGAGCGACACGGATATGGCCATTTCAAGTCGGATATCATTTTCGAGGTCCATGTCGGATATGTCGGGGATATTGCGGACATATCGACCAATTTTTAGCCTTGAAAAATCGGAAATGAGCCGTTTTTTTTGAGTTGATAAGTATTGGGGTATGAGTTTAGTACCCAAAATCCAAACATGTTTAATTCTCTTTTTTAGCCTTTTGTTCCCATAGTAAACCGATAGCATATAATACATATTAGGGCAAAGAAAAAAATATTGCTCTTTTTTCCGCAGTGATCTTCTCTCGATTGTCTTCGTCTCTACAAATTAAAATTGCAAATTCATAAAAACGTGATGTAAACAATAAGTTTGAACCGTAGCTTGAAATCAATCCAAAGTCTAACACTTCATGTCAATTTTATGCAAGACACTTTACTTTATGTTAATTTTATGCAAGGCACTTTGAAAGTTCTAGTTTGACAACGTGTATTTTATTTATTTGTTGGCATAATATTCCAATGTTTCCCTTCAAGAAATGGAAAATAACTCGTGTCTTGATGATGAATACTCAACTTAAGTAGGATAAGCTATGACAAGACAAGTATATTCCATCTTAGTGATCAAAATTCCATCCGATATGGCAATCCGATATTCAGTATATGTTCCCTGATATATTCCCGATTTCTGCCATCCGACATGAATTTTTGTTGTCCGACATAAACCCAGCATCCGACATTTAAAACCTTGGTTCAGTGGTTTAATTCCCATCTTAAACTTATAACACCATTTGAACTCAGATGCTTGCTCTGACCAGAATCAGATTCCTTTGGTTATTTCCTTGCAGATAACAACTGGAGGCTTTAGAAACTGTATATATAGTATGAACAAGTTATTCTATATGTTGTAGGACAAGCATCTGTCTCATGTTTTTGAATCTGTACATGCTCACAGGTTATGGAATTATGCACAAACTTGTTATGCCAGCATGGGCACACATGACATGGTCACATATATTCATTGCTCTGAGTGCTTAAACTACAGATTGTCCGCTACAGACTGTTGGGGCATGTGAAGTCCAAGTTTTATAATAACCTTGTATATGATTTGCCTATGATATGACGCTATGAACAATCTAGCGACTGCGATGCTATTGTCGTCATAACCTGACTTTTTCTAAACACGTGGGACAAACTAGTATTTGTTTATGCTGGTGTCTTTTTACTGTACAATCACAAGGACATTTTGCATTTGATGAACTGTTTCATTTTGACGAAATAAATTAGGAGTGAAATCCTTTTAGGGTTTTCATCAACCATATTTGTGAGTTGTTTAGACTACTTCCAAAAACATGCATATTCTAATCTGAAATGTTGATCTCCAGTCTAACAAGCTTATATTTATATCAGGGCACTCTCATACATTCCTTTGACTGTACTGGCAGTTCCAGCTTCAATACTTACAGTAAGCATTTGTTTTTTTGTCATTATTTTCTTTGATTGTTATATAAACCTTCCAACTGACATGATCAACTTTATATATTTATTAAGCTTGTAAAGTGAATTATTATAACTTAGGATGTGATCTTGAGGTGGTTAATATGGTGTATGCTCCTTTCTTCTTGCTTTTGTCAGTTTAGAGATTGTCGAATTCACATAGTACGCAATCTGCGCCAATGTGAAATGTATTGTTACACACCTCATAGACTACATTTAGGCCTCATATTTGGCTGCATTTGTGAAGTGACTTTTTTTTGCCTAGGAAAAAAGGAATATATCAGGGAAAAATATAGTACAAGTGCCGAAAGAATAGCAGATCTAAAAATTTGTATGCAAATAGAATGAGAAATGACCACAGAAAATCACTTGCAGAAAATGAAACAGTACTATAAAATCTGCTCAACTAACAGTTAGGAACCAAAACAATATTTACTAACTTCTCAAATTAATAGTACATATTAACATTATTTAAAGGTGAAAATTACCAAACAAACAGGAATGAGAAATGACTAGATATTGTATGAACCATCATGTAGCAGGACACAGTTCTGAACCATGGATAGTTGCTTTTCCATTTCCTTTTACCTTATCTTTAACCTGAAGGTGGTAACAACTTTGTGCATTCCCAATGATTTTTCTTCTCTCTTCTATTATACGAACTCTATTTTTCAGATATTCTGCTAGAAATTGTCTTGTCTGGATATTGATGCTTCAAAGCTAAAGCTAGCTGAACTTTATACTTTTGGCACTTCTTTTCCCTAATGCACAGATAAGCTTGATGAGCATGGAAAGAAATGATACCAGGTGGCATATAAGAAGTATTTTTTTGAGTTTTTTAATGAGTTTCCTGCAAGCTATTTGCTTTCATTATAGTCTAATTCTCGGGCTTAAATTCAGAGGTTTACTCTGTTACGGTTATAGCTTTGTGTGATATCATGGTTCACAATAAAATGTTGGTAGACTAGTCCTTTAATGATTAGATAGGAGTTTGATCCAGTTCATTTCTTTTCAAAGACTCTAAAGAAAATTACTAAGGCAGTAACTTCTCTTTTGTTTTATGTTGTTGTCTTAATTTCCTATATTCACCACCTTCATGCTTTTGTATCACATGGTATGCAACTGCATGAATTTTCTTTAGAAGCCAGCAGTACTAACTCCAAGGCCATTCCTTGGGTTTAAATTGGTTGTTCTAGTTTTTTTTATTTGTGTGAAATTGTGAATATTCTTTTATTCATTACAAAATGGCTTTTGCTGGTTAGTTTCTACTTTACCACGGAACTCGTGGTTTTCATGTGTTATCAGTCAGTCTTTATGGGTTTTCATTTATCTGGTATACTATCGATCAAATCCATCTTTAAGTTATTTGAAAAATGGTATTGATGTTTCAGCTTGGAGGTGGATATCTCTTTGGGTTGCCTTTGGGTTTTATTGCGGACTCCATTGGAGCTACAATTGGCGCAACAGCTGCTTTCCTGCTTGGCAGAACGGTATAAGTTTACAACTCTCTTCTATTAGACTTTCAACTGCATGTATCAGTAACTCATTTTAAATTAAACAATTTTTGTGTCCTACAAATTTTTGTCTGAAGATTTGAAAAAAGCTTGGTATGATCTCTCCACTGTGAACAGCAAATGTTCTTTTTATGTTATTCAATCAAGCAATTTACTTTATTTGACCTTTGTTCTTTAGAAAAGATGTGTTGATGCAGTTTTTTAATTTGCCATATCTTTGTTTTCATATGATTTTGGTTTAGGGTTGTTTCTTATAGTAAAATTGATGTTGAGTTATTTAGATAGTAATTAGTCAATGTTGTAAGGACCTATTTGTAAGAGTGCCCTTATATAAAAGGGGTATCTATCTATGAGAGAAAACAACTCTAATCTTTCTACATGGTATCAGAGCTTAACCTAGCCGCCTCTCTCTTTTTCTCCAACCTGACGGATCGCTGACGGAGGGGGAGGAGGAGACTAGAGTCGGGGAGAAATCGAGGAGTTGGAGCCTGTTACCTGTTTGCCACGTTGAATCCCGACGAAACACGATCAGGTACCTCGGAGGTTCTTGGCCTCGGCTAGATCCGTAGCGATCTGCATCCTCGACATCCACTCGGAGAGCGGAGTGAAATTAGGGTTCCTAGGGTTCCGGAGGCACTCCTGAAGGCTAGCGCCAGCGACATAGTCGTAGACGAGGTAGATGTGTTCTCCGACGGGGGAAGCGCCGAGGAGCTTGACGAGGCTGCTGTGGTGAGATTTGCAGAGAACGGAGAGGCGAGAGGGGAGGTTCGCAGGATCGCCGACAAAAGCGTGCTGGAAGATGACGACGTCTTGGCCTCGTAAGGAGCAGCGCCCGGTGGAAGAGAGAGAGAGGAAATTAGGAAAACCCTAGGACGGAGATTTTTTGGGCTTTGTTGTGATTCGGGGATTTTGGGGAAGAGAGGGTAACTGTTGCTGATTAGTAATCAGTATTAGAAAAGAAGAAAAAAAAAAAGAAGGAAAAATGGATTTGTAATCTGTATCAGATGATTACATAAAAAAAAAAGGAGAGAGGTTCTTGATTTGTAATAGTTTATTTAGGTTCCCTCGACAAGTCAGTCCTAGAACTGATGAGAGAAGAGCTGATATCTCACTTTGTTGAGATATCTTGCTTCTGGTTCTTGTTTCCTTGGTGAAACATGAATTCTTGTTGATCTATCTATTCTGTTTACTGTCGAAGTGCTGCCGGAATTTTTTTTCGTTGCGCACCATAAGAATACAATTTGGATCGATGACAAACACTGAAAAAAATCCGATGGAGGAGATCATCAAGAAGTTGAACAACCTGAGGGTATTCCAGATCGAGAAGGAGATCAGCGCTATAGTCCAGGGAGAGAGGACTGTACAGGAGTACGCCACAGAGCTGGAGCGCTTGTGGCTCAATCATGATCACTTCTCGCCCTTAGCGAGCTGCAAGGACCCTGAGTGCAAGGAGCGCGAGGCCTCTTTGCAGAAGAAGACCATGTTGTTTCTTCGAGGATTGGCTCCAGCGTATGAGCAGAGGACGACATTGCTACTAACCCAGACGAAGATCCCATCACTGGAGAAGGCAGTCTCGGCCATGATACAGGAGGAGAGTCGTATCAAGCTACGGTCTGGGATAAGTGGACTTACAGGGGAGAAGTCTGCACTGGTGGTATCCAACCCGGATAACACTGGATTCAGAGGGGAGACTAGGCAGTGCTTCAACTGCGGAGAGGTAGGGCATCTGAGACAGATGTGCCCTAAGCCACACAGGAAAAGGAACTGGGGTGAACGTGGTCAGACTGGTGGCTGTGCAGGTCGAGGAGGCAGGGGGCGTGTAAGCCAAGGAGTTGCTCACCTAGCTGTGGCAGATGAATCTCAGACTACTGCTGGGATGACTAGAGCTGAAATAACAGAGCTGGAGGAACTACGTCTGTTCAAGCTTCAGGCTGAGAGGTCGAAGGGCAAGGGACAAGTCACCCAGGATCTAGCTACCACTACATGCTTTGGTAACTTTATTGGTTATGCTCATGCGACCAAAGGTACACAGGTTCAGGCACTTACATCCACTAAAACTCATGTTGATTGGATCATAGACTCAGGTGCGTCTAGGCATGTCACAGGAACATCTAGTGAGTTTGCATTATATTATCCGAGTAAACATATGCATCCTCCACTAAAACTCATGTTGATTGGATCATAGACTCAGGTGCGTCTAGGCATGTCACAGGAACATCTAGTGAGTTTGCATTATATTATCCGAGTAAACATATGCATCCTGAGACAGTTCAGACTGCTGATGGGACATCCCAACCCATCAGGGGTACTGGCTCGGTCCATTGCACTTCATCTGTTACCTTGTCATCTGTATTGCATGTTCCTTCGTTTCCAGTTAACTTACTCTCAGTTAGCTCTCTCATTGACCAATTAAATTGCACCGTGTTATTTGATCGAGATTTGTGTGTCTTTCAAGAGAAGGAAACAGGGAGGAGGATTGGGACTGGCATCAGACGTGATGGTCTTTGGTATTTAGACAGGGAGACTGCAGTGATTGCTGCTGCTGTTAGCGGAGGGCCAGAGGCAGAAGCAATGCTTCAACATTGTCGGTTAGGGCATTTATCTTTTGAGAGTTTAAATAGATTAGAACCCGAGTTAATGAAGAAAGTGGATAGAAAAGAGTTATTTTGTAATGCCTGTGAACTTGGAAAACATACTCGTTCTACTTATAGAATGATTGGTCTTCGAAGTTGTGAACCATTCGCACTTGTCCATTCTGATGTTTGGGGACCATGTCCTACTACCTCTATCAGTGGTTTTAGATGGTTTGTTACTTTCATTGATTGTTATTCACGTATGACCTGGATATACATGATGAAGCAGAAATCAGAGGTTTAGCATCTACTGGAAGTGGCACGCTCATTGATGTTGACAATGAATGTGCCTAAGTTTTTATGGAGTGAGGCTGTCATGACGGCAGCTTATTTGATCAATAGGATGCCATCAAGAGTATTAGGGATGAAGACACCATGTGAGATGCTTTTGGGCTCGAATGTTTTTGTTGTTCCACCAAGAGTGTTTGGATGCACATGTTATGTGAGAGATCACAGATTGATGGTGGGTAAACTGGATCCGCAAGCAGTTAAATGTATCTTTGTTGGCTACTCATCAAGACAAAAAGGATACAAGTGTTGGTGTCCCACTGAGAAAAGATTGTTTGTCAGTATGGATGTGATTTTTCGGGAGTTTGAACCTTTTTATGGGGAGAAGACGGAGTTGAGTTCCTTGTTTGGAGATGACTCGACTAATGCTAGTAGAGAGGGGGAGAATGAGAATGAGAATGATGTCGTGGTTGGGATGATTCCATGTCCTCTTGAGCGACCGAGCAGTGATGGTACATCGCCGAGTAGTGATGGCGACTCAGGAGGTGACAGTCAAGGTCAGGGGGAGCTGAGAGTATACACGAGGAGACAGAAACAGCAACATGAGCCGTCTCATGTGCCTATGCCAGTGCCCACAAATGTTGATGTCCCAAGTCCCTCCTCTCCAGTGACTTCTCCACCTGAATCAATAGGTAACGAGTTCTTCCCTGATACTTCTAATACTCCCGTCTTACCCCGTAGAACCTCCAGAGTCAATGCTGGAAAACCTCCAGCTAAGTTTGGTAGTTGGGATACTGACATTACGAATTACATTTCATATGCATCCATTCCACCTGCATATAAGTCATTCATTGCATCATTGCATTCAGTGCCTGTACCTAACAACTGGCAGGTCGCTAAGCAAGACCCTAGATGGTTAAGTGCCATGCAAGAGGAACTTCGGGCTTTGAAGAAGAATGATACTTGGGAGCTGGTACCTCTGCCAGCTGGGAAGCGTGCTGTTGGATGTAAGTGGGTGTATACGGTTAAGCAAACTCCAGAGGGCAAGATCGACAGATACAAAGCCAGATTGGTTGCTAAAGGCTATAGTCAAACGTATGGCATTGACTATGACGAGACATTTGCTCCAGTAGCAAAGATGAGCATTGTTAGAATGTTGGTATCATGTGCTGCCAACTTCAATTGGCCACTACATCAGCTAGATGTCAAGAATGCCTTTTTATATGGAGATCTCCAGGAGGAGGTGTATATGGAGATTCCACCAGGCTTCGCTACTTCTCAAGTAGATGGGAAGGTGTGCAAGTTGAAGAAGTCTTTGTATGGGTTAAAACAGTCTCCAAGAGCATGGTTTGACAGATTCAGGTTGGCAGTCTGTGGTATGGGGTACAAGCAGTGCAATGGAGATCATACTGTGTTTTACAGGCACTCCAAAACTCGTATCACTATTCTGGCAGTCTATGTTGATGATATTGTAATCACTGGAGATGATGTTGAAGAAATCCTACGGTTGAAGAAGAAATTGGGAGAGGAATTTGAAGTTAAAGATCTGGGGCAGTTGAAATACTTTCTCGGAATTGAAATTGCAAGGTCGCGAAAGGGTATAGTGCTTTCTCAGCGGAAGTATGCTCTGGATCTTCTCTCAGAGACAGGAATGTTGGGGTGCAGAGTTGCATCTACTCCTATCGAGCAGAATCATAAGATGTGTGCTGAAGGTGGTGACCCAGTGAGTAAAGAGCAATATCAAAGATTAGTTGGAAGACTTATATATTTATGCCATACGAGACCTGATATTACTCATGCCGTAAGTGTGGTGAGTAGATATATGCATGATCCCAGAGAACAACATATGGAGGCAGTTCGTAGAATTCTTAGATATATTAAGGGAAGCCCAGGAAAGGGGTTGTGGTTCAGAAGTTCTGGACATCTGAGAATTGAAGGCTACTGTGATGCTGATTGGGCGGGTTGTATGGATGATCGTAGGTCCACTACAGGCTACTGTGTATTTGTTGGAGGCAATCTCGTATCTTGGCGTAGCAAGAAGCAAGATGTGGTGGCTAGGTCTACAGCTGAGGCAGAGTACAGGGCTATGGCAGTTGGTCTGTGCGAGTTGATGTGGGTCAAAAACATATTATCTGAGCTGCGCTTGTTTAGAAGAGACTCCTTACAACTTTGGTGCGACAACAAATCGGCGATTAATATTGCAAACAATCCAGTTCAGCATGATCGCACCAAACATGTGGAGATCGATCGGTTCTTTATCAAGGAGCAACTGAATAGAGGAGCTCTGACTTTGAGCTAAGTGAAATCAGAAGAGCAGTTAGCTGATTGTTTAACAAAAGGATTAGGTTCTAGAGAGTATGATATCTTTTGTAACAAGATGGGGATGATTGATATCTATCGCCCATCTTGAGGGGGAGTGTTGAGTTATTTAGATAGTAATTAGTCAATGTTGTAAGGACCTATTTGTAAGAGTGCCCTTATATAAAAGGGGTATCTATCTATGAGAGAAAACAACTCTAATCTTTCTACAATTGACATCAAATTGGATGTCTTAATTTTTTACGGCATCTAATATAATCCTTTATGCTCAAGAACTTAACTTACCATATAGCTATTTGTAGGCTTTTCTGAGTTTCTTTATATGGCATAATAGTTCCGCTGGACCTTTTGCAAGCAGGACTAGTAATATTAGTGTAGTTGCGCAGAGCTTAGGATATTAGCTCAAGAAGTATTGAGGATATGCTTTTTATATTTAAGGGTCTTTCCGCCTAAGGTTTCATTTTGATCTTTCGTTGTCTAAATATTTACTTTAAGTAAAGAGTTTTTTTTATCTTTCTGCAGATTGGAAGGCCATATGTTATTTCTAAGCTGAAGGATTATCCAAAATTCCAAGCTGTTGCTATTGCAATACAGAGATCTGGCTTCAAGGTTCAGGACTAATTTTTAATTTTCTATGCATAATCCTTTTTTCTATCTCTAGATATTCAAGAATGGGAAAATTTTCCTATGCATTTAACTTGTTCCAATCACTATAGTGGGGATAGGAGGAGAGATGTACAATGCCTGTTTGTTTCCACTTTATTTGTTTACTGGGCAAGGGACATAAACGGCATGGTTTTGGGTTATTAATATCCACAAATTTTGGTGATTTTAATATGCACATGTAGTCTATGAATAAATTTACACTCGTATGTAAAGATAGAGTTCTAAAAACTTAAGTATAGAATTATTTCCTTTAGAACATTCTAAATCCCCATTATTTGGAGCCTCGTTGGTAATCACTGAGGGGTAAGTCAACATTGACATCAATGCAATAGAGTAATAGATCATGCATGTCAGCCTTAAACTTCAAGTTTGAAGCTATGACACATGTCCATAGACTTGCAACAAACTTTTATATTTACATGGATGTATACTGTAAGAATTTGTGGCAGTAAGCAGAAGCTTGTTGTCTGCTCCTATAGCATACATGGTCAACAACTTGGTTTCTTAGGGTCTCGGTGCATCAGAACAACTATCTAATTGAAGCTAGTGTCTCAATTGTTATCCAGAGATGCTGAAATAATTTAATTCTGTTGCATACACATGGACATGCACATTGACCCTGTAACTTTTCTTATTATTTGTGTGCAATATTCTCTAATATCTCTATTTTTATTTTCTTGTAGTCTACCTGGGGGCATAGTTTAAATAATAATATTCTGTCCTCCTTTCTGCAGATTGTGTTGCTTCTCAGGCTTGTACCACTACTTCCTTTTAACATGCTAAATTACCTTCTGTCAGTTACTCCTGTTGGCATTGGTGAATACATGCTCGCATCTTGGCTGGGAATGATGGTATGCTGGAAGACTTAGTTACAGTTTTGGTTTGTTGTTTAGCATCTGCTTGGACATGCATACCTATATTGCCAGACACAAACAAACACTCTCTCTCTCTCTCTCTCTCTCTCTCTCTCTCTCTCTCTCTATCGCCAAACTAGCAGAAATGAATTTTTAATCATTAAGCTCACAAATATGTGCTATATCTATTCTTTCTAAGGAAATACTGTTAAATTTGATACAGGGGATATCCTGTAGATCCATCTGTTATTATAAGCAACTTCCCATATTTTCCTTAGATTAAGAAGCCTATCATATGTCTTATCTTGGTTTACATTCAAATATGATCTTTCTAGAAAATCATATTAGCATGTTCTTTGACTCTGAGGCCTTTGATATTCCTCGCAAATACTGATTTAGTAGAATGTATAAGCCAACTTTTGGCGCTAATCAGCAAAGAAAGATGTGTCTTGTGAATATTTATCGTTCCTGTTTATTTAGTTTCATGATAGATCTGTTCCCCGCTCTTTTTTTCTGTTTGTTTTTGTGGCCGTTGAAATTTGCATGTGTGACTATGCATCATTATGCGGATGTATACTGCAACATCCAAATGTCTCTTCTGCTTGCTTGTTTATGTACGTGAGCAAGCATGGATGTGGATTTATGTATGCATATCTTGAATGGGTGAGTCTGCACGTGATGGGAGGCAGGTACTTGCAATGTGAATCGAGTAATGAACACTGCCTAAATAACTGTTTTTTAGTTTGAATTCTATCTAGTATGTAAATGTGAATAGGGTTCTGTCTTGCTGATCGTTAACACATTCAGGATTCTTCAGTTAACCATATTTAACCAGCATAGTATCTCTTGCCATTTTCTTTGAACCTAAGGATGCTGAACCTCCTAAATTTAAATCTCAATGTCTAATGCTTTAATATATTAACTGCTTTAACTGTATCTGCTGCATGATCCTCTCACCATTAGAATAGTCCTTATAATTGCAAATGCATGTAAAACATTTATGAGTGTTGTAATGTCCAAAAGCTTTATAGCAAGGTTCTACTGCTAGGCGATCTAAGTGGAAAATCAACCTTCTAGTAGCTGCGTAAGCAACTTAAGTGTTTTCCCTTTCTATTTTTAAAAGTATAATCAGGAAATGGTATACCAAAGTAGGAATGAAAATCAGAAAGATTAGGAAAAACTACAGAAATTGGAGTAATTTCTCAATACAGTCTAATGACTATATACTGTCTAAGGAGAAGAAAACGATATGAGACTGCAGCAGCAGCAGAGAAGAGACTGAGGAAAAGAAGAGGATAAAAGGAATATTGAGTCTCAAAGACCTTTAAGTGTTAACTAACGGGTTGCACTTGTTTTTTCTGGGTTCAACAGATTTATATTGGTAAACCAGAAACGACGGGCCCATTTAATCAGATTTTAGCCACCTGGGATCCTTTGTAGGCCCCAGTTAGGACCTACTCAGGCCTTTTGCCATCACCTAGGTGGCCACCTAGGCCATTTTCTTTGCCAGATGCCTTGCCATTTTGTTTCAATTTGTTACTTCTGTCGATTCTAATAATTATTTTAGGGCGGAGTCCCTCTATACCTTGTTTATTTGAAGCTCTTGGTAGTCAGCATGACCTGTAATGAAGGAACTACCTTCTGCTGCTCCTTTCCCTTACCTTATCTCCATAAACGCACGCTTTGCAAATTCAAAATTTCAGAGATTTATATACAGAGTGATATATGATTAATTTGTTTCTCTCTAGGATATCAAGTTGTTTAACATTATGGATTATTTTCCATAATAGTATCAATTACATTTGTTTTGTTATCGTATGGTCAGTGTTTAGCTTGTTATTTATGTGTTTGTTATTTTGTTCATGGATTGGTTGTTATCATACCATCAATTTTGTCTCTCCTAAATTGATGGCTTTCCTGTTCCCTTTTGTTAATGGACCTACTTATGTCCAGTACGTGAATTTGACTTTTCTTTCATCCTTTGAGGCATTGAGTTAAATGTAGCCTTATCTATGTATTAGTTTTTAATTTCAATCTCAAACATACACTACTTAAATTTTGTCATTCAGTTTTCTTTATTTGATGATAACTTCCTGGCTTTATACTCTTTGAGTGATCTGAGGTGCGGTGCTATGGCTCAGTTCAAGAGAACAATACTTCAACTTAACATGCTTGTTTATTATCAAACGATTTTAGCAATTTGGCCCTTACCATGAGTTAAACATTTTCGAGTGGATTGGCTTCATCAGTTCTCACGATTTTATTGTCATGAAGCCATCTCCATATTGGTTGTAACATTTTGATGTTCATATAAATATAAAATTGATTAAGGTGCTTTACTTTGCGTGACAGCCAATTACTCTTGCACTAGTATATGTTGGAACAACTCTTAAGGATCTTTCTGATGTGACCCATGGTTGGAGTGAGGTCTCGACTTCTCGTTGGGTAAGCATTGACAAACTTCCACTGCAAATATTTATTCATGTTATTGATGAAAAATTTCTACCCTTTTGTGGTTTTACTCGTCAACGTTAATTTATTAGTAAAAACTAAAAAGCATAAGTATTTCTCTCAGAAGTATATTCAAATGAGCAAGCAAGATTGTCTCTCATTTCTCTGCCGCTTGAAATTTTTTTTTTAAATGGACAATAAACTCTTTGTGCGGAAATTTTCTCCAGAAATGTTGCATGGAAAGTTTTAAGAGTTTCTTTAAACTTATGTGTTGCTTTTTAGGTTCGACTTTTAAGCAAGATTTTTTTTGTTTGTATATACCAAAAAGTAACGCCTTCCTGATGTTTTTAACTTTTCTTGGGGAATACATTTTATGCTTGAAGCTCTTTTCTAAATTGTGATCTGTATTTGGATTACACAAGTACCAAAATTCAGCTCTTTCCATTGAACTGTCTACTGATATTTATTTTGTCTATTGTTGATGCAGGTATTTATTATATCGGGATTTGTTGTATCTGGTAAGTGAATTTATATGTAGCTTTAGCATTATCACCTTGTTTTTTTTATAATCTTGGTTAAAGTAAAATTCATAAGTTACACTGTTTAAGTTCAAGAAAAATGGAAACCTAACCATGACTCAAAAGAGTTTGTTCCAGGACAAGGAAAAAAAACGTGTTAAAGAGAAATGTGTTGTTGCCATCTAAACCTTTTCCCGTGAAGTTGGGTCGGCCATGCGCATGACTCAAGGTCGAGAAAGCTTCCAAAAAGTATTGACCAAGTTTATTACTTTCTTTCAATTTGACATTGTTGAAATAAAAGAAACAGAGTGAATTTCTATATTCTCAATGATTCATAAGGAAAGGTTAATACCCCATACTTATACATCTTATATAATCTCTATTAAAGGAAAACTATAATAAGAAAAGGAAACATATAATAAGAAAGTTCTAAATATAAAGCTACTATAATTAACTAATACATTAAATCTATCCACTTTTATTAAAGGTTACAAATAATATGATATCTTCCAATACTTCCTCTCAAGCTGGAGTTTATGGATTAGTGAAGCTTAGCTTGTCCCAAAAAGAGTTGAATAATTTGCCTGTCGTGGTATCCCGGTCATTATCAACATAAAAATAAGATTGAAATGAACCTGAACACATCAATAATCGACGACATGGTAATAGAGGTGAAAATAATGCCTAGAAAAAAGTCTTTGCAAGTGATGTGAAGATAAAATATGCTTAACGAGCAACAAAGGGTAAAGAAGCTAAACGAAGCGACATTGAGAAAAAAAATGCTTTTCAAAAGAGGTAAAAGACCATGCTATGCGACGGCACAAAAGTTGATGTTTGTTGAAGATTATGTCAAAATCTAAAGAAAACAAAGTCTGTTCAAGAGTACTGCCGAGATTTGAGGAAGCCGAATAGGCACAGAAAGTTGACAAAGACAAGTCGATTGATCAATATAAGCTGCTAGACTAATGCCGAAAATTAAAAAAGGCGAGGTTAATCCAATGAGTTAATGAAATGACATATCCGTGATGTTAAAGCCAAAAGTGAGTAGAAGCCGCGGAAGAAAGTGAAAGTTGAGGAAATTGAAGTGGTGCTCAACGAAGATGAGTAGCCCATAGTGAGAGAAATTATATGACCAAAAGAAAAATAAAAAATAACTCGAGACCAAAAAACAAAAGTTGGACCGAGGGAATCAAGTGGAGAGGTAGGTTGCTCTGATTACCTCTCTATAATTCTATTTGTTAATAGAGCTTGTTATAAGTTGCATAGAATAGAACCAAGCACCAATAGAAAAGCAAACACCAAATATAAAAATCAAGCAGCAAGAAGACAAAAATGTTCACCAAGCAAACCAATCATGTAGAACTTAACATTAGCCAAATATAAAACTATGTACTCGAACAAACCAAGCAACAGAACCAAGATTAAAGGTGATCGGAAATTGTTCTCTTTGGTGCATTGGTGCAGCAATTTAATTTGCATGTGAGACACCAATGGTAATAGATCACGCTGGTTGGGTCAAACTTCGGGCGGAGAGATTCCGCAAGATAGAAGCTGAAGGCTCTCATAAGATAAAAAAACAAAATCATCGATAGTGTCGAAGTTGCGAAGGTTGAGACCGAATTCGAAACTGGAAGTAAAGTTGAAGCCGAAAATATGGTCGAAGCTGTCAAAATTGAAGATGAAAAAGTAACTGTCAATGGTGTAGAAGCCGCCGAGGGGAAGCAAAAGATGATTTTGTGGCAAACCCTCTCGGGGGCCTGGATATTAAGAAAGATGAAATATTCCTAGATTCGGCAACTTGCTTTGATACCATGTTGAAATAAAAGAAAAAGGGATTTTCTATGTTCTCATTGATTCATAAAGAAGAGGCGAATTCCTCATACTTTACATCTTGTAGAATCTCTATCAAAGGAAACCTCTAATAAAAAAAACATACAATAGAGGAAAGTCCTAAGTAGAGAAAGATACTATATTTAACTAATATATTGAATCTAGCTACTTTTATTGAAGGCTACAAATAATATGAGATCTTCCAATAGACGTCAACCCAAACCTTCTATGGATCATGACAACATCTATATCCAAGTTGATAATGTTCAAAAGAGATCATATCTTAGGCTGGTAGGCATAGATATCATTTCTTTGGTTCATCCAAATAAGGAGGAGTAAACTAGCAAATTCCCCTAGAGCGTGAAATGTCTAGGTGATGGAGGTAAACCATATGACTTGACAGTCGCTCAAAGTAGCCAGATGATAACTTATTTCTTTTTTCAATTTTATGTGTATATTGAAAGTGAGCTTTTGCAATGATATTTAAGTATGACTGATGGCCAAATGTGTAGAGATAGATTGAATCTCTCTTGTTAAATAATTCTTCACATGATATTATAGGACTAACGGTTCCTGGGGACTGTAAAAGTGTTAGTGCATCATGGCAAAACTCTGAATGGGAATTGGCAAAGTACTCTGCGAATAATTGATAGATTACATGGTAACAAGTGTAAATTTTTTAAGTTGTGACCATCCCAATTATAATCAATTACTGTCTTGGCAGATAAGGACTTCCCAACTCAGAGATACTTATTTTACACGTTTGTGTTTCGTTGAAGGGTCATTCTTAAATATTTGCTTGAACTTTCTGCATTACATTTTGAAGTTTAATCTGAGACCATTTTCTTCGAATTCAGCAATTCTTATGGTGTGTATTACAAAAGTAGCCAAGTCATCACTAGAGAAGGCATTGGCTGAGAACCCAGAGGGGATGGAGAGCATACTAGTTGAACCTCAATTACCTATCGTCTCTAGTCCTCGCTCAGACCTACGCCAGCCTCTTGTTATCAAGATCGATCCTCCAAGCGATGACCATGAAAAGTGATGAAAATCTTTTTTTTTTAATGTAAATTCTTCTCCAAATCTCGTTCTTTTTACATATAAGTGCTAATGCACATCCATTAGTTAGAGCTTCTCTTTGAGGCAGCATATATGCGTGCTGGCTGGCCTCATGCCCGGAGAAGATAGGCTTTCTGTTTTATTTTTCCCTATTTGTTTCTGTAAACAGGGTATCAGATACATGCACTAGCAATTGTTTAGATGGAGGTAATGATGTTTGGTTCTGAAATGTACTTTGTATTCTTGATCATACTCGGGTTTGCATCCAAATCCTACACTTCTAATTGATCTTGATGTTTGTATGGGGATCTTGCTCAACGGGTGAGTGAAATAATTCAGATGAGGTATCTACAGTCAAATATTAAACTGACAACTAGCTGAGTATCTTGCGAATAGTTTCTACTTTTATAAACAAGCTAAACAAATCCTTAAGTGCATGTATTTTCAGGGGTTAAATAACCAGATAGGTACGTTGAGCAGGACCATATTTCCAATATGTATTTTTTATTTCAATTGCGATATTATGGCATTAACATCGACATGTGATGTTCAATTTGGAAATATTTTATATGGAAAAAATAACCAAATTGATATATGTAGTAGTAGAAAAAGATAACGAGATTGATATTAATACCACAATGTCGCAAGTGAAAGATATTAATACCACAATGTTCCAAGTGAAAGGGAATTTTTTTTTTTTTTTTGGATTTAGCGTTCTACTAAAATGCCAATTTTGGTAAACATTTCAACAGCTCCAGAAGAGGAAACCAAATTATTGAATGCAAACGATTCTTGGTATTTTACCATGATGAACCAGTATTTCCCTCCTCAATGCATAGATAAAAGGCAAAAACTGTTTCAATACTCTAATACTCAACGAAAAAGAAAGGCATAACTCACATAAGTACACAAGCAAGATAAATGTTACGCAAGACAGACTGGCAAACATTTGATCATCATCTGCAATATAGCGTACTAAGATGTAAGTTTTTTTCATGTATTCTCTATTGCATTCAGCATTATATGCATAGAGAGAGTAAGAGAACTCCAGCAAAACGATCAGATAGGAATCACTACAAAACTTCCCACCACGAAATAAACGTATTCTTCCTAATCTTAAAGACTTCGATCACTATTACATGTTCCAAGTAGAGCTTGTAATATTTGGCAAATTTTTTGAGTAAGCTTGAGATGTAGGCATCCAAAGCTTTGGTTGGTGACCTCTTAAGTAGTACAAAGGAGGGTATACGCAAAATCCATGGGCAAGAGAGTCAGTCCCTTGCTCTGTAAAAGCTCATTTGCAGCTTGTGGCCTCATCTCAAGTAGATCTCCAATTATATCTTCTAGGGGGTCACTCCTTACCCCCTGATGAAGGAGATAGTGGCCATAGCCCTGCAACAAGTATGGCAATTATTTCCAGAGAAAAAAGTTACAATTCTGCCACACACAGAAATTGATTTCAATAAAAAAGTTTAAGATTAGAGTTAATACTGGTCCATGGATTGCCCCCTCTTAGTGTCGATGATTTGAATTTACTACCTTCTACTTTTAGTTTTGCAGATAGACCGCACTGAGTGAATTTTTTTTGCTCTTCCTCTTCTACCCTTCAAAGAAAGTGAAAATTACTAGAGGGTAGTAAGTTCAAAACAACGATACTACACGGGGTCTATCCACAATTAACTCCTCGAGATTATATAATCAGACCATTTAGATTATTAGAGGTAAAAGAATACGATTTGCAATTTATCCTTCCATATTTATTAGGAAATTGCAATAGTTTCCATGCTTATTTGTGTTGTTATGTAATTTGAGAAGTAGAATTTGAGCATTACCTCAAGATGCACGAATGGATAAGCAGTAGATTCACCACTCAACCGGCTCTGACTTAACAACTGTAATTTTACATTAGACAAGCTATATATGCAGTAAACATAATTTAACAGGATCATTAATAAATGTTACAAAGTGCTATTGATACTAATGCATATCTTCCTAACAGAAAAGCACAAAAAATAAAATCCAGAAACAACACAAAAAGAGAGGAAAAACTCCGGCAGAAATATCAGAAAGCTTTAAATGAAATTACCTTCAGCTGAAGCTTCAGATACTTGATATAGTCGATTGTATCGTCCAATACAGATGCTTCGTCACCCTACATACAAGTATATGAAAAGAGAAGTAAATAAGGCCAGTTCAGATTTATGTAAGAACAAACAAATACTGTGATGATAATTTATCTTAAATGATTTACATAGGTAAGATAATTAAGAGAGACTGATTCTGTGTAGTCAATTTTTGAATGAGATGGTCTCTGCAATGGATGTTGCTGTATATAAAAAGTTTCAATTATGAAGTGGAATAAGATGGAAGTTTGTCAAATAAAAATGGATTTCATATGGTTGATTTGTGAAACATTAATTGGGAAGCACTCCGATTAACGTCTAGTAATCCCAGTAACTTTCAGCACTAGTGGCTTTAATAGGCCTTAATATTGACTAAAGAAAGTCTAGCAAAGTATCCATGCACATCATTGGTGCAAATTCACACAACTCCAACAGTAAAGCCTTATCTCATATTTTTGAGTTTGGCTACATGAATCCTAATCTTCCATCATTTCTATTATGGGGCATCTCCTCCGATAACAACTATCATATCATTCTTAATTGTTTTAACCAGATTCTTTTAGGCCTGCATCTAGTCCTCTTTAGTGCAAATTCAAGTGCCTTCTAATAAGTTCAACATGGAACCAAATAATAGCCAATAACCCCCTCGATACATCTAATGTGCAGATAAAAATTAAAATAGTAAGAATTCTGTCGAGCATTTAGTACATGCATATAAAGGTATCTTACCTTATCAGAAAATCCAAAACATGGCACATTACTTCTTAATACTCTAATTCCTTGTGAAATCCTGGCTTTCCGGAGCTACAAAAAAAGTGGTCTGTGTAAGTTGATCAAGAATAAAAGGAGCAGATGCAACAGATAGAATGTGCAACGTTGTTGGTGATTTTTGCCAGTACGCAAGCCACAAAGTTATGTTAATTTTTGAGATGATAGCATACGGAATAGCATCAAGAGTTACAATTCCATCTCTCAAGTTCGAGAAACAAATATGTCTTACCTTATCTTTTTGGTTTCTGGCTTCTCTTTGAGAAAATATTACTGGGGAGTAAGGTTCAGCAATGGCACATAAGGCTCGATCTGGTATTTGCCTTAAGCAAGGAAGAATCTGTCAAATGAAGTGATGGATTTGTCACTATTACTTTCATAATGTATGGTTTAGACGTAGGGAACAAGAATAACTGCTATCTGTGAATCCAAGGGGTATCGGAAAGCTCTGTTAAATGAACTAATGAATGTGTCATATCAATTGCGGATAGATCCCTTGTACTATAGCCCAATTGCGGATAAACCCCCTGTAGCTCAATTGTTGTAGATAGACCCCTTCAGTGAAATTCTTTTACTCTTTTACCCTTTAGAGAAAAAAATTTTTTTTTAATACAAACGGACCTCCTGAAGGTAAAAGAGTAAAAATTTTCATTCAGGGGGTCTACCGCAACAATAGAGCTATGAGGGGTCTGTCCACAATTTGGCGTTAGTACAAGGCGTTTATCTGTAAAGACGAGCATAAATGCTTCCTCTCAAATACTTCAGTTACAGGACATTATAAGTTTAAAAGTCTAAAAGAACAGAAGAGAAATAAACCTGTTGCCCATTTACAGATGCATCTGCTGGTTCACCATCAGTATTGAGTGCTGAATAACCAATCTACAACCATAACTTTGAGTTATAAGCATAACGCTATCAATGAATAAAAGAAACAATTCAAATTTGAAACACAACAAGAAAATGAATCAATTCACCATATTGAAGCAAAGCCATTCTAAACAAGTTCATCATATTCAACACAACAGAGAGCCAATTGGAGATTACTTACAGCCAAAATATCAGCATCAGAAGCCACTCTGGGGCTACTTATACTCTTCTTTTGTTCAACAAAATGGCTAGGAAAATAGCTCTCATTGCAAGGAATAACACAAAGTGGTGTTGGATTGAGTAGTTCTTCTGCAATCAGATCAAGCTCATGTCGATGATGAGTTTGACGGAAGAAACCATTCTGAGCAATTGGGTAGTTTTCTTTCTCCATGCATACATTTAGAGAGGCATCAATCTGTTGTTCTTGCTTTGGTTCTACAATGGTCTTCCCTTTACCCAACATTGTCGATATCCTAGGTACTGAAACACCATTTGCTCCTCTCATGCTGATGAATCTGAATGCAAGAATTTACATAACAAACTTGATACCTTTTTGGAAGAAAACTATAAATCTAATAGAGAGATAAACTATTATGTTTTACATAAAATTCGACTAACAAATATTCTTCACGTACGCCGTAAATCTAATATGACAGAAAATAGGTCATGGATGAAGAGGGCTACTATACTTACATAGCATAACTCATAAAGCAAATCAACACAATCTTAATTTAAGAAAAAGTACTATCAAGGGTAGCATCAATATTTATTCTCACTTGCAGGTTTACTATCTGGTCAGGCTCCAAAGCCAATTCGGAATCAAATTCATCATCAAATCAAATAAAATGGAATGTTAAATGACCCAACAACAAACACACATCTAGTTACTGCCTTCTTCAGAAAAGTCACCATGCAATATTTTGATGCAGAATACAGTTTATTGAGAAAAAAAACCCAGGCAAAATATGATTCCTGTACTTTTTCCGTGTCTTATAGGCTTCTTCAAGAATCTCACAATACTAGCGAAGTAAACCCTTTAGCATTCTAGAGCTCAATCAACAAAATAAAATAACTTGTCTGTTCATATTACAACTCAAGACATTGCTTAACCCAATCCCAGTGATAACTAATCACGACTTTCGTGCAAGTACTAGACATGAGGTACAAGTAATATTTAGAAAGTTGGGATAAAAAAAAGAGGTAAGAAATTCTGCATTCAATCCCTCAGATACTACATTAGGAAACAAAAATATTTCAACATATATAATACATTTGGTGAAAAAAAAATTTAAAAAAAAAACAATATAACATAACTCATGAATACCCAATCTGGGTTAAAGCAAAGGGAATGATGACAAGAGCAGCATCAAAATGGTCAGGCTCTTAGCTCTTTTTCAATATCCGTGACTAATCTCTATCTTAAGCCAGAGCAGCATCAAATTCAATATCAACTTGATTAAAGTGGAATCTAAATTGACTCAACATGAAAATATATCTATATATATATATTAAGAAATGAAAAACAATCAACATGTAACATTCTCATGCCACTTGTTGAGCCAAATCATGATTATTCATCTGCTGGTTTATTTATCCTCATATACTTCTGAGAATCTCAGAATACTAGTGAGGTCAACCTTTCAGCATTTTTCTATTTTTTATTTAGGGGGGAAAAACCCCTTCAGCGTTGTAGCGTTCAATCAACAAAATAGCCTAATTTGGACCTTGTTTAACCAAAACCCAGCATAAAGTTACCACAATAATAAATATCAGGTACAATCATATTTCGGAAATTCTGGGAATACAGAAATAAACAGGAAAATTTGCATTCTAATCCCTTAGATTAGACCAAAAAAAGCATACACTATATTGTAGTAAATTAAGAAACAAACGAACAAATATATTTAAAAAACGCAAAAAAAAAAAATCTTATGCACAGATGAACCCAGAAAATTTCACATCAAAATTAAAAATCTCAATCGGATATGAAATGGGTTTTGGTAATCGTAACTGCTCAAGTCATTTTTCCCAATATATATATACATATTTGGAAGGGCTTATCAACCCCATTAAAATGCAAAATAATTTCCTTACAAAATGCAAATACAAAGAGAAGAGAGGCAAAATGTCTTCTCATTACAAGATTGAAACATTTCCTAGGGTTTCATTTTAATCCTTTCCAACATCTTTTACCTTGATTTTAGTTTGGGAGAGGAAATTTTAGGAGGAGACGAGATTGTGACTGTCAATGAATTTCTTTGTTTTTTGTTTTTTTCTCGCTTGCTGAGCACTACTAAAAGCAGTTTGTACGCTACTACTATCTATAGTAACTAAATAAATGACAAAAGTACCCCCACCCGTGCTAAGTATATTGGGCTGGGCCCAAGTACACGGTATCTGAGGACAAATACATGCAAAACTTTGGATTAATAGGTCTCTTTGTGAGTTTTTATGAAGGGTTGATTGCATATTAGTCCTTATATCATCCTTAATTATCAATTAGTCCCTCAAATCCCAGTATTTGCTCATTAGTCCCTCAAATCTTCATTTTTATTGCAATTTCTTCACTCTTGTTAGGTAATGATATTTATGAGAGTGAAATTCTATCAAAAAATAATGGAAATTAATGGTTTTCCCCTTATACCCCCACCAATAGTTAACTATATCATTTAAAGCCTCACCAACCTATTTCATAACCGATTTATACGGTTATACCTATAACTCGCTCAAACTAAAACTCAAATCCACCACCTCGGTCTCCAACAGTCGGGAACTTTCCCAAATCCACTCTTGATATTTTTTTCCTTTTGTAGAGCAAGAAAATTTTAGGAAGAAATGAACTTTGAGTTACTTGAGAGTGTAAGATATACAAAGGGGGCAATTAGGTAATTCTAGATGTTAGGTTAAAGGTTAACCCAACTAGAGTTAGGGAGACTACCAGAATTTCTAACAGAGAAAAAAAATATGCTTTGAAATTGAAGATTTAAAGGTCTAATTAGCAAATACTGAGATTTAATAGACTAATTGAGAATTAAAGATGATTTAAGTGACTGATATGTAATTAACCCTTTTACGAAATTTGGGAAGCTTATCGCACAGATAGAAAGCGGTCATCTACATAAACATTTCCCATGCAATTTATTTTTACTTTCTGTATTTTGGTGCTTTTGTGAAAGTACAGGATTTATGGCGTTTTTTTACTATTCACCAAAGCCTTCTCTCTGCGGAGGGATCTTGATTTGAAAGATTATATGAGTGCTATTTTATCATTTTCATGGTTTTAAAAAATGTAGCCAAACAAGAGAAATTTGAGGGAACTAAGTTGTGTACCTCACAATTCAGTAAATTTCCAAATTTTACAAAGTATATGCAACCAAATAGTCCCTAAAACAAAGACGTTATCAAGATTCATTATTATATCAATAACAATGATTAACCTTCTTCATCGCTATGATTAATTTCGTAGGAGGCCTTTTGTAACGGTAGAGCATGCTACTGTTAGATCATATGGTTCTTCAATGGTGTTGTTCCTGTAGCAGATGATAAAATTTTTCTAGTAAGAAATGTGTTGATGGTAGACGGACCTACAAGAATTTTTTAGAATGTGCTAAGACAGTGAGAGAGATGGTTCATAACAATCACATTAAGACGGTGAAAGATTTATGGTCCATAACAATCACATTAAGGCGGTGAAAGATTTATGGTTCATAACAATCACATATAGATGGTGAAAGATTTTGTTCTTGCTATTCAAATTCTGCTATATGACTACCTTTCGAAAACTGCCAATAGTTCGTAACAATCCTATATATTAGATATTGGTCCTCCATGTTGGGAAATTACGCAAATTCTCATGTTATCAGATTTATAAGAAAGCGAAATAAATGCGCAATAAAAGGACACGCAAATTTAACGTGGTTCGGTACAAAATTGTCTACGTGCACGGACTGCTGCAAATCTTTCACTAAGGGGAGAAAATTTACTAGTGTTTTTCACACAACTCACAACCCAACTGTCACTCTGAAAATTGCTCACAATTTTCTCTCACTGAGTGCTCTCTCACTTTTCTTCTCTGTTTTCTCTTTTGCTTGGATTTTGTCCTGAGCATCTGTTTAGCGTGCTCTATTTATAGGTGCAGAAGCCCCTCAATCATCCCTTACTTTCGGTGTTTTTTTGTCAAAAAAGGAAGCAGCGATGGCTGCCTTTGTTGACAAAAGCAACCTTCCCTTTTTCTTTGTGATTTCGGCTAACAATCTCCCACTTGATGACTGATTTTAATCTGTCTTCACATCTCGATCTATGCAGCAGCTCTTCCCCGATCTTAATACTATTGCAAACCAACTAAAGCTGAACACAGCTTCAGTTTGTTAGTAGTCACCGTCTTTGTCAGCGTGTCTGCCGGATTTTGAGCTCTACTGATCTTTTCAAGTTTCAAAATTTCATCTTCCAGAAGTGACCGGATAAAATGATACCGCATCTGTATGTGCTTCGTTCTTGAATGAAAGACAGATTCTTCGCTAGATGAATAGCACTTTGACTATCACAATATAATACATTGTCTTCTTGTTTCTTGCCTAATTCATCCAAAAAACTTTGAAGCCAAACCATTTCCTTGCTGGATTCTGTAATAGCGACATATTCTACTTTAGTTGTGGAGAGAGCAACTATCTTCTGCAGTTGAGAAACCTAACTCGCTATAGTACCTCCTAGAGTATAGACATACATTGTAATGCTCTTTCTGATATCAACATTTCCTGCTAAATCAGCATCCACATAACCTGTTTGTATTGTATCTCCCCCATTAAAACAAAGTGCTTTACTTGTGGTGCCCGATAGATATTAGGATCCATTTGACTGCTTCTCAGTGTACATTGCCCGGATTATTCATGTACCTGCTAACATCTCCTACTGTTTGAGCAATATCTGGTCTTGTACAAACCATGACATACATCAGACTTCCAATTGCTGAGGCGTACGGGACCTTCGCCATATGTGCACGCCCATTTGACTGCTTCTCAGTATACATTGCCCGGATTATTCATGTACCTGCTAACAGCTCCTACTGCTTGAGCAATATCTGGTCCTGTACAAACCATGACATACATCAGACTTTCAATTGCTGAGGCTTACGAGACCTTCGCCGTGTGTGCACGCTCTTCCTCTGTCTTTGGTGACTGCTCTTTGGAAAGTCTGAAATGAATACCTATAGGTGTACTCACTGGTTCAACATCTTGTATATTGAACCTGGAGAGTACTTTGTTGATGTACTCAGCCTGTGATAACATCAAAATCCCAGACTTCGTGTCTCTCTTGATCCTCATTCCAAGAATCTGCTTTGCAGCACCAAGATCTTTCATTACGAACTGCTTTGACAATTTTTGCTTCAAATTTATAATCTCTTGCAGATCTAAACCTACAACGAGCATGTCATCAACGTATAATAATAAAATAATAAAGTTATTGTCAAACCTCTTGAGATAGCAACAATGATTTGCTTGACATCTAGTGAAACCGTTGCTGCCCATAAAGCTATCAAACTTCTTGTACCACTGCCTGGGAGCTTGTTTTAATCCATACAAGCTCTTCTTCAAACGACATACTAGATTTTTCTTGCATGTCTTTATGAAACCTTCCGGTTACTTCAAGTAGATCTCCTCCTCCAAATCACCATGAAGAAAAGCTGTTTTTACATCTAACTGCTCAAGATGTAAATCCTCAGCAGCTACAATTTTCAACACCAGCCTGATTGTAGTCGATTTTACGACCGGAGAGAAAATTACATTGTAGTCAATACCTACTTTTTTCTGAAAGCCTTTGACAACCAATCTTGCCTTGTAACACTTGTTCCAATCATGTTCTTCTTTGATCCTGTAAATCCACTTGTTATGAAGAGCTTTCTTACCTAGTGGTAATTCAACTAAGTCCCACGTCTGATTTGACATAAGCGAGTCCATCTCATCTTGCATAGCAGACTCCCACTTGACTGAATCCTCTACCTACATTGCTTCATCATAACACTCTGGTTCACCACTGTCAATCAGCAACAAGTAGTGCAAAGAAGGCGAATAATGCTGGATTAGCTTAGGAATTCTGGAGGAGCGTCTCACTTCTGGCATGCTTGGTTTTTCTTGAACTTCTTTAGGACTAGTCTTGTCAAGCTTCGCTTTCCAAAATACCAGGAAATCGAAATGTGAACAAGCTCGCGACGTATTAGATTAAGGAGAATAAATAAGAATAAATATTTCTTCTTAACCTAATACGCTAAGCGTCAAGCAATATACAAATACGAAGTCACAGGTCCCGGATCACACATAACAAGAATATAATGAACAACTCATAATAGAAAAGAGACATATCACAAATAGAATATCATCCGAGACACAGAGTTTGGGTCAAACATGCCAAATACTGGAGAAATATAAAAATACATCATCCAACGGAAATAGAAAGGAAATACTACAAAAATAAATAAACTAAGGACCATCAAATAACAAAGGAAAAGATAACTGAGCTTCGGTCTATTCTTTAACTCTGTCTGTAACGCACTCCCGCTAAGAATACTCAGGCTTTGGCGTATCTCCCAGCTGGACCTGTTCTTCCTCTAAGTCTGACGTACAACCCGAGAGAACATGAGTACGTCAGCGTGCATGGCACATGACAAGACCCCATAAGGGAGAATAGAAACGGTCGAACAACCAATGCAGCTAGCGATCAGAAGAATATAATAATCAGAAGAATCCAAGAAAATCAACCAAGTAACAAGATCATGCAGCTAGCGATCAGAATAATCATCCAAGTAACAATGTCATACAACTAGATGGAATTAATACTTAAAAATATACAACAAGAGACGTAGTACGTCGAACGAAATAATCCAAACAAGAAAACCCTCATGTATATACCATATGTCTCAAATTATAGATAATTAAATATTAATCTCGATCAATGTATAAAAAGAAATACAACTAGCCTACATCTCACAAGAATTCATACTTAGCTAAGAAATGAGGTCATGTAACTAGCCATCCAAAAACAGGTCACTGGTCCACATCTCACACAGAGTCAACGCTCATATCATCGGATAACTGACTATTCACAAATCTTCTACGTGCATCCAATACCGCTACACGAATCAGTCAGAGGACTACACACAATCCGATTCTGGCCTGGTCCAAACTCAAGCAGAACTCGAGGTGACTACACGACTTTCACTGACTAAAGTGACTACACAAATTCACTTTAGCCTAACAAACCAACCCCAGTTACTACACGAATTCACTGGTGCGAGCTTGGAAGATACATCAACAGTCACATCCGATCACATGAACCAAGACTTCCACATTTCAACTCTTCTCGCTTTTCTAAGTCAACAATCATAACCTGAACTAGATCTCTGGTCCACCTCCTAAATTCAATCAACACACACACACACATGTCACTAAGTCTTGTTCATGATGCACAAGGCCACTAAGTCATGAACCACTAAGGGTTCTCAAACACAACAAGAAATAATAAATGAAACAACCAGTCATATACAACGGTGTCATAGCATACCACGTAATTAAAATAAGAATCATGGAATCGACGATTGTTTTGCATATAAAATATCACGGTCAACAACCATCCATCACACGTTCATAAACTAAATTAATTCAAAATAAATAATTCTTTTGCAAAATAAATTCCTTTAAAATTATCTCTCACCATAATTATTCAAAAATAATATCTTAAAATAATAAATTCATAAATTCAAAATAATCTTTTTACAAGACAAATTCTCATTAATTCAAAATAGTTTATTTTCCTAAAATAAATTCTTTTAAAAATATTTATCATTCTAAAATGATTTCCTTCCACAAAATAAATTCTTAAAAATATTATAATTATTCAAAAAAATATTTATCACATAATTACAATTTATTTAATATTATTCATCAAACCCACGCAGATAATTATTAACAGATCTAAAATTCTAATAAAATAATTAAAAAAGATAAATTCGCACGTACGACAAATATAAGAATTGAAACAAAACTAAACAAGAATCGGGATCTTGCCTAGGGTATTGTCGAACAAAACGACGCCGTCGATGCGGCATGTAGGGGAAAATGACTACGACAGTGGGTGTAGAGTCGTGGGCACGGCGAGCGGCAGCCCAGATCTGATGGAACTCGGTGACGTAGCTAGGCTGGACGAGGGGAACTCGGCAGCGAGCTCAGGGAGGTGAGGCAGCAGCTCCAAGGGTCTGTTATCAACGGCCCGAGTTTAGGGTGTTTGAGGAGGAAGGACAGTGGTGTGGCTGATGGTGGTGGCGGTGATGAGGGATCAGGAAACGGACAGTGGTGGGGCTGTGTGTCGTGCGGGGATGATGAGGGAGAGGCTGGCAGGAATGGGTGCGCGGGTAAAGCGGAATGGTGGTCGAGGTATGGATCTGAAAGAGAAGAGCCCCGATGTGGTGATGGAGGCTGGGTGTGGCAGGTGGCGAGGTGAGTTCTACGGAGTATACGCGGAGAGAAGAGAACAATGAAAATGAGAGAGGAGGAAGAAGAGGCTACGGGGACGGGGAAGGAGAGAGGGTACGGGCGCTTTGGCTAGGGTCTATGAAACAGGAAGAAAGAGAGAAGAGAGAGAAGAGAGAGAATGAGAGAAAAACCAAAAAGAATAAACTATGATATAAGCATATATTTCACAATAAAAACTCATTCATTGTATTTTACGGGGTTTTATACTCTTCCCCCCTTAAAAGAATTTCATCCTCAAAATTCTAAAATCGTATCTTAAAAATTAATAATACGAGAAAAGCACGTCGAGAGTAATTAAATCCCCACATACACATCTCATAGCATTAATTTCTAGATATGAACATAGTAATATTTAAAGTTAACAACCTAGAATGCAAATATTCATGCCTTAATCCCAAACTAAATGGAATTAGTACATCGGGCGAAAAATCCAAACAAGGAACCCCCCATATATATACTATGTATTCCAAATGATTAAGGATTAAGTGACAATACCTCCATCCTAGTGTTAAAGATAAATATGACTATCCAAAATCATCATAAAACATAAGAAAACATAATCCAAACAATCTACCTGCTCAAACAGGTGTGGGTAGTCGTGACGCATATCCTCCTCACGCTCTCAAGAAATCTCCTCAGATCCTCTCTGGTTCCATTGAACTTTCACCAAAGGAATCACATTGTTTCTAAGTTTCTTGTCTTCTCTAGAAAGTATACAAACTGGGATCTCAATCGTAGTCAAATCATCTTGAAGCTCAATCTCCGGAGCATCCAATACTCGGTGTCTTTCCTTGTCATGTAAGTGCTTCTTGAGCATAGAAATGTGAAATACGTCGTGCACACCAGACATCGATGCTGAATGGTTTAGTCTATATGAAACAACCCCAATACGCTCCACAATCTGAAAAGAGCCAATATATCTCGGGATAAGCTTTTCCCGTCTACCAAATCGCTGCACACCCTTCATCGGTGATACCTTTAGCATAACATAATCTCCCACCTGAAACTCTAAAGGTTGTCGTCTATGATCTGCATAGCTCTTCCGCTAATTCTGAGCAGCTAGAATACGTTCCCTAATCAATGCTACCTTTTCGGTAGTCTGCCTCACAAGCTCTGGTCCAAGCAATAAGCTATCCTCTGGCTCTGCCCAACATATAAGGGATCTACATGGCCTCCCGTACAATGCCTTATACGGATCCATACTAATCGTCGCTTGATAACTATTGTTATAAGCGAACTCTATCAATGGAATATGATCCTTCCAGCTACCTTGAAAATCAATGATACAAGCCCGCAGCGTGTCCTCCAATACCTGGTTCACTCTCTCTATCTGACCGTCTGTCTGAGGGTGGAAAACACTGCTGTGCAATAACCTGCTACCGAATGAATTCTGGAAATTCCTCCAAAAGTGCGAGGTGAAAATTGAGCCTCGATCTGACACAATCGTGTCTGGAACTCCGTGAAGTCGAACTATCTCCCGGATAAATGTCCTCGCATATGCCTCAGCGGTATAAGTAGTCCTCACTGGAATAAAATGTGCCGACTTCGTCAACCGATCCACTATCACCCAAACTGAGTCGTTCCCCTTCTTCGACTTTGGCAACCCTACAATGAAGTCCATAGAAATATCCGTCCACTTCCACTTTGGAATGGGTAGGGGCTGAAGTGTCTCCGCTGGTCTTTGGTATTCTGCTTTCACTTGCTGGTAGGTAAAACACTTAGCCACAAATTCTACAATCTCTCTACGCATACCGCTCTACCAAAAATGTCTCCTCAGGTCCTTATACATCTTAGTGGTTCTTGGATGTACTGTATATCGGGTACGATATGCTTCATCAAACAACTCCCTCTTCAGCTCTACACTAGCTGGCACAACCAATCGACCCTTCATTCGAAGGCCCCCATCTGCTCCAATGGTCCAATCGTCCTTGGGCTCTTTGGAAATCTCCTCATTTCAGATTCGAATCCAAGAGTCCTCTAACTGAGCTCTGACTACTCTGTCCCTCTAAGATGGCTGCACTGATATAGATCCCAAGTATGCGCTGGTCCCACCAATCTCTGGTCTAAAATCAAACTGGTTAAGAGTGAGAAGATCTCGATACAATGAGCACATTAAAACTACAACCTGATGTCGACGCTTCCTACTCAAAGCACCTGCTATGACTTTCGCCTTCCCCAGATGATACTATATCGTGAATTTGTAGTCCTTGATGAACTCAATCCATCGCTGCTGTCTCTGGTTAAGTTCCTTTTGGGAGAATAGGTACTTCAGACTCTGGTGGTCTGTGAATAGCTCGAACTGAACTCCACACAAATAGTGTCTCCACGCCTTCAACGCGAATACTACCGCTGCTAACTCTAAAACATGAGTAGGGTAGTTCTGCTCATGCACCCTCAACTGCCGTGAGATATATGCTACTACCCTCTGAGTTTGTATTAGAATACCTTCCAAACCTACTAATGACGCATCCGTGTATATAACAAATATCCTGTCACTGCTCGGAATAGTAAGAACTGGCGCCATAGTCAACCTAACCTTCAAGGTATCAAAGGTCTTCTGGCACTGTGTGCTCCAAGTGAACTGTACACCCTTCTTTGTAAGGCGTGTAAGTGGCATCGTAATCTTCGAGAAATCCTAAATGAACTTCCTGTAATAGCCGGCCAACCCCAAAAAGCTACGAATCTCAGTAACCATCTTCGACGATTCCCAATCAATCACTGCTGAAACCTTAGCAGGGTCCACTGCTATGTCCTCTCTACTGACAATATGGCCAAGAAACTTAACCTCAGAAATCCAAAACTCACATTTGCTGAACTTAGCATATAGCTGATGCTCCCTTAAAGTCTGCAAAGTCAAACGTAGATGCTGTTCGTGCTCGGACTCCGACCTCGAGTAGATAAGAATATCATCGATAAATACAATCATGGATTAGTCCAAGTATGGACGAAAAACCCGATTCATCAAATCCATGAATACCACGGGTGCATTGGTCAACCCAAATGGCATGACCAAAAACTCGAAGGAGCCATATTGTGTCAGAAAGGCGGTCTTGGGAATATCTATCTCCCAAACCTGCAACTGATGATAACCAGAACGAAGATAAATCTTCAAAAAAATACTAAGCTCCCTGCAGCTGATCGAACAAGTCATCAATCCGAGACAAATGATATCTATTCCGGATAGTGACTTTGCTCAACTCACGGTAGTCGATATATAATCGCATACTACCATCCTTCTTCTTCACAAAGAGAACCGACATTCCCCATGGAGAATGACTCCGACGAATAAAGTCCTGAGCTAACAACTCGTCCAATTGGATCTGTAGCTCCCTTATCTCAGCAGGTGCCATGCGATAGGGTGCTCGGGATATCGAGGCTGTGCGCGGCTGTAACTCGATATAGAACTCAACCTCTCTCATAGGAGGTAACCCAGGTATGTCCTGAAAGACATCCTGATAATCTGAGACAACTCTAGTCTTACATATATCAGCACTCTGATCCCGAAGCATCACCTCCTCGATGTACACCAGTAATGACTTCGCAAACTGGTTCCCCTGAGAGGTTACCACAACTGACTCGGACCCATCAGATGGTCGCAAATTGATTATTTTCGCAAAACAATCGATACTGACGTGGTAGGAAGATAGCCAATCCATACCAAGAATGACATCAAACTCTAACATGCTCAACACTATCAGATCAACAACGAACCCAGACTTGTCTAAACTGATAACACACCTCCTATAAATGCTCTCTAAGAGCGACATCTCAGCTAGAGGGGTGGAAACTGACAAAGGAATATCTAGAGGCTAAGCTACGAGCTGAAGTCTAATCATAAAAGCATAAGATATGAAAGAATGTGAAGCTCCTGAATCGAAAAGAATACGGGCTGGAAAGGAGTTCACGAGGAACGTACCCTCCACTACGGCCCCACTTGCACCATGATCACGAGGGACTACTGCATAGACTCTACCGGTGGCTGGAGGCTGCTTTGCTGCTGGAGGTAGAGCATATGGAACTATCTATCCCTGATGGACCTCCTGAACTGCACGAACCTATCCCTCAATCTGCGGAACTACTGGCGGTGCCTCTAGTCTCATCTGCTGGCCCTGACCTCGGCCCTAAAATCGATTATGCTGCTGATTTTGCCCTCTCTCTTGTTGGGCTCCTGTTGGTGTACTACATCACTCTGATGCTTTGTGGCCAAGCTTGTGACATTTAAAACAAGTGCCCTGGAACTTGCGCTGCTGAGGCGCTCTCTGATCCTGCTGGGGTCCTCTCCTATGAGGGCCTTACTTCTGTTGCTGCTGCTGGGGTCCTGAAAAAGATCTCTTATTCTTGCCCTTATCCTTAGTATTTCCTTCCTTGTTCTTCTGAAACATAGTTGATTCATTCTCCAGTGATGTGACTGCATCCGCTACCTCTCGAACTGAATAGAACCTCCTAGAAACGAGGTATCGATGAAGGTTAGGGCAAAGTTCTACTAAAAACATCTGTGCCTGACGTTCTCCAGTCTGCTACATGCCTGTAAAGTAAAGTAGACTCATAAATTTGCTCTCAAAATCAGCTACTGACATGTCTCCCTGAGATAATCTGGATAACTCAAGCTCTTTCCCGGCCCGTACCGCGGAAGAGATATACTGCTCATCGAAAAAGTAGACGAAATCCTCCCAGGTGAGGGTCATCCTCTGCTCTGGAGTAAATTAAAGCCGATACCTTCTCCCTGTATCCCCTTTAAGACTGTAGGATGCCAGCCTCTGCTTCTGAACTGATGTCACATTAAGTATCTCAAGGATGTTACCTACATCATCCTTCCACTTATGTGCTGTAAGAGAATCTGATAGTCCCTGAAACTCCGGTGCCCTCATCTTCTGGTATCTCTCTACTAAGTGGAGTCAAGCCTCCTGCAATAGGGTGGGTACCGGTGTGTCCTCCGGAAGGTTATCTGTAATAGGAATAGCTGGTACTACCGGTGGTGGAACTACTGGTGGTGGTGGTGTGTGTGATTCGTTACAAGCTCCTCAAGTGCTGCTATCCTAGCAGCTATGGGAGCCATAAGATCTACCAAGTACTAGGGAGCCTGCTGTGGCTCCGGGGGGGCCTACTGCGGCTCTGGTGGGGCCTGCTACGGCTCTGCCTGACCAGCTCTCCGGGTACGAGGTCTACCACGTACGGCTATCTGACCATATAGAAGAAAGTTTATAAGTCCTCGAACAAAACATATAAGAAATTCGTATCATATACCATTCACTCAAATACTTTTAATATCACAAAAAAAATATTTGAAAATTTTGAATACGCGTATATAACGTCCTCACTCATTCTAGAAATTTCTAGCGGATTCTATATACAAATCTTAAGAAACTCTACTCTAACTCCACGACTCGACACAGGATAATCCTAAGGATACTGGAACTAGAGCTCTGATACAAACTGTGACGTCCCTGGTTTCAACAAGGCTGCAGTCCAAGATGAAACCAAGAATGTTAAACCTGCCATGCACTACATCATGCAATAACATGTTTTACCATCACAATTACTATCTATCTAATAGAATCAACCACATATGTAGGTACAAAATAGGCAAGAGAAAGTATACAGGAGAAATACTCAATAACAGATAAACTCTGAAGAAATCAACACTACTATAATAAATAGACCAATCTCTGAGAAAAAATAACATCTGACTGAATACAAGTGTCTCGACATAGGGAATCAAATAAATTGATATTAAGGCACATCGCCGTTACAAAACTAGAATAATAACTCAAATGTTCATAAACACGTCTACTATGGAGTTCTGACATAAACTACTAATAAAATATTATAAATAACTGCTATAGCAACTCTATTAAGTTACAGCTCTCTGTGCACTTGGCTCGTTACCTGAAAGGGGGGAAACAACGAGCGTCAAGCGCTAGCGAGTAACATCTCAACCAACCCCAGTGGGAAGGGCTAGAAGGATAAGAAAAATAGTTGTATATATATAATAGATAGTCAACCATCGACTGAGAAATAAAATAGAGGTTTGATATTTAGAAATTTACAACACGAGCATACGTACGTCTCCCGTAGCTCAAATTGTAAATAGCTAAATACCAAATCCAAAAGCTACAACAGTGGAGCAATAACTCCATCTCCAACTATAATCTCAATGACCTGACGTATGTCAAAAATATATGCCCAACTCGTGGACTGCAACAGATAAAGGTCCAATACATGAACGACAATAGCTTAAAGTCTAACACGAGGACTGTAGTGGATAATTGTCCAACACGAGAACATTAATAGTTTATAGTCCAAAACGAGTACTTCAATAGATTATAGTTCAACACGAGGAGTTCAATAGTTTATAGCCCAACACAAAGACTTAAATAGCTTATAGTCCAACACGAGGACTTCAACATGTAAATGAGGTTAGAACCAACATATATAACATTTATTCTCATGCCTCGGTGAGTAAATCTAATCTCATGACAGTAGTCAACTCATATACACATTTCTTAGTGTATTACAATCCCACATAACCAAAGTGTCTCGCCAGCTACACAAACTCATGCAACAAAATGACTATGCATAAAAATCCCCGGCGTCGACCGTCGCGGTCGATCGCGACTAAAGCAGAAGCTTACTGTTTCTTGTGCACGTTACGCGATCGACCGCCGCGTCCATCACAATTGACCGTGTAGAAGCAGAAACCTTTTTCAGGTGTCTGTTCTACATGGGTTTAATCTCAAACTTTGTGTGTGACGTGATTATACACTAACAACTCTAAATACATGATTTAGCATATTAAAAATATATGAAGAACAATCTAATCACTATAGACAAATCAAAACATATTTAAACACACATAAACATGTTGAAACCTTCGAAAACAAATATTTTTCTTTCAAAACTCTTATTTTAAAATATGTTCAGATCTAGATCTGCATTAAAAAATTCGTGGGTGATCTTATTAACTGAAAACTTATTCTATTTGTAATATACAATAATAAGATCTATCTTTATACATAAAATAGCATGTTAGGCTCACAAATCACATGAAAATATCATTAAAACCATTTAAAAATAGGGGTGTAGGATTGGGTGAGGTGAAACTCACCTGAGGGGTGATGAAAAACTCTAAACAACGCTGTAACAAGTCCTCCTTCATTGCAAGCCGTTGGATCTCACTCAAACTCTCCAAAATCCGCCAAGAAATGCCAAAGAAAGGGGTTAGGGTTTGCAAGAGGGGAGAAGGAGGCTGCTAGGATTTGGGCTGATGAAGAAGAGGGTCTCCCGATAATCTGAGACAACTCTAGTCTTACATATATCAGCACTCTGATCCCGAAGCATCACCTCCTCGATGTACACCAGTAATGACTTCGCAAACTGGTTCCCCTGAGAGGTTACCACAACTGACTCGGACCCATCAGATGGTCGCAAATTGATTATTTTCGCAAAACAATCGATACTGACGTGGTAGGAAGATAGCCAATCCATACCAAGAATGACATCGAATTCTGACATGCTCAACACTATCAGATCAACAACGAACCCAGACTTGTCTAAACTGATAACACACCTCCTATAAATGCTCTCTAAGAGCGACATCTCAGCTAGAGGGGTGGAAACTGACAAAGGAATATCTAGAGGCTAAGCTACGAGCTGAAGTCTAATCATAAAAGCATAAGATATGAAAGAATGTGAAGCTCCTGAATCGAAAAGAATACGGGCTGGAAAGGAGTTCACGAGGAACGTACCCTCCACTACGGCCCCACTTGCACCATGATCACGAGGGACTACTGCATAGACTCTACCGGTGGCTGGAGGCTGCTTTGCTGCTGGAGGTAGAGCATATGGAACTATCTATCCCTGATGGACCTCCTGAACTGCACGAACCTATCCCTCAATCTGCGGAACTACTGGCGGTGCCTCTAGTCTCATCTGCTGGCCCTGACCTCGGCCCTAAAATCGATTATGCTGCTGATTTTGCCCTCTCTCTTGTTGGGCTCCTGTTGGTGTACTACATCACTCTGATGCTTTGTGGCCAAGCTTGTGACATTTAAAACAAGTGCCCTGGAACTTGCGCTGCTGAGGCGCTCTCTGATCCTGCTGGGGTCCTCTCCTATGAGGGCCTTACTTCTGTTGCTGCTGCTGGGGTCCTGAAAAAGATCTCTTATTCTTGCCCTTATCCTTAGTATTTCCTTCCTTGTTCTTCTGAAACATAGTTGATTCATTCTCCAGTGATGTGACTGCATCCGCTACCTCTCGAACTGAATAGAACCTCCTAGAAACGAGGTATCGATGAAGGTTAGGGCAAAGTTCTACTAAAAACATCTGTGCCTGACGTTCTCCAGTCTGCTACATGCCTGTAAAGTAAAGTAGACTCATAAATTTGCTCTCAAAATCAGCTACTGACATGTCTCCCTGAGATAATCTGGATAACTCAAGCTCTTTCCCGGCCCGTACCGCGGAAGAGATATACTGCTCATCGAAAAAGTAGACGAAATCCTCCCAGGTGAGGGTCATCCTCTGCTCTGGAGTAAATTAAAGCCGATACCTTCTCCCTGTATCCCCTTTAAGACTGTAGGATGCCAGCCTCTGCTTCTGAACTGATGTCACATTAAGTATCTCAAGGATGTTACCTACATCATCCTTCCACTTATGTGCTGTAAGAGAATCTGATAGTCCCTGAAACTCCGGTGCCCTCATCTTCTGGTATCTCTCTACTAAGTGGAGTCAAGCCTCCTGCAATAGGGTGGGTACCGGTGTGTCCTCCGGAAGGTTATCTGTAATAGGAATAGCTGGTACTACCGGTGGTGGAACTACTGGTGGTGGTGGTGTGTGTGATTCGTTACAAGCTCCTCAAGTGCTGCTATCCTAGCAGCTATGGGAGCCATAAGATCTACCAAGTACTAGGGAGCCTGCTGTGGCTCGGGTGGAGCCTACTGCGGCTCTGGTGGGGCCTGCTACGGCTCTGCCTGACCAGCTCTCCGGGTACGAGGTCTACCACGTACGGCTATCTGACCATATAGAAGAAAGTTTATAAGTCCTCGAACAAAACATATAAGAAATTCGTATCATATACCATTCACTCAAATACTTTTAATATCACAAAAAAAATATTTGAAAATTTTGAATACGCGTATATAACGTCCTCACTCATTCTAGAAATTTCTAGCGGATTCTATATACAAATCTTAAGAAACTCTACTCTAACTCCACGACTCGACACAGGATAATCCTAAGGATACTGGAACTAGAGCTCTGATACAAACTGTGACGTCCCTGGTTTCAACAAGGCTGCAGTCCAAGATGAAACCAAGAATGTTAAACCTGCCATGCACTACATCATGCAATAACATGTTTTACCATCACAATTACTATCTATCTAATAGAATCAACCACATATGTAGGTACAAAATAGGCAAGAGAAAGTATACAGGAGAAATACTCAATAACAGATAAACTCTGAAGAAATCAACACTACTATAATAAATAGACCAATCTCTGAGAAAAAATAACATCTGACTGAATACAAGTGTCTCGACATAGGGAATCAAATAAATTGATATTAAGGCACATCGCCGTTACAAAACTAGAATAATAACTCAAATGTTCATAAACATATCTACTGTGAAGTTCTGATATAAACTACTAATAAAATACTATAAATAACTGCTAGAGCAACTCCATTAAGTTACGGCTCTCCGTGCATCTGGCTCGTTACCTGAAAGGGGGGAAACAACAAGCGTCAAGCGCTAGCGAGTAACATCTTAACCAACCCAAAGGGGAAAGGGTAGAAGTATAGGAGAAAAATCTATTAATACATATAGATAATCAAGATTCAATTCTGAAATAAATTGGAAGTTTGATATTTAGGAATTTACAATATGAGCATAGGTATGTCAATTGTCCCGTTAGCTCGCACTGTAAATGATTAACTACCAAAACCAAAAGCTACAACGTAGAGCAATAACTCCATCTCCAACTATAATATCAATGACCTGACATATGTCAAAAATATATGCCTAACTCGTGGACTGTAACAGATAAAGGTCCAATACATGAACGACAATAGCTTAAAGTCCAACACGAGGACTGTAGTGGATTATAGTCCAATACGAGGACTTTAATAGCTTATAGTCCAACACGAGGACTTCAATAGATTATAGTCCAATACGAGGACTTTAATAGTTTATAGTCCAACACGAGGACTTCAATAGATTATAGTCCAACACGAGGACTTCAACATGTAAATGATGTTAGAACCAACATATATAACATTTATTCTCATGCCTCGGTGAGTAAATCTAATCTCATGACAGTAGTCAACTCATGTACACATTTCTCAGTGTTTTACAATCCCACATAACCAAAGTGTCTCGTCAGCCACACAAACTCATGCAACAAAATGACTATGCATAAAAATCCCCAGCGGTCGACCGCCGCGGTCGACCACGACTGAAGCAGAAGCTTACTGTTTTTTGTGCACGTTACGCGGTCGACCGCCACGGTCGATCGCGTTGAAGCAGAAACCTTTTTCTAGGTTTCTGTTCTACAGGGATTTGATCTCAACTTTGTGTGTGACGTGTTTATGAACTAACAAACCCTAAATACATGATTTAGCATATCTAGCACATGAGAAAAAAGCAGTCTAAACACTATAGACAAATCTAAAGATTTATAAACATACATATTCATATTGAAACCTTCGAAAACAATTTTTTCTTTCAAAACTCTTGTTAGAACAAATTTTAGATCTAGATCTGCATTAAGAAATTCGTGGGTGATCTTTATTAACTGAAAACTCGTTCTTTTTGTAACATACACAATAAAGATCTATTTTTATACATAAACTAGCATGTTAGGCTCACAAATCTTATAAAAACATCATTAAAACGTTTAAAAAATATAGATGCAGGATTGGGCGAGATGAAACTCTCCTGAAAGGTGATGAAAAACTCTAAACAACGTTAACAAGTCCTCCTTCACTGCAAGCCACCGGATCTCGCTCAAACTCCCTAAAATCCGCCTAAAACGCCAAGGAGAAGAGGTTAGGGTTTGCAAGAGGGAGGAGGGGGCTGTTAGGGTTTAGAGCTGATGAAGAAGAGGGTCTCTCGAGTATAAATAAATATAGTGCAAAAGATTTAGGGACATGACCCCTATCATTTAAGCTCAAAGCCCTAGGGTTATGAACCCTTTTGGGCACATATGGTGCACTAACATGATCAAAACAATATTCATTCAAATGACCATTCTGATTGCAATTTGTGTAATGAAAGAGATCCATTTGTTTTTGTGGACCATTAGCTCGTGCACGAGAATCATTTGCAAATAAAGATTTTCTTTTAAAATTATTTTGCAAATGAGAAACATTCTTAAACAATGGAACATATTGCAACTTAGAAGCTTTTTGTATATCAAAATAAAATTTAGCAAGATGTCCAAACCTACCACAAACATCATATTTAAAAGCATGTGGTCTACTAGAAGCATTTGGCAAATGAGATTTCTTTTCAAATCAAAACAATATTCGGCCAAATGACCAAAACGATCACAATGATCACATCTATACACATGAGCATGCTTATGATGAACAATGGGTGCATGTGTGTGTACATGTGATGAAGAAGCTACATGAGATGCACAAGGAGCACTGACATTTTTATGTTTGTGTGCATCATAGCAAAATTTAGCTAGATGGCCTTTATGGCCGCAAATAGAGCACTTGTAAACTTTGCTATATATGTGTGCATGATGAGTGGATGATTTCTTAGACTTGGCACACATATCCATAAGCCTCTTATGATTATCAAAGCATATTTTTAAAGTTGAATCTAAAGATGAAATGCTTTTATTCATAAGATTCAAATCTTTATTTTTAGGTACATATGCATTTTTAGAAGTAGAACATAAATAGTCATTTATAAAGGAAGCAGTATTATTTTGTATGTTCTCTACTTCTAAGTTGGTATTATTTTTATCATGAGTCAAGTTAGCAATATCCAATTTCAAATTTTTATTTTCCAAATTTAACATATCATTGTTTTCTTGAAGAGCAATACTTTCTTGAGAAATGATATTAAATTTGGAAGCTAACTTCTCATGATCGGATTTTAAATCTTCAAAATCATTTTGTAATTTCTTGTAGGCATGCAATAATCTTTTACTAGCACAAGCAAGTTCATCATTAGGTAAATCATTAATGGTTTTGAACTCGCAAACCTCACTAGGGCTATCGCCTAGTACACGTGTGCATGACGCTCCATATGAACTTGAAGTTGGATCCTCCAAAGCTTGTCGGATAGCCTCCAAGTCCCCTTGATGCGCTTCTATGAATTTTCACAATGTATAAGCGCTATCAAAAGAATCAAGCTTGTTAGACAATAATGAATTAAATGCATTTAATAAAAATTCTAACATAAGCTTGTTCATAATAAACATCTTTTTATCATGTTTGCTCCACTTGGATTTCTCTAACGTAGGCACAATATAAGCACAATCAATGACTTCTCATAAGTCGATATTTTTAGATTGAACAAATATTTTGAATCTAAAACACCATTGAGCATAAGGGAAAACATTGAATTTAGGAGCAATACTAGAATCATAGCCTAAACAAGATGCATCATTCATATTAATAATTTTTATAAAATATGCAAGCAAGATAGCAAATGTAATGCAAGACAAGATTTAGCACAAAAAGAAACTTGGATCTTTAAAGCTCAAAGGCGATTAGACTTAAATCAAAGAGCACCAAGCTCTGATTGTTAGACCCTGGGGGGGAGGTGATTAGGGTCTTATGCTAATCTAATCCGATTAAATACCAATTAAAATTAATTAACAAATTATCCTAGCAAGTATGAAATACAACAAGTTATATAAGCTAGGATAAGCAATATGAATAACAAGATATATCCTAACAAAGAGATATACAATATGATATATGCAAGGATATGTAAACTAACACAAGGGTAAACAAAATGAAAAACAAGATAGTGGATGAAATAAATGAGCAATGCACAATTGGCGATATAAGATAAATGCAAAAGCAAATGCGCCAATGACAAACTCAAACACACTCAAATGATCATGGAGTTCGGACCTTCCGTCCTACGTCTCCGCTCCCCACTTCCGGGGAGAAATCCACTATCACAACCGGGTTTTCTACGTTCACCGAACAACGTTTACAACCACACTATGTGTCGGTTTTCAACGATCACCAATCAACGTCCACTCCTCACACTCAGTTTTCTAGTTCACCGAAAACTTCACAACAACACACTATTGTAATCCCACTCTACACCCACTAAGTGTTGAACTAGGCGTGTCTCCCTCAAGTGCTCGGTTACAACCTCTCCATAGGTTCGTCAACCGACGCCACTCCTCTTGGGACGATCCCCGACTCTCGCCACACACTTCTCTCGGTGTACAAGTGTATTACAAAGTGTATCTCACAATTAGGCACAATTACAATAATTGATTGTTCTCAACTATAGATGAGAACACAATGAAAGTTCACACTCAATGTTACAACTCTCACCAACCCAACTAAATTATGAATGCAAATACAATAAGCTCAAGTGGGTGTGTGTAAACAATGAGTGAAATCAAATTCAAACTAAACTCAATTAAAATCTAGCATATAGAAATTATAAACAAAATAATAAATAGCTAGAAATGAGTTTAGAGATTCTTCTCTGAATAACAAGATGGAGAGATAGAGATTGAAGCCCAAACAAGAAGATGATCTCCTCTACTTGTGAAAACCAAAACAGCTTTAAACCAAACTCAAACCAACCATAAACCCTTGTTAAAAACTTTCTTAAACTTGTTTAAAACACTCTCATGGTTACTGAGATAAAAGGGGGTTTGGGGGGTTATATAGGAAGAGGAAAACAACAGCAAAAACCCTAAACAAATGACAAAAAGCCCCAGCCAATGGTAACAAAAATAGCCGTTGGAAAGAATCTGATAGAGCGGCAATCGACCGAAAAAATTCACGGTCGACCGCGATCCAGATCCCAATATGAGAAAACGAGCAGAGACTTATTCGGTCGACCGGTGCGGTCGACCGATGGAAATTTCGATCTCTCGGTCGACCGCGGCGGTCGACCGACAAACTCTCTGCTGCCCACTGATGAATGAACACAGGTGCGGTCGACCGAGGACTGATACATAAAAATAAAGTTTGAAAACTATTTTTTTGATTTTAAAACACTATTTAAAAATATCAAATAAATTCCAAAAAATAAAAAACTTTGGGGAATGATTGTAGACATGATAATAAACATGCTACAATGACTGGTTTCCAAAAAGGACTTCCCAAATAAAAAAATATCATCATTTTACAAAATAGTCCAAAACATGAAAATGTAAACACATGAGTTTGATATTTAGGCTAAACCATGTTTTGAAACTTTGCACAATGATTTTGTAGACTTAATAAAATATGTATAAGATTATTGTTAAGTCCAAAAACTAAGAATACAGAATTTTCATAAAATTTCATATTCTATGCAATGTTTTCAAAAACACAATAGTAAATATGAAATATGTGATTTCATATTATAAACATGAAAACCGAAAACCATGCATGTATATAAATGTATATAACTATATATATGCATAGAAACCAAAACTTATGTATATATATATATAACTATATATAAATATGAAGAAACCAATAAATGTGTGTGTATAGATATTGAGCTTAACGTACTTAACACACATAATATAAACCTAAACTAAATTTACCCAAGCTATCTTGATCTTCAACGAAGCTCTATCTTGGTACACTTGAGGATGAAGCTTGAACTTGAACTTTAACTTTGAATGGCAAGGCTTCAACCCGACATTCCGCCAACCTCCTTTTGATATGATCGTTATGGCGCAATCCATCCATCCTCCAACTACGTTGTTTGCCTATAATAAATAAGAAAACACAAATACTAGAAAAACAATATTAGGAGTAAATTGTTTGTTAAACATCATCAAAACAAGAAGGCCAACAGAAATTAGTCCATCAAATGGTGGGTATTATCACCCCACTTATGTTTGGAAATAATTTTGTCCTATTTAGGTGGAAAATACGCCACAGTGATCACAACCATGGTTTTTTAGTTTAAGCCAAACATTAGAATATGAGGGAATTAATTCACACATCAACTACTTTCTTGTATTTTCAAATTGAAACAAGCTAAAGAAAATGATGAAAAGTGATTATGCCCCATATTTCTTCATGAAACAAACGCAAGAAACACTCTTCCAAGAATATAATGGAAACACAAAAAAGTGAAGGTAGAAGAGCATTTGGAAAATAAATGGCAGCTACCAAACAGCTCCTAAAACGAACTCCCTTGATAACTGGCACGTGACCTTCCCCCGTTTTTATCCAAAATATATCCATCATGACCAAACTTCCCGGCCCTCAAAGGCCAATGCATCATCAAATCAACTCGCCATGTTACATATTCACCAACCATCCATTTCAAGTAAAAGGAAAATTAGACGGTCCACCGTCATTAACCTTTGAATTCTTATCCATTTCCTAAATTTATGCTATAAATAAAAGCGGGAAAAGAAAACAATTTTTTTATTTAGGTGGGAAAATGGCTGATGCCTTGAGCAGGGGCAATTTACTCTCGATTTGTAGTAATCGGCTCGTATCGGTTGCTAGTAATAAGAGGAGGAATCTCTCCGTTGCGAGTTTCTATCATTGTGAAACTCATTCATTTGAGGGATTGAGTTCTTGTTCGAAAAAATGGATTGTTGGTAAAAGTTTGGATTTTGGTGATTTGGAAAAACCACGAGAGGAGACCCCAGAAAAATCTCTGTCCAGATTTGATTTGTTTAGTTTTCGTATATCTTTTGGAATAATCTTCACAGTTTTGTAAATAAAAATCATTGTTTTTTAAATACTTGTTAATCGTTGTGAAATTTTGTAGGCGACCCTCTCATTTCTAAAAGCTATAAAATGGTGGAACAAGGGTTCGTAACATAACATAAAAGAAATCAAATCGACTAAAGATCTCGTCGATTCGTTAGCAAATGCAGGCAACAAGCTTGTGATTGTTTCTACTCTCCTAGTTGTGGAGGATGTAAAGCTCTTCACCCAAAGGTAACAATCTTTATCTTTGTGCAAAATTTTGTTATCTGGGATTATGAATTAGAGTTTTCAGATACGTAATTTAGTTATTTGTTTATTTGCAGATTTGTTAGTTTTCTGAGATGAACATGTTGGCGCCTATGGCTAAATCTGGAATAAAATAGAAAAATCTGTTAGAGAGCTTAAGTACTATATTTTAAAACTTTTTCAAGTTTAGCTACTATGCGTTTATGAAACGCTGTCCTTAAAGTAATATTTGGCCTACTGTAGTGCAAGGATCCCAATGCCAAACTGCTTCCAGGAACAGCAGTACAGTACACTGGTGTGCATGACCAAGTAATATCAAGATCTCCTCGATCTATAAGACCTTTCGGTCAAGGCAAATATCTCCTCGATCCGTTAAACCTTTCGGTTTAAAACCATTCGGTTAAAACTTTTCGGTTCAGGCAAAGATCTCATTGATCTGCTAAAACCTTTTGGTTCAAAAACCTTTTGATTCAGGGCTCTGTTCCTTTGGGAATAGACTAAAGCTTGCAAGCTTTCAAACTCTACAGTAATAGCACAACAGCTTAAACACTACAATATGTGTTTTGTATATATCAAGAGCTGCCCCAATGGGCACTATTAATAAGCCTCTAAGGCCAGCTCAAGGGTTATTTAACTATTACAAATCATAATGACAATTATGATTATAACAACAAATGACTTAATTGTTGTAACTGCTGCATGTAGTTTTAATTGTTGCATGTAGAAATGTCTGAATGCGAGGGTCGCATTTCTATGTGTAGGCATCAAAAATTACCTACGGGTTCCCGCACGCAGCTCGAGACAGAGAGAAGATGATAAACGTTATTATCCAAGTCAAGCAGGATTATCTAATGTCGACAAAGCGTATGAAGAGATTCGACAAAGCGCACGAACCAATGGGACGACAGAATAATGAAGAAACGATACAGTTGAAGGTTACGTTTCATTCATGAAAAGCGAAGCGCCGCTCGTGTCTTATCCTTTCCAAATCGTCATTCTAAGATCAAACGAGAAAACTACGGCAAAAATAGTATCGGGCGTCCCAAAATAGTCTCAGGCATCCCTACACAGTATCGGGCGTCCCGGCCCCGAAAACGCTGTCCGCAGCCCAAGATTCTGTCTGGAGCTTCCCAAACTGATTTGAGGTTATCTTTGAACGTGGTTAAGTGGTTATAACTGAGGATAAAAGTAAATCGTTCGTTCTTATCCAAAAACAAGGCTTCTGAAGCCTATAAATACAGTCCTAGGGCCTTCATTTGCACAGATCTGGAATTCTCGAGCCTTGACGAACCCTGCTGAATCAGAGACTGAGGAGCACGAATTTCAGAGAGGAGGAGGAGATCGGATCGTGTTCTTCGACATAAGGAAGATGAGTTCGTCAGATCCATAGCCTAGTTCCTTCCCTTGAGATCGTACCTAGCTGCGATCTTGAGAAGAGTGGTTATTTCGCTGTTGCCGAGATAATTACTTTGGTTTCTTGATTCCTTCACGAATCAACAAAACTCTGGATTGATCTGATCGCTTGGTAGTTCACGGATATTAACGTCCCCGGTACAGGCAAAGATCCCACGCAAGCAGCGGTAGATAAATGTCCGTTGTGTTTGTTTGAGAAGAGTTGTAATTTTCTTTATTTTATTATGTAGGGGGATCTTATAAAAAGATTAGACTTTTAAACTTATTGTAACGACTAAAGCTGTAATAAGTTTCACAATAAAAACATCAACTTTCTACTCAAATACTATGCAATACGAGGATTGCTACCAGCCTCGCGCGAACGCGAGGCTCGCCCGCATGCTGCGAAGCAGCCTGCAAGACAGCCTACGAGGCAGCTAATGTGGTAGCCAACGTGACGCTAAAGGGTGCCACCTAGCCCCGATGCCTCCGTGTAAAGTGCCAAAGGACCTTTTGAAATACCAAAACTTTAACTTTTCACTATGCTACTAAGTATTTTTGAAAAATGTTGTTTGGTGGAAAATTTGTAATAAGAAAATGAAAGAATTCTATTTGATTTTTTATTCTCTCAATCTCGATTACAATTTAAATTCTCGATTACAAAAGAGAAGAGAATTGATCCAAATCCTTCCCTTTGTTTAATTCTGGGTTCTTCACGGTGGCGATAGAGTGCCTCCCTCGAATACTCGCGTCGAGTTTGCTCTCCGTTGACGATCCGCCATTTTGCTTTACTGGAACGATATCTTCTCCTCACGATTTGATGTTGTGGAGAACTTGCAAAGCAAGTTTGAAATTAACTCTTGATGAGTTGATAACTCTGAACGAGTTTGAAACTCTATGAAAGAGTTGATTTAACCGAATCGGTTTATAAGCCAAGGATGAAGAAAGTTCCTGTTGTCGAAAGCCAGCGATCTCTTCTTTGCTGCCAAGTCGAAGGACCCAAACTCAGTTGAGTTTACTCCTATTTATATGGGATTAAGGGTGTAACCGCCCCCTTAGTTCTCTCCATAATGGGGTTGAATGAGGTGTAACCGCCACCTTAATCTGCTCCTAAGTAGGGCGGAAATCCTTCTAAATATAAGGGAAAAACGGTTCCTGAAACTGTTCAGCTCGTGTTTGAACAAGTCAAACGCCAAAAATGACATTCTGGGCCCGAACTTTGCGTTTTAGACTTAAAACGCAGAGTTGGGCCTATTTTAGGCTGAAACGTAGTGTTCGCACAGCGTTGTAAATCTGAAATGCAGAGTTAGGATGCAGAGATGAACTCTGCATTTTGAGTCCACAACCTCTGCGTTTTTAATTGGAGCACTGGGGATGACCTCTGCGTTTTGACTCTGAAACGTGGGTATGACCTCTTTGTTTTGATGTTGTAACACAGGGATGACCTCTGCGTTTTGATGGTGTAACACAGTGATGACCTCTGCGTTTTGATGGTGAAACACATGGATGACCTCTGCGTTTTGATGTAAAGAGACCATCAATTTGTGGTCTCTTTTATTGGAGCGTTGCAAAGACCGTCATCTTGTAATCTTTATCTTGGCTCCTTAAAATATGAGAGTTGTCAGATTGTAACTCCCGATGTTAATTGTGAAGGTTGTTGAACTAGAGCTTTTATCGGTTGCTGTAAAGGTCGTCAGATTGTAACCTTCATCGATCTACGTGAAAATCTTCAAATTATATCCTTCTGGAAGTCGTCAGATTATAACTTCCATCATCGATGTTTGATGGGGGATCAGCTATCTATAGTGATTTTTAGACAAGCTACAGAACCCCTCCAAAGTTTTTGAAAGTTTGCGGTTGACTGGAATGAATTTTTGAAATACTTTGGATCTCAACTTTAATCTTGGAGCCGTTGATTCCTTGTCGTAAAAGAGTTGTTATCTGCACTCGCTTCGAATACATCTTGGTTGAAGGGATTTGCCACGCAGGACCTGTATGAAGGTATGCGTCATAATCTTGCTTTTGGAATGTGAGGGTGGACCCCTGCGTTTTGAACTTGAGGCGCGAAAGTGACTTTCATGCATTTTTGACTAAGTCTTTGAGACTTGTCTTTAGCTCACCTGTTTCAAGTCTCGGCTCACATCCATTAAGCTGATGGGCCTACAAACATGCATAGGGTTTTTGGAAAACCCTTACCCATCAACGGATTTGATAAGCCTTTACCGACTACCGTTTGAGTCGGGTTAGCATGTGGATTATCTAAGTCCGTTCCATATGTAACGTTGTGCTAAGAGAATATACCCTCTTAGACTTGATGCTATAATTTTGAATACATAGAATTTATCATTTTTATGGAAAAAGACTAACTGGCAACGCGTGTTAGGCATAGACTTATATCTACTTAGGGATCAAGATAATGTCCCCCATGCATGTGAAGCATAGATTTTGGTGTCTTTTCGCGATAAAAGACTAACCAACAACGCGTGTTAGGCGTAGGCTTATCCCTATTTAGGATTTAGGATAAAGTTCCCCATACATGTGAGGCATGGATTTTGGTGTCTTTATCGCAACAAAAGACTAATCGGCAACGTGTGTTAGGTATAAGCTTATCCCTACTAAGGATTTGAGATAAAGTTCCCCGTGCGTATAAGGCACGGATTTTGGTGTTATTAATAATAACCTGCCACGATGTTGAATACGTAGACTTTTGTCCTTTTGTGGTCAAAGACTACCCGGCAAGGCGTATTAGGCGTTGACTTATCCCTATTTAGGATTCGGGATAAAATTTCCCATACATGTGAGGTATGGATTCAGAGATTATTAATTTAATGATAATTACTAGCTATGATATTGAATACATAGACTTTGTCACTGTTTCTTCCTGTATTATATTTTCACTTGAAACACTGAAAAAAAGTTGGAAGTGCTAGAGGTGTAGTATTAACTTAGCATGGATTTTTTACTTAGAGTGAAATTCAGAAATTTTCTTTATTATCACTAGGATAATTCCAGAAAATCTTTAATCCACTGGGGATTTTTTAATGAAATTTGCTATTCTTGTTAAAAAATGATTAACAAGTTCATTGGGGGTTGACTATTAGAGGTGTGATGTTAACCTAATAGTATTTTATGGGCCTATCGCTCTATTGAAGAGAGTTGATAAGTTGATTTGGTCATCAGATGTGTGTTATTAACTTGACGAGTATGTGGACCTATCTCTCTATTGAAGAGAGTTGATAAGTTGATTGTCAGAGGTATTTTGTTAATGTGATAAGATTGTGGACCTATCGCTCTATTGAAGAGAGACGATAAGTTAATTGTCAGAGGTTTGGTGTTAACATGACGGGAATTTGTTACGATCGGAGTCAAAGGTGTGATATTAACATGTAAGGAATTTTATTGCGATTAGAGTAACTTTGAGGACTTATCATCCTATTGAAGAGGATTGATAAGTTAATTTGTCAGAGGTGTGATATTAAGGTGACAGGAATTTTATGCGGTTGGAGTAACTTTGAGGACTTATCATCCTATTAAAGATGATTGATAAGTTAATTAGTTGTCAGAGGTGTGATGTTAACGTGACAGAAAAATGTTGCGATTGGAGCAACTTTGGGGACTTATCATCCTATTGAAGAGAATTGATAAGTTGATAGGTTGTCAGAGGTATGATGTTAACATGATAAAAAAATATTACGATTGGAGCAACTTTGTGGACTTATCATCCTATTAAAGAGGATTGATAAATGAGTTGTCAGAGGTGTGTTATTAACGTGACAAGAGAATGTGTACTTGTGACTTGCACAAGATTTTAGGCATTAGCATCTCGCTGAGGAAACTTACTAGGTGAGTTTATCGTCAAAAGCGATGAATTTTGATACTTGTGATTTGAATAAGATTTTAAAGACTTAGTGTCTTGTTGGGGAAGATTGCGATTTGAGCAATTTTAAGGACCTATCATCCTATTGAAGAGGATTGATAAGTTGATTGTCAGAGGTGTATTGTTAACGTAACAAATTGGGAGTGATGCAAATTGAATTCATACTCTGTGGGTGTGATGATCGTCAGAAGTATAATGTTAACTCGACGATGTGAAAGATTCGTTACTCTTAATCCAGTGGATTTCAAGTAACCAACCCCCAGTCTTGATTAAGACTTAGCATGGGAAGAAAAAGAGGGGTAGACATGACATATCGCCTTGTGGGCCACCATCCATCAAGTCGGAATAGAGGCATAAATAAAGTACTTCATGTCGCCTTGAGTGACAAAACTCTTGAAGTACTTCATGCCGCCTTGAGTGACAAAACTCTTGAAGTACTTCATGCCACCTTGAGTGACAAAACTCTTGAAGTCACAAGTATCTGAATGAATCAGATCCAACAGGTTGGTACTCCTTGGAAAGGGCTTCCTTGTCAGCTTTGATTACGCACAGAATTTACACTTCTCAGGTTTATAACCCCCACGTTTTAGAAGTAATCCTAACTTCTCCATGCTAGACAATTTTCTATAATTTACATGTCACAGTCTACTATGCCATAACACATAGGAGTAAGTAGAAGAGGATATTTTATTTATAACTAAGTTGGGTACAATAATACTGATCTTATACATGCCATTAGTACGATATGCATTTCTAAAATACATTTTCTTAAAAGATAACACAACCTTTCCTCATTGGAAATCTAGCCTCACACCTACTTCACATAGTAGGTTTCCAGAGACTAAGTTGTTAGGTCTCATGTTTATATGCCTATATATCTAATCTAGTTCTGTTGATTAATAAATAATTCCTAACAATGTTGTCGAGTGTTTATTTGCTTGTTAGGTATTCTACACAAAGATTCTCCCATTGGAGGTTGGATGTACTTGTGCCTACACGATCATATTCATTGGAGAGTGGAAGGAATTTGGAATGGAGCATGATGCATTTAAGCCAAACACATTATTGCTTCATCCATACTATGAAGAGGAGGATTGCCCAAGATCAAGGATCATGAGATCATTTAGCTTGGGTATATTAGTTTAGGTGTTTATTGTAAAACCCCGTGAATTTGAATATTATGTGATAAATAATAATGAATATGTTATATGGTGATGAATAACATATTTTGATGTTTGAGTTTGTTAGGAATTGATTTGAGATCAATTCAGTGTATATATGTGAGTGGAGGAGAGAAACATGCACGAAAAACAGAAGAAAAACTGTAAAACCTCTGCTAAGTCGACTTGCCACAAGTTGACTTATCAAAGCCGTAAGTCGACTTGTCAGATCCGTAAGTCGACTTATAGGTTGATTTCCAGTTTTCTTTTGGGTTTCGGGTTATATCCGTTTTGTTTCAATCCCAGACTTATATAAACCCTTTTAAACCCTATTTTTGCTGCACTTTCTCATGAGAATATATCAGCCACCCCTCCTCTAAAACCCTAGTTCAAATTTTTTGAGTTTTTAAAAGAGTTTGGTGAAGGATTCGCTGAGAGGAAGGCGAGATCTGTGTTTGTAGCAAATGAAGAAGTCTTGCACGCGTGTTGGAAGGATCAACAGTGACTTGAGGCAAGATTATCTTCGTCAAAACCTATCCACATAGTTAAATAACTAGTTTAGATGTTTAATATGATGTTGAATACGTGTTTTCATACTTTAATCTTAACCTGAGGTGTTAAAAGTTATATTTTTGATATTAAATCTTAAACCAATGCTATATCAGAAATCTTTTCTTGCTGTTTATGATAGAATAATGATCATGATCATTAAGGTTTCAATTATTTTTATTTTTAATCTTTTAAACATGTTTAACTCATGCAATAACCCTAGTTTGATGTTTAATTATCTTTTAATGCTATTAATCATGCTTAAACCCTAGGTTTGTGATACCTAAATAACTTAGACATGTTTAAATGAATTTTATGTCTCTGTTCATATTTATAAACAATCATGCTATGGCAATCATGTGATATTTCATGTCTTTATTGAAAATCTTGTATAATCATGTTATTAACCCTAACTAGTTTTAATCTAAATGCTAAATCATGTAATTTGATCTCTGTGAATTAGTTGTACATGTTTATAACTTGTTCCTATGTTCCATGTTGAATAGAACGAGTTTTGTTTGAGAAATATCGTAGAAAACGTCGAAACGACAACCTGTAAGTCGACTAAGTCAACTTGCCGCAAGTCAACTTATGCCAGGCCATGAGTCCACTTACCATAAGTCGACTTGTCAGGTTTATAAGTCGACTTATGGGCAAATTTCCAGACTTTTCCAGTTTTTTTTTTGCACTGTTTTGAGACGAGTTCGCGGGATTTGAGCCACACTTCTTTACACGTACATTCACGCATACACAAGTACATTGCCTTTGGACACACATGGGTATCCCAAGGGAGATTATGTTAAGTTTTTGATCCGATTATAATAGAGTAGTGATTGTTCATACACTCGCAGGATATCGTAAATGAGCACAGCTCAGTATTATATGGGATAGTACGTTGATATACAAGATATACACAATTTATATAAAAGATGGATATCGTTGATGAGTCCAGTTCAGTGCTACATAAGGTAGTGTGTCGATATTCTATATATACAAGCTATTGAGTCAGGTTTGGATGCTTTGTATAACAGTCCGTCCACACGAGTGTGCGATGAGGCTGGTAAGTCGTCTATTTATGGTGATTGTTAGTCATCTATTTGGATACCTATATGGTAGGCCGTCCCGCACTCAGGCTACGTACTGAGTTCACGATGAGACTAATGAGCCATGTACACAGTTTAGGATACCTACAGGGTAGTCCGTGACTTTGAGATTGTTGATTTATAGTCTAAGTTTTAGGTGGATGTCAGTTATGAGTTCAACTCATCTTTGAGATATATGACCGAGATACTTTGCTCCTGAAAGTATACGGGATTATATGTTAGTATTTATTTTATCTCCTCAGTAATCGTGAAAGATATTATAATTACGACATAATAATATCTTTATATTTCTTTACTGTTTTCTTTACTTATTAGTTGAGATCAATGATTAGCGATCTATAATTTGAGACATATGATATATACATGAGGCTTTTCTTGTTTGGATTATTTCACTCAACGTACTACGTCTCGTGTTGTGGATTTCTAATTATTGATTTCATTTAGATTGTTTATCTCTAGATTGGTTGTTGTGGATTTCTAATTATTGATTTCATTTAGATTGTTTATCTCTAGATTGGTATTAATGTTTAGGCATCTACAATTTTAATTATTGATTTCATTTAGATTGTTTATCTCTAGATTGGTATTAATGTTTAGGCATCTACAATTTAAGATATATGGTATATACATGAGGGTTTCTTTATTTAGATTATTTTGCTCGACGTACTACGTTTCATATTGTAGGTTTTAAATGTTAATTCTACTTAGATACGGGAAAAATGATCTAGGTAGACTATGCTTAATAGATAGAGCCTTCACTCCACCTAGTAGCCCTTCTCATGGGGGTGGATGGAGGTAATCTTACTGTAGCGCTCTGACGCTCTTGTTGTTATTCTTTTTATTGTTTTCTTTTCTTTCGGGTGGTACAGAGGTACGGAGAGCCACAGAATGACGAAGTTCTTGCATAGTCACCGTCACATAAAATTTTAGAGACTCTACAGTAGATTTTTATTATTTTATTCATACATTAGAGTTTCTCAAATTGTAAAGGCAGTGTGCCTTAGTACGATTCTAGTTAATTCACGTTGACATTCTCTTTATTACAATTATCAGAAGGGTTAGAGTTGACACATAATTCTTTTATTTATGAGATATCTTTTCTATATCATGTCTATTGTGTTCATTTCTATATTTTTCTTGTTCTGTACCTGCACTTTTATTCAATTCCACTAAAGGATGTTACTGTGATTGGTGAAATGTGTTTATGCACAGTGTGGGTGCATGACAGGTTTGACATCTCTGGGTTCATCTTAGACTGTATCATTATGTGAAACCAGGGGCGTCACATTTATACTTTATGTGTCATGCTTAAAGCTCAAATATTACACACATACAAGTTTTTTTTGTTTTATAGATTTCAAGTTTAAATAAATATGAAACAAATAGTTATATTTATATACATACAAACCCGTTTCATATTTATCATCCATGTTTTGGAAAATAACGTGTTTGAGGATTATAAGCTTAACAATATTGGTTTACATCTTTTCAAAAGTCTATGAATCCATTTAAAAATATTTCAGAACTTGTTTAGAATGATTTTATCAAAATTAAGCTTTTAACAAATTCAAATTAATGAAATCATGTTTACCATTTTCATATTATTGTAAGTTTGCAAAATATGTGTTTTAAAAAAACTCAATTATATTATTTTACATCTTTTATAAAGTCTATTAATCCATTTAAAAGAAGTTTCAAACTTGTTTAAAATCATTTTGTCAAAATCAAGTGTTTTTGAGATTTCGTATTTTGACCAATTTTGCAAAATGATAAGTTTTCACAAATGGGAAATGGTATTTGAAAATTTTCTTTTATAACATGTTCATTTTCATGTTTATAAACATTTTCCCAAATTTTATAATTTTTAAAATTTATTTGCTTTTTTTAAAGGGGGTTTGAAATTCATTTTCACCGTTTAAAAACATCCATGTGCACGTTATCAATCAACTGATGAGGAACATCAGTCGACCAAAGAAACGAGCTAGAAAAGTAAAAAAGTTTATGCTCAGTCGACTGATAAACCATCAGTCGACTGAAGTAGGTCATCAGTCGACTAATGAGTTCATCAGTCGACTGATGAGTTCATCAGTCGATCGATGAAGGTTGAGCTGCCTGTAACGGTCAGCTCATTAGTCGATTGACACTGTTCATCATTCGACTGATGGCACTGTAACGGCTAGTTTTCCATCTTCCTGATTTTTCTGGTTTTTTTGTCTTTTTGCTAGGATTTTCTTGGTTTTTAGGCTTTGTTTTGTGATCCTATATATATCCCTTGTCTTCAAACTTCTGAATTATCTAAGAAAAACAAAAATCAAGTTTTAGGCAAGTTTGTTTAAGGGTTTTCAAGTGTGTTTTCATGTTGTTTATGTGAAGAAGTTTTCACAAGAGGAGGAGATTGATATTTTTGTTTTTTAGGCTTCAATCTCTCATCTCTCTCACTCTTATTTTTAGAGAAGTTTCACTAAACTCGATTTCTAGCTTTATATATATTTGTTATTAATTATCTTTTCATTAAGCTAGATTTTATATTAAGCTTAGTTTTATTATTGCTCATTGATCACACACACAACCTATTGAGCTTTTAGTATTACACATTTAGTATAATTTGGGTTATGGTGAGTGATTCATTGAGTGTGGACTTAACTTAGTTCTCATCTTGTTTAGAGAACAAATCATTTGTCTTTGAGCTTAATTATTGAGAGAACACATTATAATACACAAGGACACTTAGAGAAGTGGTTGGTGAGAGATGGAGTAAATTCCAAGAGGAGTGACATCGGTAGTAAATCTTAGGGCGAGGTTGCAATTCCGAGCACTTGAGGAAGTTGACACGGGCTAGGATAACACTTAGTGTGTTGTGTGATTACATTTGTGAGAGTTGTAATAGTTTTTGGTGAAGGTGAACTTGGAAAAGCGAGTAATTATTTGTGATAGTGGAGATTCTCATCGAGGGTGAGGAGCGGAGACGTAGGTCGTGGGTTGACCGAACTCTGTGATCATTTCTTTGTGTTTACGATTGCCTTGGCGTATCTCTTTTGTGCTCATTGTTCATTATATCGCTATATTGCCATTGTTGCATGTTTATACCGCCTATTGTTTTATTGTATATCCTTGCACATATCTCATTGTATATCACTTTACCAGGATATTAGTTAATAAGTTTTAATTTGGCATTAATATCGGATTGGATTAGCAAATACCCTATTCACCCCCCTCTAGGATACTTTCATTTGGTATCAGAGCTTGATGCTCTTGATTTGTAGCTTAATCGCCTAGAGTCAAAGATCCAAGCTTTTATATCTTGCTAATCTAGTTTTGTGATTTATTGTTGCTTGCATTCATAATTATGGACATGCATGGTGCACCTAGTTTAGGCTATAACATAAATGTTACTCCTAAATTCAATAATTTTCCGTATGCTTAATGGATGGTTAGATTTAAAATATTTGTTAGATCTAAATATAACGATTTATGGTAAATAATTTAATGTGCTTATATTGTGCCCACTTTGGAGAAATCCAAGTGGAGCAATAATGATAAAAGAATGTTTATAATGAACAAGTTATTGTTAGATTTTTTGCTTAAAGCTTTTGAAGTATCTATATCTAACAAATTTGCTCATTTTTATAGTGCTTACAATTTGTGGAAATTTATAGAAGCACATCAAGGTAACTTAGAGAAACTCCAACACATTCTAGTGGAGTTCACTTCAAGTGAGAATGGAGCATCATCATCATGCACACGGCCCCTAGACGATAGCCCTAGTGAGGTATGCGAGTCTGAATCTGATAGTGAATTATCTATAGTTAAACTTGCATGTTCATATGAGAAATTAATGAAAGCCTACAACAAATTGCGTCATAATTTTATAAATTTAAAAAGCAAGAATGTAGAGCTAAAATCCGATCATGATATGCTAGCATCCAAATTTGATATCATTGCAAAAGAAAATATGACAATTAAAGAAAACAATGATAAATTGAATTTGAAAAATAAAAATTTGACATTATCAATAGCTAGCTTAACTCATGAAAAGAATGATGTCATAAAAAAAGTAGAAATAATTAGAAATAAATTTGATTCATTTAAAAATAATCATGTTTGTTCTACTTCTATCGTTAATGCTGGTATGCCTAATAACGAGTTGAATAAAGTGAAAAATCAAATTTCTTTTTTAGATTCAACTTTATCAACATGCATTAACAATCATAAGAAGCGTGTAAATATGTGTACTAAATCAAGTGCAAATAAGTCGAAATCATCCACTTACTATGCATACATATATAGCAAAGTTTACAAGTATTCTATTTGCAGTCGTAAATGCCATTTAGCTAAATTTTACTATGATGCACAAAAATCGACAAATGCTAATATTATTGCTCCATATGCATCTCATATAGTTTCTTCATCTCACACACATACACATGCACCAAATAGTCATTATAAGCATGTTAATGTGTATAGGTGTGATTATTGTGGTAGATTTGATCATTTGGCCAAATTTTGTTTTGATTTGAAAAGATTTTTACATTTGCAAAATAATTTTAAAAGACCATCTTTATTTGTAAATGTTTCCCGTGCACAATCTAATGGTCAACAAAAACAAATGCACCCATTTTATTGCACGTATTGCACTCGGAATGGTCATTTGCACAATTATTGTTATGACCGTGTTCGTGCACAAAATGCGCCCAAATGGGTTCATAACCCTAGGGCTTTGAGGTTTAATGATAGGGCTCATGTCCTTAAATTCTTCGGCACCAAGAGTGTTTGGGTGCCAAAATCTTTTTAAATTTTAAAAACAAGATCTTTAGTGTTTTTGTTTTTTATTTCTTATTTTTGGAAAAAACGTATTTTCAAAAACTTAATTTTCTTTGAATATGTATATTGATCAATACTTTTGTATTTATTACATATTATAATTTTTGTTGATTTTATCTTTGAGGATGTTGATTGTGACGAATCATTTGCACTAGTTGCAAGGATAGAGTCAAATTCTTATATGTGTTTATCATTTACAAGTTTTAAAGATTTCAAACTATTTCAAATGCATGCTAGAAATGTCTTTCTAAATTTTTAATAAAGAGGTTTATATTTGAGAAACCCCTCCTAGATTTATTGATCCTGATACAGGTGTATCTTCTCTCTTTTTCGGGAGCTTAGCGATCCTCATGGGAGCTTGAGGATAGATGATTCTCATGGTAGCTTGAGAATAGAAGCGTGGGTGGAGCCGTTGGTGGCGGCGAAATAAGTCAAAAGAAGGAAAAATAGAAATATAAGGAAATGGAAGAACATGCTCAGGCCGATCGACTGAATGGTTAACACTGGTCGACCGAGAAGGCCATATCAGTCAACCAACCGACCAATGCCGGTCGACCGAAAACGTGTACACTGCAGGGTCTAAAAATGAACTCTCTGGCCGGTGGACCGCACTGCACATACCGGTCAACCAGCTTGGGTTTCTGGGTGATTCGAGATTCCTGATTGAAACATATTCCAAGTTGAGTTAGGCTTGGTTATTTACGATTTTGCCATCCATGTTGTTTAACTTATAAATAAGGATTGTTTAGGGTTTCTAATCATCAGATTATTAGAGGAGAGATTCTAATCAAGAGATTAGAGTTTAGTGAGGATAGAGAAGTTGTTCTTTATTCTAGAGAGAGAGATTCTAATCAAGAGATTAGAGTTTAGTGAGGATAGAGAAGTTGTTCTTTATTCTAGAGAGATTGTGTGAGAGAGATTTTATAATCTTTTATTCTTCGTTCTTTATTCTAGAGAGATTGTGTGAGAGAGATTTTATAATCTTTTATTCTTCATAATCTAGAGAAGGTATTTTCCTTCGCCAATTGAATTATTTTGTGTGTTTTACTTTCTTCTTCTCAAATCACCTTTGATAATTCCATGATCAAAGGTGCTCGTTCGGCGACTCGTATCAAGTTGGTATCAGAATCTTCAAATCCTGTAAAGGGGGTGTCCTGTGCATGATCCTTACTCGATCGCAATACAAGAAGCTAGGCGAGATTCTTATTTCTTTGGAAGAAGTCCATAAATCAAGGAAGAAGAAGATGACAGAAAGCGACAATTCATCGAGGCTTGATGCGGTGGAAAAACAAATTGAGGCAATCAGTTCGACTCTCATGAAGCTCGTCGATCTTATCTACGGAGCGAAAAGAAAGGTGAATCTTCAGTGGGGCCCAAGAAGAAACATATAGAACCCGATGGAGGTAGTGAGAATTCATATTCCGACAAGGAGGTCGAGACTATTAAGACTGTTCCACATCAAGGGGGTAAGGGTTCTTACCAGAATTTAAAGATTAATTTTAGAGTTGAGATTCTTGTTTATGATTGGAGTGTTGATGTTGAGAGGCTTGATGATTGGATCGAGCGTATGGAGACCTATTTTACTCTTTATGGCTATTCGTCAAAGGAGAAGATTATTTTTATGACATTGAAGCTTTCCGGGCATGTGTTGATGTGGTGGAAATCCTACTACAAGCAAGAGAAGAAAGAGGTATCATGGAATAAGTTTAAGGAGCTACTGAGAAAGCAGTTCTACCCGATGGGATTCCTTGAAGAGTGTTGGTATAAGTGGTACGGCTTGCGCCAAAGATTCAATCAAACCATTCAAGAATACACTACAGAGTTTCAGCAGAAAGCGTTGGTCCTCAACATTGCAACGAAGGAGTACTCTGTTTTTATGAAGTATATGGTAGGGTTGAATGAATACATTCAGAAGGAGATGAAGCTATTCACGATTGAGTCAATTGCAAAGGCGAGCATGAAGGCTATTGATATCGAGGGTAAGTAGAAAAAAGGCAACGAGACAAAGGGGGATGTCAAACAAGCTATAGGCGAGTCTAGTGGTTCCCAACCTAAGAACAAAAAAAAAATAAGGGTGATCCAGGAAAAGCAGAACTGATTTGTAGTCATTGCGAGAAGGCAGGACATGTTACTGATCGGTGCTGGGAGAAGTATCCTCGTCTCAAACCGAAGGGGTTGAAGAAGGAGTATAAAAAGGCATACGTGATAGCATAAGGTCCGAAAAAAGTCCCATGGATGATAGAGCCTAACATCAGTCTCAACCTTATGGTAGGGAAGCAGGCCACGAAGGAGGACGAAGATCCCAGAGAGTAGCTCTTTGTTCTTAAGTTCCAAGTGAAGACCAGTTTGCTAGATACCATAGTTGATCCAGGCAGTGAGAAGAATTTAATATCCGAGGCATTGGTTCAGAAACTAGGTCTGAAGACGATCAAGCATCCAAAGCCGTATCTATTGGGGTGGATTCAGAAGGAGATAGGGCTGAGTGCAGTTCATCAATGCACTTTCAGATTTGCACTCCACTAGTCGTATATTGACAAGGTCACGTACGGCGTAGTTCCATTGGATATTTGTCAAGTTATACTAGGCAATACGTATTTGTAGGATAGATACGTAATCTATGAAAGGCGGTCTCAGAAAGAAGTACACATTCACTAAAGACAGTGAGAAGTTCATATTTCGTTCGGCGTCTCTTCCGAAGGAGACAAACTTGGTGACGGTGACCCGGACGAAGAGGCTAGTGAATGCAAACAAGAAATTTGTCTCTCTATTCATTAGGCCTTATGAGGGACTACTAAAAGAGGATTGCATTTTAGAGCGAAAGGTAACTATGACGAGACGTGGGGCGAAGGAGGGGCTCACGAGTTCCCTTAGCTGAAGTTCTAACTTGACGGGATTTCAAGTTTCTAAAGGGGGAGCCATGATACGGGTTTATCTTCTCTCTGCTTCGGGAGCTTAGCGATCCTCATGGAAGCTTAATGATAGATGATTCTCATGGTAGCTTGAGAATAGAGATGTGGGTGGAACCGTTGGTGGTGGCGAAAGAGGTCAAAAGCAGGAAAAATAAAAGAAATCACGAAATGGAAGAACAGGCTCTAGCCGGTCGACCGAATGGTTGACATCCATCGATCGACAAGGCCATATCGGTCGACCGACTGACCATTGTCGGTCATCGTGTCGGTCGACCGAAAATGTGCACGCTACAAGGTCTAAAAATAAGCTCTCCGGCTAGTTGACCGCACTGCACATACCGGTCGACCGGATCGGGTTCCTGGGTGATTCAGGATTCCTGATTGACGCATATTCCAAGTTGAGTTGGGCTTGGTTATTTACGATTTTGTCATCCACGTTGTTTAACCTATAAATAGGGATTGTTTAGGGTTTCTAATCATCATATTATTAGAGGAGAGATTCTAATCAAGAGATTAGAGTTTAGTGAGGATAGAGAAGTTGTTCATTATTCTATAGAGATTGTGTGTGAGAGAGATTTTGTAATCTTTTATTCTTCATAATCTAGAGAAGGTATTTTCCTTTACCAATTGAATTGTTTTGTGTGTTTTACTGTCTTCTTCTTAAAATCACCTTTGGTAATTCCACGGTCAAAGGTGCTCACTCGGCGACTCGTATCCGATCCTCTTTTTCATATCATGTTTATCGGGTGTAAAAAGTTTCTATATGGGTTGATACAAGCTCCAAGAGCTTAGCATGATTTCTTATCTAGTTTTTCCTTGTCGAAAATGATATTATTGTTATTAATTTGTTTTATCCTAAGCAAAATTTTTATCTTTGTGGATGAAACACATAAATATTTCGACAATAATTTTTGTGTAATCATGTAGATAGGAAAGATATATTCCTTATTTATATTGATACAAAATCTCAAAAAGTGGACATGTTTTTCAAGCCTTCTTACAAAGATTTTTTTTAAAAAGAGGTATATTGGGCATGTTTTTGAATCATGTTTGCTGAATCATTTTTATGATTCTTGACTTTTATTTGGATTTTTATTTGGACTTTCATTTGGACTTTTATGATCATCATGTCTTTTATAACTTTCATGACTTGTTTTCATTTGAAAACTTCTTTCATGATTCTCAAGTTTTTCCTTTATTTGATTTTTGATTTTTGAATCTTTGATATATATCTTATTGATATATATTTATGGTTAAGACCCTTGTAACACTTTTTTCTAAATGATACATATATATATATGTGCTCACTTGGTCTCTTTGAATGTGAGTTATGATTAGCACATTCTTATGTTTGCTCACATTTAGTTGCTTTTTTTTTATTTAGGGCTTTTTTGATAGGGGGAGATTTCTCTCTCCTATTCTTATTGTTTTCCTCATTTTGATGTTGACAAAAGAGGAGAAATAAGTATATTATGAGTATATTTGATTATTGCTCTCTATTGTTTTTATGCATAAGGAATATAAATTGTATATTCATTTAGTATCATGCATATTTTATATTTCTCTATGTAGATTGTTTGTCATCATCAAAAAGGGGGAGATTGTTAGGTCTCATGCTTATGAGCCTATATATCTAATCTAGTTTTGATGATTAGCAAACAATTCCTAACAATGTTGTCGAGTGTTTATTTGCTTGTTAGGTATTCTACACAAAGATCCTCCCAATGGAGGTTGGATGGACTTGCGCCTACACGATCATATTCATTGGAGGATGGAAGGAATTTGGAATGGAGCATGATGCATTCAAGCCAAACACATTATTGCTTCATCCATACTATGAAGAGGAGGGTTGCCCAAGATTAAGGATCGTAAGATCATTTAGGTATACTAGTTTAGGTGTTTATACTTTATGTGTCATGCTTAAAGCTTAAATATTACACACATACATGTTTTTTCGTTTTATAGATTTCACGTTTAAATAAATATGAAACAAATAGTTATATTTATATACATACAAACACATTTCATATTTATTATCCTTGTTTTGGAAAAAAATGTGTTTCAAGATTATAGACTTAACAATATTGGTTTACATCTTTTCAAAAGTCTATGAATCCATTTAAAAGTATTTCAAAACTTGTTTAGAATGATTTCATCAAAATTAAGCTTTTAACGAATTCAAATCAATGAAATCATGTTTACCGTTTTCATATTCTTGTAAGTTCGCAAAATATGTGTTTTACGGATTAAAGACTCAATTATATCATTTTACATTTTTTATAAGGGAAAAATGTGTCCAGGCCCCAAAAGTGGGAACTTCGTGTGACTAGCCCCCCAGTACTTTGCCCCATGTGGAATAGCCCCAAAAAATGGGCTTTAATATTTTAAGCCCCCTCCACGTCAGCTTTATACTAAAAGCAGATGGTATTTTACAAAAAAACCGAAACTGCCCTTCTCTTTCTTCCCCAGACGAGTCCTGGAAGTCACTTCTCATTAATGCGATATGATGGTGAAAATGGAGGGAAATTTCCCCCTTTTTTTACTCCATCTAACTAGTTAGTTCTCCATTACTCCTCCTCCTCAGACCAAAATTCTCTCCATAACTCTCTCCATCATGAGCAATAACTAGTTAGTTCTCCATTACTCCTCCTCAGATCAAAATGGCTGAAAAGGACATCATCTGCATTGTCTCTTTGCAGTATAAAGCGGTATTCTTGAAGATTAATTCTTCAACCACCATCTTGGATCTCAAGTTTGATGCAGCAGAGAGGTTAGATCTTCCATACGAGTCATTAATTTTGGCATACGAAGATCAAACAGTTGGAAGCTTAAAATTTCTCATTGAGAACGATGGTGATCTGACGTCTATGGTGGAGCATTGCCACAATCTTGGACTGAAAGAGGTTCACGTGCAAGCTTTTAAAGAAGGAGATGATTCTTCTAATAAACAGGAAAACGAGCAAGTCCGACAAGACATGTAGGTTAACTGTAAAATCAATTAACTTAAGTTCTAATCGTCTTCTTGTTAGTTCTATACTAGGTTTAACTGGACTTCAGTTCTAATGTTTTATTTGTCATTAAGCAGTTCTTTGTTATGCTCCATACTAGAGTTCTAATGTTTTATTTGTCAGTTCTAATCGCTATTTTGTTAGTTCTACTAGAGTTATTGCTGGTTCCACTATAGTTCCCATATTGTTAGTCCTAATTGTTATAAATTAGATATAACGTGGTATAAATTAACGTGGTATAAATTAGACAATGTAGGTATAAAATAGAACTAACAAGCCATCAGTTAGAACTGACACTAACACACTACAGATTAGAACTAACACTGTGCATATTATTAGAACTAACACGCTACAGAATAGAACTAACACTGTGCAGATTAGAACTAACACTCTACAGATTAGAACTAACACTGTGCAGATTAGAACTAACACTCTACAGAATAGAACTAACACTGTGCAGATTAGAACTAACACTCTACAGAATAGAACTAACATGTTATAATTTTGAAATAGCTTGTTATAAAATAGAAATAACTTCGTTAAATCAGAACTAACCTTTAATGGCTATATTGTTTGTTCTAATAGCTATTATGTCAGTTCTAATCAATGCACTGTTAGCTCTGATGGTTATATTGTTAGTTCTTTTAGTTCTAATTGATTCTAACAGCAAGCAATTGTCGTTTTTTCTTTTTAGCTTTTGCTATTATCTGTTGATACTTATATTATTTGTGCAGTTTGAAATCAAAAAGTGTAGACTGTGGCCCGTCGGCGTTGTTGACCACAAGTGTT
>NC_033798.1:15974589-15982608 GCF_001876935.1 Asparagus officinalis | reverse complement strand
GAACTATCTAAGAAAAACAAAAATCAAGTTTTAGGCAAGTTTGTTTAAGGATTTTCAAGTGTCTTTTCAAGTTGTTTATGTGAAAAAGTTTTCACAAGAGGAGGAGATCGATGTTTTCGTTTTTTAGGCTTCAATCTCTCATCTCTCTCACTCTTGTTTTCAAAGAAGTTTCACTAAACTCGATTTCTAGTTATATATATATTTGTTATTGATTATTTTTTCATTAAGCTAGATTTTATATTGAGCTTAGTTTATTATTGCTCATTGATAACACACACACAACTTATTGAGCTTTTAGTACTACACATTGAGTATAATTTGGATTGTTGTGAGTGATTCATTGAGTGTGGGCTTAACTTAGTTCTCATCTTATTTAGAGAATAAATCATTTGTATTTGAGCTTAATTATTAAGAGAACACATTGTAATACACAAGGACACTTAGAGAAGTGGTTGGTGAGAGACGAGATCAATTCCAAGAGGAGTGGTATCGATAGTAAATCCTAGGGAGATGTTGTAATTCCGAGCACTTGAGGAAGTTGACTCGGGCTAGGCCAACACTTAGAGAAGTGTATTGTGTGATTACATTTGTGAGAGTTGTAAAAATTTTTGGTAAACTTGAAAAACCGATTGTGTAGTAATTATTTGTGAGTGGAGATTCTCATTGTGGGCGAGGAGCGGAGACGTAGGTCGTGGGTCGACCAAACTCCGTGATCATTTCTTTGTGTTTATAATTACCTTGGCGTATCTCTTTTGTGCTCATTGTTCATCATATCGCTATATCGTCATTGTTGCATGTTTATATCGCTTATTGTTTTATTGTATATCCTTGCACATATCTCATTGTATATTACTTTGCTAGGATATTAGTTAATAAGTTTTAATTTGGTATTAATATCGGATTGAATTAGTAAATACCCTATTCACCCCCTCCCCTCTAGGGTATTTTCATAAGTTTTTGGTAATTGAGGGAATATGTTTTGCATCCTTCAATGTGAGAGTCTTCCCTAAAGAGAGAGTTAGCACCACAGTCCCAGTTCTAAGAATAGGCACTATAGAACGATCAGCTATTGATACGTTCTCTTTGGCAGCAACATAAGGAGAGAACAAATCTCTGTTGGAGCAGACATGACAGGTGGCACCTGTGTCTAACCACCAACCAGAGATGTTGTTGGGAGTTATCACCTAAAAGAGCATAGCCACACAATTGTCAACTTGATTAACATTGTGTGTTGTTCCCTTCTTTGGTGCTTTGCAGTACTTGGCAAAATGTTCTTGCTTCCTACAGTTGAAGCATTTGCCGCTCTTCTTGAACTCTTTCTTCTGAACATTTAGATTCTTCGGATTATAGTTCTTCTTTTTGTTACATGAATTTTTCTTCTTCTTGGAATAAGAACTAGTACCCTTCTCAGAGTTAGCAGCTATCATGTTAGTAGACGCCATATGCTTAGTAAGGAGCTCATTCTTCATGCGAGTCCGAATCTCGTCCTCAATTCGAATGAACCTCTTCAAATCGAACAAAGTCACCTGTCTTTTCCTTCTTTGAATGTCAGTGGAGAATAAAATCCAAGATGGAGGAAGCTTATTGATAATTACACCAGAAACGAAGGTTTGACAAAGATTAATCTTTTCATCCTTTAGCTTCATAACAAGCTTTTCAAGCTCTTTGACTTGAGGCAAAACCCCAGTGTCATCTTCGAATTTGAAGTCCATAAACTTGTCAATAAGGTGAGACTTGGACAGCTTTTTCTCATCCTTGTACTGGTCCGCCAAAACATTCCAAATTTCCTTTACAGAGGGCTTGTTGGTGTAATCATCTGTTTAATGATCGGCCAGACAGTTAAAGAGATGACTCCTGCAAAAGTGATCATCTCTAGCCCAAGAGGCTTCAGACTCAGAATCTTCTTCAGAGTCGGGTTTTTTTCTCAGAAACCACATAATAGATTTTTAGGAGTTACATCCCGAAGATCACTTTCCGACGCTATGCGTTGAAGTTAGATCCATCAAAGTTATCTAACTTAAGACAGTCCACTCCAAGAGTCCTCGTAGGATCCATGGTAGATCAAAATATTGATTTAAGATTGTTAGCGTCTGTGGCTAAATTTGGAATAATACAGATAAATCTGTTAGAGAGCTGAAGTGCAATATTTTAAAACTTTTTCAAGTTTAGTTGATGTGCGTTTATGAAACGTTGTGCTTAAAGTAATATTTGGCATACTCTGGTGCAAGGATCCCAAGGCCAAACAGCTTCCAAGAATAGCAGTACAGTACACTGATGTGTACCGACCAAGTACTGTCAAGATCTCATCGATCTATAAGACCTTTCGGTCAAGGAAAATATCTCCTCGATCTGTTAAACCTTTCGGTTCAAAATCTTTCGGTTCAAGCAAAGATCTCATTGATCTGTTAAAATCTTTCAGTTCAAAAACCTTTCGGTTAAGACAAAGATATTTCAATCTGTAAAAACCTTTCGGTTCAGGGCTCTGTTTTTTCGGGCACAGACTAAAGCTTGTACGCTTTCAAACTCTGCAGCAACAGCACAACAACTTAAATACTACAATGTGTTTTTCGTATATACCAAGAGCTGCCCCAATGGGCACTATTTATAGGCCTCTAAGGCCAGCTCAAGGGTCATTTGACTGTTACAAATCATAATGATAATTATGATTGAAATAGCAAATGACTTAATTGCTGTAACTACTACATGCTGTTTTAAATACAGTTTTAATTGCTGCATGTAGAAACGTCTAAACGCGAGGGTCACATTTCTATGCAACGCGAGGGTCGCTACCAGCCTCGCGCGAACGCGAGGGTCGCGTTCCCTGCTGCGAACGCGAGGCTCGCCCGTGCTGCGAACGCAACGTGGCGCCAAAGGGCGCCACCTAGCCCCGATGCCTCTGTGCAAAGTGAAAAATACGCCTTACAAAGCGTCACTTAGCGCCTCAGCCCGATTAGCCCCGATCCCCGACCCATTGACCCACAAGCCCATGGCCCACGGCCCACGATCCATGACCCAAGATGAAAGTACCCTATAGAGGGGTGAATAGGATTATTTCTAATCTTATTAGATATTAATACCAATTAAAATTAATTAACAAATATATTCTAACAATGATGATATTCAATAAGATATATGCAAGGATATATATAATTAATTAACAAATATATTCTAACAATGATGATATTCAATAAGATATATGCAAGGATATATATGCAAAGGGGAAAATAAACAAGAAACATATATGCAAGGATATATATGCAAAGGGGAAAATAAACAAGAAACAATATAAACAAATAGTGAACACAAAGATCAATCCAAACACAATAAAATGATCACGGAGTTCGGACCTTCCGTCCTACATCTCTGCTCCCCACTCCTAGGGAGAACTCCACTATCGACACACCCGGTTTGGAAGCCGAAACTTCTCTACACACTCGGTTTTCTAGCTCACCGAAAACTCTACAAATCTCTCACAATGTACATACACAAACAACAGTATCAAGTGTTGGTCGTCATGTATCGTCTCACTCAAGTGCTCGGCTTTACTACATCTATCTAGGCTTTACTACCGACGTCACTCCTCTTGGTATCGACTACGTCCTTGTTTGTTGGAAAAATTGCAAAGAAGAGAATAAAGAAAATTTGACTTTGATTCCTTTGATCTCGGTTACAATTTGATTACAAAAGAGAGGAAAACGAATTTGGCTTTCTCCTTTGTTTAAAACTGGGTTCTTGGTGGCGATGGAGTGCCTCCCTCGAATGCTCGCGTCGAGTTTGCTCTCCGTTGACGATCCGCACGTCTTGATTCATTGGAACGATGTCTTCTCCTCACGATTTTGACGTTGTGGAGAACTTGCGTGGCAAGTTTTAGAACTCTGAACGAGTTGATAACTCTGAACGAATTGATAATTCTGAACGAGTTTTAACTCTATGAAAGAGTTGATTTGAACCGAAAATCGGTTAATAAGCCAAGGCTGAAAAAGCACTTGTTGCAGATCTCCCAAGCTCTAGAAAATGCTCCAAGGATCTCCTCTGCTGCCCAGTTCTCAGATCCGAAAATCCAGTGGTCGATCCAAGCCAAAAAAATCCAACCGACTAGCCCCCTGAACTGAATTGATCTTCAGTTATTTATAGAGGATTAAGGGGGTGAAACCGCCCCTTAAATCTCTCCTAAGTGGGATGTAACCGCCCCCAAATCGTGGGAAATGATTTTAGAACCGTTCAGCTCATGTTGAATGAGTCAAACGCCCACGTTGGCGTTCAGGACCCTAACTTCGCCTCTTAGAATTGAGACGCGGAGTTGGGTACCCGCAGGGCGTAGAAAAACGCGAGGGTCGACCTTGGCGTTTTTGCTGTTGTGACGCGGGGTTCGACCCTGGCGTTTTGATGTTGTAACGCAGGTTTCGACCTTGGCGTTTTTTATGTTGTAACGCGGGGTTCGACCCTGGTGTTTTGATGTTGTAACGCGGGTTTCGACCTTGGCGTTTTTGATGTTGTAACGCGGGCTTCGACCCTGGCGTTTTTGATGTTGTAACGCGGGGTTCGACCCTGGCGTTTTGATGTTGTAACGCGGGTTTCGACCTTGGCGTTTTACTGTTGATACACGGGGTTCGACCCTGGAGTTTTGATGTTGTGACGCGGGGTTCGACCCTGGCGTTTTGATGTTGTGACGCGGGGTTCGACCCTGGCGTTTTGATGTTGTAACGCGGGTTCGACCTTGGCGTTTTGATGTTGTAACGCGGGGTTCGACCCTGGCGTTTTGATGTTGTAACACGGGGAGGACCTCCGCGTCTTGCCTTGCAGAGATTATCACCAAGTAATCTCTTTTGTCATAGCGTTGCAAAGATCATTGTCTTGTAATCTTCGTCTTGGCTCCTTGAGAATATGAGAGTCGTCAGATTGTAACTCCCGATGTTGATTGTGAAGGCTGTTGAAGTAGAGCTTCCATCAGTTGTCGTGAAGGTCGTCAGATTGTAACCTTCAGCAATCTACGCGAAAGTCTTCAGATTACAGCCTTCTGGAAGTCGTCAGATTGTAACTTCCATCATCGGTGGTTGATGGGGGATAAGCTATCTATTGTGATTTTTAGACAGCCTACAGTCCTCACCACACACTTCTCTTGGTGTAAATGTGTATTACAAGGTGATATTCTCACAATAAGGCTTAATTATAATAAAATATTCTCTAATTGGATGAGAACTCAATGTAAGCTTAATCTCACTAAATCACTCACCATTACCCAACAATATATTGTATGAATAATATTAAAAGCTCAATTGATGTGTGAGTGATAAATGAGAACAATAAAATTCTAACTCAAATAAACTAGCTAAGATATGAATATGAAAAAGGTGTGAGTGATAAATGAGAACAATAAAATTCTAACTCAAATAAACTAGCTAAGATATGAATATGAAAAACAAAAGATAAATAAGCTATCAAATAAACTAGCTAAGATATGAATATGAAAAACAAAAGATAAATAAGCTAGATAAAAGAGTTAGAAATGTTCTCTATAAACACAAGGAGCTGTAGATAGATGATGAGGATGAATTCCTCAATTGAAATCAAAAGTTTCCTCCTTGTAAAAAACTCCTCTTTTGAACCAAACTTAAAATAATGCTTAAACACAAACTAAACTCTTTCAAAACTTGATTAAACAATTTTCTTGATTTCCTTAAGAGTTGAATGCACTAGGGTATTTATAGGCACTCAAGACATCAACCAAAATCCAGAGAAAAAGACAAAACAGCTTAAAAAATAAAAATCTGGAAACTGCACAAAACTAGCCGTTGGAAGGCTTATCAGTCGACTGACGGGTTTTATCAGTCGACTGACGGGTTTTATCAGTCGACTGATGAGCTAATCATTAGAGGCAATCGACAGCTTATCAGTCGACTAATGACCTTTTATCAGTCGACTAATGGATCATCAGTCGACTGGTCAGTCCACCAAAATAAAACAGAGACTTTTGATGATTGCAGGCATTTTTATCAGTCGACACATCAGTCGACTGATGTCATCAGTTGACTGATCAGTCGACTGATAACAGGTTATCAGCCTGAATCGATTTTGAAATTAAGTTTCAAGGCTTTGTAAAAAATAGTAAATAAATTCCAAAAAATGTGAAACTTTGTAAACAGTTTATAACATTTTGACAAACTTGTTTGAAAAAGAATTTTGCAAAAAGGTCATCATATTTGTGAAAACTCAACGTTTATAAAAAATATACATAATACATGTTTTTGATGAATCTTGAAAATGAAGTTTGACATGTAAGAACATGTGAAAACTTTATGAAATAATTTTATAAACGTTTTAAAACATGAATATAATGTAAACAAGATTAATAAACCAATATTGCATTGTTTTCTCAAATAAACTCATTTTGTAATAAAATCAAAATTGTGTGTGTATATATATTGAGCTTGAAATATATTCACACAATATAATCTACAAAACAACTAATATACAAAATCTTGATAGATCTTCAATATGTTCGTCTTGGTAAACTTGCGGATGAAGGTTGAACTTGGATCTTGACTTGAATGCATAGCTTCACTCAACAATCCCGCCAACCTCCATTGGATATTATCGCTATGGCGCAATTCCATCCATCCTCCGACATATTATTTGTCTAGAATACCTAATAAGAAAACATAAACACTAGACAAATAGTATTAGGAATTGTTTGTAATCATCAAAACAAGATTAGAAGATGTAGGCTCATAACATGAGACCTAACACAAGGCCCACTAAAACTTATGAAAGATTAATTGAATAAAAATAATTCTCAACTTATCGTTGGCAAGCCTGGAACACATGACCTTTTGAAATACCAAAACTTTAATTTTCCATTACGCTACTAATGATTTTTGAAAAATACCAGTAATTAATAAATACATAGTTTAAAAACTCATTTTTAAAAAGCGGTTTTGACTAAAAAATCCAACAGAACCTAGATGTTGCGTTTCTTCAAGTGAATTGTGAGGGGCATAAGTCTATGGGTTATAGTTTGAATGTTCATGTTCTTCCCTTTTTTAGATTTTATCGAGGCGCAAGTGGGCGGCTTTGCAGCTTCAGCTGCACTAATGCAACTGTGAGTTTTTGTTGTTTACTGAAATTGTTATGGGGTTGAATTTTGAATTTGTTCAATACAGTGTTTGGGGTGCCAGTAGGACTTCGGGGTTATATAACTTCATCTCGATCTTTTGCTTTGATCTACAAATGATCCAACAAAGAAAAAACAAGGGTAAATTTCACAAAACTACTCTGAATTTCGGTGTGTTTTGCTCAAAAACTATCATAAACTTTTTATTAGAGAACGTTATTAGAGAAAACTATCATGGAGTTTTTCCCCCCACTAAACTACCATGTCCTTTAAATGCTTGACGATAATTAGATAGGTTATTACCTGACGTGTTTCACACATGACATGATTTGGACAATTTTGTTATGATGCACTTGACGCACTTTATATATATATTACCCTTATAAACTTTGTAGGACGGTAAATATATTTAAGGGTAGTTTAAATTTTTACCAAGATATTAACGCTGTTGGCAATAATTTCCAATGGTCATGGTATTTTTCTACAGTTTTTGAGAGTTCGTGATAGTTTTCTCTAACAAGAAGTCTATAGTAATTTTGTGGATAACTCCCCAAGTACATGATTTTTGTGAAATGTACCAAAGATAATCCAAGAAGAAGCAACTTTTTTTTTGATAGAAAGCGGCAGAGCAAGATGGAAAATGATAATTGTAGTACAAGATTCATGCTACTGTACTACCATTAACAAATGTGTCAGGTCCTTTCTTGGAAATGATCAAGAAAAATTGTGAGTCATCATGAACCCTTATTTTTTTGTCAGTGGGAGTACAAATATAGTATAAATTTTGTAGTACAGTTATCACTTCTCGAATATGATTTCTTCTTGGAAGAAAAATTCTTTTCGATCAAGACGGGCTAATACTCCCTTCATCGCAAATTCTTCCGTTACCTTTTCTCATTAATAGTGTT
>NC_033798.1:15967683-15974579 GCF_001876935.1 Asparagus officinalis | reverse complement strand
GAGCATGAATCTTTAACTTTAAAGTTTTGAGGCATGGGTTGTTGATTTTTTTTTCTCTTGCTGCTGCAGATTAAGAAATTCAGAGATGCCTTGGTTAAGCACTCCACTGAGAGATGCAGCCTAGGACCAGCAAAAGGCCTCGAAGAATCGGAGCTCCTTGCTCTTGATGCAAACAAAGACCTCTCTTTTACCTACCGAAAGAAGCCAGTATCCATACCTGAACCATTTCCTTCAATCCCAAATCTCCCTGTTGTTCAGCCCTCTAGAGCTTCTCAACAGTCTTCGGACAAGAGCTTGGTCATAGCCTGGAGATGAGATGATGATGATGATGATGATGATGATGATGTTTGGCCATATTAATCTGGCCTTGTACATAATTTATAGGTTTTGCTACTGATGTCTATAGTAAATTTTATGTGATTGCAGGCACCATTGCAGGCTTGTATTATATATTTTTTGTGTCCTGTAGATGAGTTGCTATTTAGTTAAAGAAGAAAAGGAAAGTGTGTACTTTGTAAATGTGTTTGTGTACGTGCTGTCTTTAAAATCTGAAGTTTGTTGCTGTATTTGCCCTTTTATTTCGGATTAGAGTGCTGCAGTAATAATTCTCTTCAATTGTTGGATTCTATCTAACAAATATGAGATGGAGTCCTGCTCTGCAATGATTCCTTGATGAGCGTCTGGCTTAACTTAGTTGGACTCATCATCCAATTGAAGGTTGATCTCTTAAACTCAATTTAGTCCCAGTATGTTAACCTACTATATGTCAATTCATTGATCTTTGCGGCCTCACAAATAATCACTTGTCTGATATCTAAGATTCCATATTGAACCCTACAAACTAGTGAATCTTTAGCAGCAGTGATCAAACTTGCTGCTCTCATGGATTTGACGCCTTAACTAGTAGCTGAGAGAGATATATTTGAAAAGAAAATTATGTATTTGTATGTTTTCAACAGGTCCAAATCTGTACAATGTTTCCTTGTACACCTGCCTCGTTTTTTTGGCTTCAGCTGGAACCAAGGAATGCGGTGTGAAATTCCTCGCCCACCATATAATGCAAGAGTATTATTTTGTCTCCTGACTGTTAGAATCTCTGTCATCTTCAGAAATGACCTTTTTTTTATTTCAGAAAATGATGAACATAAATGAATGCAAAAGGATGTGCCTTTCATTTTCATTTCAGTTATACATACCTATTGCTCTGTTGTCAGATCTTTTGAATATAAGAATTCAAAATACATGCATGAGTTATTACTTATGTATTCATAAAAAGGGTTTTTCTCAAATTACTCTCTTCAATCTTTAATATTTTGAAATTGATCCCTCAAATTATTCAAATTGCTTCCAGCTTCCATAATTGTTAAGTTATTAAATCATTAGTCCATCAAATAAATAAAAATGCAATTAGGTCTGTCAATCGTCATGATTAATTTGAAACAACAACCTCTAGAAATTGGAGAACTTAATAGCAATTTCAGTGATTTGAGTGGTTAATTTTAATTAACTTAAGCATTTGAGGGAACCTAATAACAAAATCAATGATTGAAGGACTAATATCAAAATATGAAATATTTTAGGCACGAAGAGACTGAGGACCAAATATGAAAAATGTTGGAGGCGCCAAGGCACCCCCACCCATCTATGTGGCTCCGCCACTGGGTGGGTCTTTTTATCTCCATCAACATGTGGGACAACTTCTTTCTTTTCTTTTCTTTTCTTTTTTTCCCTAACTGTTTGGATTTTTTGGATAAATTTCACAAAATGACTATGGATTTTATCGGTTATGCACAAAATTACATATAATTTTTTCGATAGAGAAAACTATCATGGTTAGAAAAACAGCATGAACTATCGAAAATTGTTCTACACATCTTTTTGTATACAAAATGAGAGGAAAATTGTGTAGTATATATATAGGACACGTAAAGTACATAATAACAAAATTGTCAAAAAAAAAAACATATCACATAAGTACGAAAAATTCAATCAATTGATCAAGTCAGAAAATTGATTACTTCAATCTTGGGTATGTAGGGTCAGTTTGGTATTACTAAACCTTATAATAAGTTGTTTATATAAAGTAGTCTATAGATGTAACTTATAAATGTGCTTAAAGATTATTGTCAAAAGATAAATGTAATACATGGTATATAAACTAAAAAAAAGCAGAAGCTGTTTTTAAAAAGCATCATGTGGTTGCTTCTAAAAGAAACCCTTTAAAAGCGGAAGTAATTTCAATAAGCATGCAAAAAAATTTTCACCAACCATAATTATTAAGTGCTTCTCAAAAAAATAGGCAGAAACACCCTAAAAAAAGCAATACCAAACTGGCCTGTAGTAAGCCCACATTGATAAGGGAAGCCTTGCTATAAAATAATAATGATAATAAAATAGAAGAATCACTGTCACCAATAAAATTTTCCATAAATATATGATATCCAGTTATTTTCGAATGATCCCGTCCTCATTTTGTTTCCTTGTACTGTTGTACACATGCACATAATTTTGTCCCGTATATTTCACTAAACTGCTTTAGAAAATGTCTGCAAGCTTCTGGCACTATTTGGAAGCTTTTGACAAAGATAGTGTCTGCAACCTTTTAAAATTGAAAAATGCAGATAATATGCCCATATCTTTATGTATTATGTGGTAGGACAATAATAGAAGCCACATATGATCTGACTCTCTAAGTAAGAGCCTCACATCTCAAAAGATCACTTGGATTAAATGAAGGAAATAGTTTATGTGCCTATTGATGAGCTTCATGCACCATATTTTGAAGAGTGACATGTATGAAGGGAGGGCCATTCCTTATGCTAAGTTTGGATCTATCTCTGGATCAGGGAGCCCTATAGGAGAGTATTCCTGAGCTTATTAAAGTAGGTGAAGGTATAAACCTTTTAAAACAATACAAAAAAATGGAAATTCATAAAATGTAGAATTATAACGATAATTATATCAGAAAATGAAAACATTCAAATCTATTAGCACATGCACATAAAAGATATTAAAACACGCGAATCATAAGCAGAAAGAAATAGAATACTACTGAAATTCGCAGAAAATAAGATGAAGACCAAAGTGGAACATGTTAAACACCACCATCTCAGATAAATGAAATTAATAGGAGGGGAGAAACTATATGGAGGCAAATAGAAATTAGCAACAAGAGAGTATCAATGACCTCGTCATAGTGTAAGTTCAAAAAATTTAGGTACTCAACCTATTGAGGCTTTGGCTTAAGGATTTAAGCCTTGAAAATATTTCATGCACTCACTAATTAGTAGAAGTTATACTTGAAAGTGTCGAAGCGAGATCAGTTGATAACTGACAAGAAATAATACTATACTGAATTCCTTCCAGGTAAGAAATTATAACTTTCAGTCTTTGTCGGATAAATTTTTGACAGAATATGCAAACATAGCAAATAACAAATTTAAACCAAAAACTTAGGGAGAGATGTCATTGTTTTCAGATATATTATAAAGATTAGGTAGTCACTTACAATATGGTCATAATGTCACTGAAAATTGAAAATTAAATTATGGATGCTGAAAAAAATGATATTACAGAAAATAATGAAATCTGAAATAAATACCTCTAATTACTGATATAACAGATGCTGGTATTGACTAAGAATTATCAGGCCACAGCAATCATAAGTATATGCCTTGTGAAAGCTGAAATATCTCGAAGCCTGAAGGTGCTACCTGCTCAAAACTCCAAACTCTATAGATTGGAGAGATATATGACCCAGATATAAATCCTTAACATGCTGGTTACAAATACCAATTCTTCTTGCATTCAAGCTTGGGTGTATCGAACTAGAGAACCCTGTACTCCATCCTGGAAATCTTTGCCTCTCCTTCACATGAATTATATACATACTCGGCGATTCAACATTACAGCCCATCACAAAACAATTCATCCTCATTGGCACCCTAACTCTCGACAGCGTTAACAAACAAAGCCCAGAATGAGAAATCCCATACATCAAACCCTCATCTTCATCTTCTTCATCTTTTCCTGTCACATTGGTCTCAATATCTTGTGTCATAGGAATTTCACTAATCTCTGATTCGAATTTCCTCTCTATCAAACTCTCATGAATCCGAAATTTAGCTGCCAAAGTTTTAATACATGATTTCCTGACACACTCAACTATAAGGAGCTTAATGTCTTCAAAATTATCAAACTCATTGTACCATTTAAGCCATCTATAAACAAGTCCTGAGTACCAACTTATGATTAGATTGTCATCTTTTAGTATTAAAGCAGAAATATACCTTGGGTATCCTTCAATAGTGACAAGTCCATAACGATGAAGGCTTTTTGTTATATAACTAATCGGTGCCTCCCTTCTAGTAACCATTGTTTCTGTTTCAATCTCTGCAGGTAGTAAGGCAAGAGTTGAAGCTGTCTCTGTTGAGACATAGTTTTCAACTTGATTCTGGAAATTATAGAAAGATTCTCTCAAATCTTGTGGTAATGAAGGCTCAGCAATGTATTTAGAAAGGACTACCTCCTCATTAGCTTCACCGTCAGCTTTCACATCTTGCATCCAAATCTTGATTAATGACTTGAACCAATGATCGGTTTTCATGCCATCTTTACGAAATTGAGAGATATGATCCAATTGCGGAGTGCTAAGATTAAGTGCCTTAATCTCCGATTCTTTAATTCTCCTCAATCCATGTGCTAGCCATTTTCTACCAATCCTAACATTCAATGAATCCCAAATCTCTCGCTTTTGAGAAGCGAAAAGCCTCACCTTGTCCTTCAATTTGTGCACAGCTCTAACTGCATCATTCTCTTTACGTATAACCCGAAGAACTGATCCAAGAAACTGCACTCCTCGAAGATTATCTCTAACTTTTGATATGTCCTCTCTGTTTTCTACATCTAGATATAATGAGTTCTTTAGGTAATTAACCATCTCAAGCTTTATATTAAGGGCAACATCTTTGGAACCTGAAACTGATACAAATATCTCATCCATGAATCGACAAACATATATCCTTACTGCTTCAAAATATTCTGATTGCACATTATTGTGTTTTATCTGTCTTCGAACCCAATTGCGTAATTTTGAGCTTGTGCTATCTTTATTGGCGCCAGATTCAGGACCAAGACTTTCATATCTCATGGACATTTGGAACACTTGACAATCAAAGCTATCGAGATAAATATTCATCAAAATAGGCGAAAGGGCTCCTTCTTGAGGAAGCCCATGACCTTTTGGAAAATCACCAAACACCAAGTTTAGAACTTTAGCATCAAACATGCGACGTACAAATCCAGTCAATTGATCATCTTTGAGTTTTTCCTCCATGAGCAATATTAACTTGGAGAGAACACTATCATCTATTTCTTTGTTCGGGTGTAGAGTGAACCACCAATCCGACTTCTGGAGCTCTTTGCATATAGAATTCAGAGCTGACCGATGACCTCTTCCACTTCGACACCCATGTGAAATCTTAGAGAAATGTGGCCTATAAATAATCTCCAGAACTACCCTAATCGCTTCTTGAATAACTCTCAACTTTAGCCTAGGAAGAATCAACGACTCTCTCATTCCGCACTTCACACCGATTTCCAGAACATTCCCTTGAACATCAAAACCCCCACTTGCAAGCTGTTGTGCCATTGAATTGAAGCATATCTCATCTCTATGCATTTCCAATTCAACATTAGAATTGAGGCGGATTATATCATAAGAATCTTGGAGAGTGTCAGCCTTGGCAATGACTTTCTCCATAAGATTATAAAATTTTCCGTTTGAATACTGGGATTTTACCCTCTTCTTAATTCGAAGCTCGATCAATCTCTTCATTTCTACACGGGTTCGGTCTCTATGCTTATTAGGGACCAAGGCTTCATCGGGAAGGCAAGCCAAGCTCTTCGCTAGAGACATTGTTGTTGTGCTCTTGCTCTCATTATTGTTCTCAAGTTCTTCAGGAAGGAAGCTTGACATATACGATCTTGAAACTCGAAAACACTTCCCTATAATGAAAATATTATGAAATCATTCATTTCAATTGTAAATTAAATTTTATCTGTTGAAAAACAATAGAAGCAAATCTTGTACCTGTTCTCAATGTTGATGGGCCAAAAAGATAAGCTGCGAATTTTATTATTCCTTGCCGATTCAAGAAGGACCACATTTGTCCCAAAAAAAAATCAAAATCAAAATCAAACAGTTAGATCTCAACAGCATCCAATAGGTCCAAAGTTGTTAGCTGTTCGTTGAAGCATTTCGTCGAACAAGTAGTGTGCATCATACAGAATGGAGACGCTAAAAAGCACTCGTAACCCATAATTTCAATCAAAGGTGAGAAGATGGATGAAGAAAGAAACCAACGGTCAAAAGTTCATCTTATATGAGGACCAAACGCTATTCAAAACTATTTTAAAGAAAGAAATTTAAACTAAACAAAAACACGCGCCATAAAAATTGCTTCTTGCCGAGTCATTGGGTGGTGGGGAGGGAGTGGGAACGGGTCGGGTTAATGTCAGATCATATTATCCGTATAAGAAGAGGAAAATTATGATGTGACTTTCAATTCGATTATATGGAGCCTTAAGGAGGTTATTGAGGTAAAAGATAGTGAAAGATATATTTCTTGCATAATTAGTTGGGTTAATTGAAGATAAACATCCTACAGTATCACCCAATTGCCGATAGACCCCTCGTAGTTATAATTGTTCAGATGTATCCTTATACTATTTGCCTAAGTATAGGAAGACCTCTTCAATGATTTTTTTTATTTTAATTTTTTTTATATTTTTTAAGAGTTAAAAAAATTAGTTGGTACTATTTGCATTGATAGAACTGCAGGAGGTCCAACTGCCTCTACAAAATTCCTTTGACTTTTTTACGAGTGAAACATTTA
>NC_033798.1:15950183-15962683 GCF_001876935.1 Asparagus officinalis | reverse complement strand
CGGATGTTGTTCTTCCCGGATAAAACCAGAATCGATTAATTTTTCAACTTCTTCTTCAATCGCTTCCATAATTTGCGGATGGAACCATCTTTGCACTTGCTTGATAGGTTTGGCATTTGACTTGATGTTGAGGCAGTGTACTGCCACGTTCGGATCAAGTCCCAACATATCCTCGTAGTTCCATGTGAAAATATTGATATATTCACGGATAAGAGCAATCAACTCCTCCTTTTCGCGTGGTGGAAGACTATCGCTGATGAATATAGGCTTTGGGTTAGTTTCATCACCCATATCAATTTGAACCATTTATCTTCGGTAGGAGGTTCTCTTTGTTCGAATCGGTCTCCATACTGAATACTCAAGTGATGGATCCATAGGTCTTCCCAGATTGGTAATTGGTCGTCTTCTTTCATTGCGGTGGAGTCAATTGTGGTCATGTTAGACATTAGGCTTTTGAGCATTTCCCCGAGACTGACATCGAAGTCCTAATTGGAGGAGTCGGATGAGTACCTGTCTTTGTTTGTAAGTTGGTTAATGCTTTACCAACAGCACTCATTATCGAATGAAGAGATATAGCCTAGACCTCTTCTTCGACTATAATAGTTATCAGGTTTTTCTTTTGGTACATAGGCCGGGTGAGGCGGAACTCGCGGGCCTCGACCAAAACAAAGACCTTCTTCAAGTGTGAAGTTATATCCCCATCTCTTCATCAAGTTACGTGATTGTTGACTATACTTGGAGAGACAGGGTCTAGGTTTTTCTTCATCGCTGTCTTCCTTTAAAAACGAATCTGAGAGTAAGGATGGTTTTCCCTTTTCCGAAAACGAGGTCCTTTTCACCCCCTGCCTTAGCAAGAATGACTACAGTTGTTCCAAATGAGTCTTGGACATGCTTTTTCGTTAAGCAGGAGGAGCGAAGCGGCATCTGTATGTTAGGGTTACTATATAGTTCCTGCATTGCCTTCTCGAGAGACAGCGGGTACTCTAAACTCCATTTATTATTCCCTTGGCAAGTTGCCAGTTACAACTATCATCTGATGATTCACCATCGTCAAGCCCGATTATAATGGGTACAATATCATTTAATACAAAACTACCATTGTAATCGAGCCCGGCTTTAGTGCTAGCTTCTTCTTCGTTGTTCGTACCTTGGGCTGATAATTCAGTGTCGGGTTCGACACCATAAAGAAGGGAGTCAGTAAAATAATTTTCTAATCCCTTAAACGGTTGCTTATCCACGACCACCATCTTAACTTCATTATTGACACCTATATATTTTAGGCATTGATGGAGAGTGGAGGGGACTATAAGATTACCATGGATCTAGGGTCGACCCAATAACAAGTTATAGGAGGTTTCCGCGTTAATTACATAGCACGTAACTTCAGACTTTAAGTACCCTAGATGGCAGTTCACTCGAATTTTACCCAATGGTTTGGACCCACTAGTATTGAATCCGTAAATAACCATGCTTGTTGAAGACAACCTGCTTGTAGGGATCCTAAGACTATACATCAGTCGAAGTGGCATGATGCTAACAGCGGAACCCGGATCAACTTGGATCCGGTTAACGACGCTGGAGCCTATGTATCTAGTGAAGTACAAAGGCCTATCATGCTTCGAATTTTTGACTTGCATGTCGTCTTTAGTGAACATTATGCATGGGAATTGCTTGGCTATCAAATCACAGTGTTGAATTGGCATTTCTAGGTCCTTGGGAATTGGCTTTATGTGAGTGAGGAACACATCGACATCAACTAGAGCTGCTTGCAAGGCCTCCCTCGTGTCTTTAGAAAGACGCAATAGATCGTATAAGGTTATTCTCGCTGGGATGTTAGCTAGTTGACTCATGACATTGAAACAGTACAGTGCATTCAAACTCCCCGGTTTATCCCTCTCAATTGGACGATTGAATTGGGATTGCTTCGGGTTTTGAGTTTCTTGGCGTTGTAGTTCTTTGTCCTTTTGTTTGTTAATTGGTTGTTGCCGAGATTTTTCTGCAGGTGTGGGGGGAGTTGTTACCACCCCCAGTTCGGCCAACATTTTGGCAGTTACATCAGAAGCTCGGGGATATTTATAATGGTACTCATTCCCGCCTCTAGTAACGAAGGCTTCGTTTTCATCTCCAGAAAGCGATAAGGTAGGGATACCTTCATCTTTTTTTCTGGGATTGCTGTCGCAGGGTAGCAAGATTTGCCTTTGTTTTTAAACTTCTTCTTAGATAAGGATCCCGCCCACTGTTCATCTTCGAGTAGATCTGGATGGACCCATAAAATTTCACCATTAGGCGTCCTATGCCGCACAAGTCCCTTCTTGCTCTGTCCATGCGGATCATTATTAACGGTCCTCATCTCCACTTTTGGAACGAGTTTGGTTTGAAACTAGGTTGTAGGGATAGAACTAAAACTGATGGAGACTACGTTTGTACCTACCCTCTTCTCCTTGGGTGGCTTTGTAGTGATGATGCCAGCTTCGATCAAGGTCTGGATCTTGTCTTTAAGGGTATAACACATCTTGGTGGGATGGTGAACCCGTCTATGGAAGGTACAATATTTTGGATCCGTTGTCCTTTTACCTTCTTCCTCGTTGGTGACCGGATGTAGCTTGATCTTACTGTTGTCCATGAGGTATTTAAAGATGGCAGGGACTTCGTCTTTCTTAAAAGAATATTCCTTTGGGAACTTCGGTTCGGAAGTCTTCTGTGACCTTTGAGGTTGTTGTTGCCATTGAGGCGTTTGCTATTTTGGCGCTTGTTGTTTTGACTGTTGTTGGGGTTGCAATTAGAATATCTGATTTGCATCCACTGTATTTGCCTATGCCTTTCCCTTACCACAGGGAGTGAAGTTCTGTTTTGGGGCGTTATTTGCCGGCTGATCCCTTTTGGCTTTCTTCCTCTTGAGGAAGCATTTAGCCTGTTCCCCTTGCACCTTTAACTCTTTCCATGTTTTGGATGGTGTTATGCCCATAACTTCTAACATGTCTAAGGAAAGGTTTATTGGCATATTTGGAGAATGAATTCCTCCGTGACCGGATCTTGACAGTTCATCACCTTATTCCGGAAGCGCTTGACGAAGTTCTCAACTAGTTCCCCGTCTTTCTATTTCTCATCAAAGAGTGTTCCAATTAACACTTCAGTGTCATCATCAAAGAAGTTGGTGAGAAACATGCTCTTTATGTCCTCCCAGCTATTGACACTCTCCGGTTTGAGATGACGGTACCAATCGAAGGCAGATGCACGAAGAGTTCCCACGAATGATCGTACCATCAGAGGTTCATTGCCTGAAATGACCCCTAGGTGGGATTTGAAGTAAATCAAGTGTTTAGTGGGCGAACCCCTGTAGGGTGTAAATTTGGATTTCCCGAAAATAGGGAGTTTCGTTTGTATTGATAAGAAAGCTTATTACAAACTAATAAATCGAAATTACAACAGAAGCAGAGGGAATGCCCTCTTTGTTTTGTGTGGGGACTTTTGGTGGCTATAGGATGCTTCGCTCAATGCTCGTGTCGAGTTTGCTTCCCTTGGACCGTTCGATCGAGGTTGCTGGAGAGCTTCAGTACGCAGTAGAAGCTCGAGTCGATGGAGTTTGGATCTGCTAGTTCACCGGTGATCAGGGCTCAGAACTTGATAGTAGTGCTGTAATGCAAGGATTATGCAAACAGCTTGGTCTCGATGCCTTTTTTCAGAGTTTTCCGACCTCCTTTTAAAGGTTGTTGGAAGAGGCTCTTAAATGAAAGAGAGACAGTTCTGCTGTCCCCTGAATTATGGGATCTGACCATACATTGCTTCAGATATATTCTACTGTTCACCCGTACCATGAGCGTTCCTTCGAGGAGCCGTGTTTTGCATCACGTTATGTAGGAATGGGAAAGCCCCTCCTCGTATGTGTGACAATGACTGTCAAGTACTCGAGTGGATCTGACCAACTCACTGAGCGCCGGCAGCTCTCGCCTCTCGCTTGGACAAGTGAGGTAAGTCGCATTTATGAAGGTGCAGGTTGATTTGGCGTTTTGTCCGATCACTTGTACCGTGAGCGGCCATTCGGCGGGCCTGGAGTGCTGTGTCTTCTCTCTTTAGGCCGAGAGAGGTGGGAAAGCGGGTTTCCGGTACTCGAGTGGGCATGGGCAGCTTCGCTGAATGCCGGCGGATCCGGCTCCTGACTCGGACAACCGAAGTGAGCTGCATTTATGAATGCTCATGTCAACTCGACACCTGCCCAATCATTCATACTATGAGTGGCCACTTGACGGCCTTGGAGTACTGTACCCTCTCCCTTCGGGTCGAGAGGAGTGGGAAAGCCCGCCTCAGTACGCGGGGTAGCAGGTACCTGGCTGTGTTGGTGGCCTTGAGGTTAGCTGGCGGATTTGAATACAGACTCGGTTAGGCGAGTTGTGATAAAGGGTGAACTCGCGTGGCTTTGGATGACTTCCCCTTACAGGCGGATTTCTTGCAAGTTCACGGAGGTATTTTTTACCGTCTACAAGACCCCCTTTAAAGTTTTCAGACCTAAACCGGCTTGCGTGTGGTCTGGAATACTTTGAATAAAGAAGTTTTGGCGAGACGTTTCTTTTAGGATTTTTAGCAAACCCTCAGCTATCAACGGGTTTGATATGCCTTTACCGATTACCGTTTGAATCGGGCTAGCCATACTATTCCCCTCAGTATGATGAGTTGTCGAGTAGTTTCTCTTAGACTTGATGCTAAGATTTCTACTCTAAACCTCAGCCATTCGAGGCGTGGGCTTTAGCGAGGTCATCTCGTTGGCGGTTCCAAGTTTGGGACAAGTCGTGTTATTTGTCGTTTGTCTCCAAGGGCGAATGAGCCATTCAGGCGAAGCTAGGTTTTGGAGGTGGATTTCTATTCAACTTGCGGATTTGGGTCAAGTTTTCGCAGGCGAGACCCTTCCTTTTGGGCGAGACTAGGTTCAGCGTGGGTGAGCCACGCGTCCGCTGGTGGGCTTCGTGCTTTCCAGCTAAGACGGCGTAGTTCCGTCACGTTGCGCTCTGACGTAAGCTTCGTGCGCCTCGTCTGAATCGTGACCGTAGTTTTCGAACCCGGTCGTTGGATACAACCGTCAATTTCGACTCGGGTTTCGGGTTCTCGATTGGCCCGTTTCCCGTCTTGACGTGGCACTTTGAAATGTCGGGGGGCAATCTGGGCCGTTGATTTCGGTCGTGGTTACATCTCTCGTCCGCCGGTGCTTCGCTTTTCGAGGACGATCGTGGCCACGTTGGCGACTCTGCCTTTAAAAAGGTTGTTCTCTTCCTTTGAGGGTTACCGTGATCGAAAATCTTGAAAATTTTCTAAGGAGAAAGAGTTCCCGCTTAATTTCCTCAATGGCGCCGAAATCTAAGAGGTGTGTTGCGAAAGGAGGAGGTCCCGGACGCTATTCCGACCGCCTCGCTGCCGGCGCACCCGTCAGCATACCTGATACGCACTTAGGTAAGTCGAGAGGTTAGTCTGACGACTTTGCGTAGGTTATAGACGTCGGGTTAGGGGGATGAGCATCGCTTGTCTCCCTTGGATTCAGTCATCTTTTGGTAGTTTCCCCGACTTAGGGCAAAGTCGCCCCCTTTTTGGGCGGATTTTGTGTTTACTCACAAAGGACGATTTTTGCCTTTACAGGCGAAATCGACCTTTATTGGGCGAAGGCGAACTTGTTTTGATAGGCGAGTTCGACTTTTTCTCTGGTAAAGGAGAGCATCGTTTTCACAGGCGGATCTTGTTCTAGTTGAGCGGGTTTCGCCTTCTGACCGGCGAATTAGCTCGTCTTTACTTGATTGGCGGATCTACCTTTAGGGTGGATCATGTCCTCACTCTTTGGTTCTTTCTTGCAGCGACCTTTTCTGATGAAGCTCTTCCCCCGATTTCCCTCCTTGAATCCGGTGCCTGTGTTCTCTGCTGATAAGCCGGATGGCTTGATAAAGAGAGTAACCGACGGGAACCATCTAACACTGCGTGAGTTGACCACCGACGTGGTGTTGACAGACAAGGCCAGGACAGAGTTACACAAGCCCCATTTCTTGTTCGGCGATGCTGCGACTGATCCTTCCGCCCTGCTGATCAAGGAGAGCAGGTGGCTTCGCGCAATGGATGGGATTCACTACTACCTTCCCAACATGCCGAGTGGGTTCTCCATCGTCGAGCTGCGCTCCCTTGTGGTTCCGAGGACAATGAATTAGGATTTGATCCCTACTCAAGACGGGGTGACTTACGGTGTCTTTATAGGCTCCACAGCTGGGTACGGGGTAGAGAGCTCTTGTAAGCGGGTGACTGGCCTGCGTCCGGACCTACCTTCCAATGAGGCTCCTACTGGGGAGACGACGGCGGTCGCGGAGACTTTCCGTCATCGCTTCTTCCAAGCCGGCGGGAAATTTCCCCCGAAGGATTTCAGAGCTCCGGGGTGGATCTACTCTGCGCCTGGCAGCAAGACTTGATGGTCCAAGATTACTGACTACATTTTGGCCGAGAACTCTGATCTTGCGAACTCAGAGCTGTATTTGGTCATTCAGGCCACTCGGCACGGTCTGAAGATTAATGCTTCCCAGTTCCATAGCATTTTGGAGCTGTATTGCGTGGATAGTGGCACGTTTTTCACCCCCAATGGTGAGCTCGGCATAGCCCTTCATGAGATGTACGATGTGTCGGGACTGCCGTTGGAAGACTTTCCGTATGAGGAGTACGTTGCTGGTCAAGATGAGATCGACCAACTTTCTGACCGCTTCCCTTTGGTGGTCGAGACTTTATGGGAATTGCTCTGTCACTATCACATATGCCTCAATACCTTAGGGGCGGTTGATCACAAGGGTAAGAAGAAAAGGGCCCCGGGGATCAGCCACAAGAATTAGGCTGATTATTTATTCCCTGAGAACGATGTTAAGGGGAGGCCTGCTCTGCCGTTGAGCGGATGTGACCAGGCTAAAGTGGAAAGGAGGATGGCCGAAGGGGAAGCCACCATAGTTCTCGAGCATGACGAGGGCGGGTTCAAGTCTGGAACGGTCTTCCACTCGTTTCACCACCAGGCCAAGTCTCCTATATCTGGGAAGGCTCTGTTCGCGGGGTACCCATGTTGTGGCTGAAAAGGTGCGTAATCCCCACTCACTCTTTTGAGGCTCTTCCCGTAGAAGTCGTGTACCCCGCGGTTTGCTTAGCCCACGGGAAGTCCTATTCCTTGGTGTCGGCGATGGTAGCGTGTATCCATTGGGGGCTTTGCACCCTGATGACCCAATTCTGCCGTGTATCGACTGTCGATGAGGGGGATGGAGAGGTCATCAGGACCCCCAATCCTAAGGTGGGGTTGCCGTATACTTATTTGATGGCGTGGTTCGTCTATCACTGCGAATGCTTGATGAGCGCCCTCGCGACTCTTCCGGGAGACAGGTTTGTTCCGTTCGTTGAGCGCTTGGAGAGGTGCTCTTGGAAGTGTAAGGACATTCTCGACGCGCGGAAGACGCTTTCCCACTTCGTCCACTACAATTTCCGCCGTTTCTTTCCTTATTTCAGTGGAGGAGGCTACGGGGAGTCTCTTAGAGATGCGCCGACGGCGGATCATCACACAGTTCTCTCGCGCGATGCTTTTCGATGGTTGGTGAACATTCGGCCGGGGTATCACATCTAACGAACAGGTTCTGTATGCTATCTCGAGCCGTATATCCCTTGTAGGTTCGCTCCGCGGCAGTTTGGGTACGACCAATTGTACGTGGGCAACGCCAATCCCCACCTGCACTTTAGGGCGGGCTGGTGGATGGAGCTCGGGATGGTTCTGGACTCATGCTGGCGGTACCCATGCCCGTTTGTGAACTACCCACGAAAGGATCGTGATTTGCATCATACTCTCCTGTACTGCGGTAGTATCGCGGGGTGCCAGCGCTAATCCGAAGGCTTCTGGTTCGCAGGGCTCGTGTTTGGCAGAGCAGGGGGTCCTCCCAGAAGCCTGCTCCGTATTCGAGATGGAGGGCCTGCCAAACTGTTAAGGAGTGGTTGTCAGAGGATCTGGCTGAAGACACTAAAGGTGGCGACGTGGGTCCGGACGAGTCTAAAGCGCCCGAGGCCGAGCTCCCTCTCTCCTCGGTCCTTCGTTGGACCCCTAAAGTGAGCGGGGAGAAGCTGACGAGCTAATCCGGAAGGCGAGTGACTGGAGGCGAGCCCGGGGCGCAATAGGCTGGGCGGAATGCGGAATGCCCTTCTATCTCCGAGTAGTTCGGCCTGATCTCTAAGCGGCAGCGGGAGATGACGGCGGAGGGTTCGCGAGCGGAAGCGGCCAAGAAGGCCCGTTGCGAGGAGTTGTGGAGGCTGCCAGGAGCAGCGGAACGAGGGTCAGCGGATGATGCTGCCTCTGGGCTCGAGCTGTTCAGATCTAGCCTCTTTTGCCATATCAAAGGCGGCTCCGGTGACTTCGAAGGACATTCCTACTCCATTTGGTGTGGGGCCACAGGCGGGGGTCTCAACGACTCCTACGCCCGCACCCGGAGGTAATAATTTTTGGTACTCTCGGGTACCAAGCCAGATTTGTATCTTCTGACATTTGTGTCTAATTTGTGCAGGTGCAGCCGAGAGAGTGATCTCCATTCCTTCGGACGAAGAGGGGGAGACCGGAAACAGAAAAGAGCCCGGTGATTCAGGTAAGTATGGGTTTGAGTGTTGTTGATCCTTCTGAGCTGAAGGGGCATTTGTCAATCTTCTCTTTGCATCCACAGTCGGCCCTTCTCATGAAGCTACTGGCAAGGAGGATCCTCCTTCTTGGGAGGGTCATTCGGCTGGAGAAATGGGTGAATCAGAGGCGGATGATGACGTCTCGATTGATGATGCGCTATCTAGCGAGGAAGAGGCGTTGGCTCCTGAGGACAGGTCCGACCAACAAGAGGAAACTTCCACTCCCGCGGGAGCACCGATTAGGGGTGAACCCTTGTCGCAAGAGTCTTCGACTCAGAGGAGGACTTCCACTCGGTTGGTGTCCGCTTCTTCATCTGTAGTGGCTAGCGATGCCGCGGCTGCTACCCCGATGGCGTCGGCGGTCATACCGGCTTTGGCGGAGGAAGCCGTCCTTTCTCCCTTGGAACGTTTGCCGAAGAGGAGCGCGGCCCGAGCCCTGGTTAACTTTCAAGACACCTTGGCTGACTGCATCAAACTCGTCTTGGAGGAGAGTTGTCCTTTCGAGGAGCTCAAGGAGGACCTCGATCACAACATGTTCTTCTTAATCAAGAGGCTTGGCGCCACCGCGGCGAAGCCGTACTTTCAGCGTCTGAAAGAAGTAGAGGAGGCTGTTCAGCAGTTGCTCCCCCTTCGTGCGTAGAGTTCCGCAATTGTTGATCTTGCCTCCGACGAAGTCCGAGCAGCAGTGGAAGACCGCGATCGCCGCCTGAATGAGAATATGTCACTAGAGACAAGGTTGTCTGCAGAATTGGAGCAGGCCAAGGCTGAGGATGCATGAGTGGCCTATGAGCAACAGATAGCCGATAATCGCCTTTCTCGCCTATCCTCCGAGATAGATGAGCTGAAACAAGTTATAGCTAACACACATGCTTCTTTGGTTATTCAAGAGAAGGCTCGTGAGCAGGTGGCAAAGGAGTTGGAGGACATTGAGTCTCGTCGGCAATTGGTCGCCGATTCTGTTGAGGAGAAAGATCGAGCTCTCAAGGAGGTCAAAGATGCCGTTCAGGACTTAGTCTCGCGCACTGAGGAAGATCTTCGTCGAGAGGTCCTAAGGAGGCTTGAGCTTCGCCTAGCTGGAGAGATTCGTGAGGCGGAACTGCGGTTGAAAGCTTTGTAATTTGCCTTTAATTCCCCATTGTAATAGGATTTCTTTATGAATGAAATTATCCTTTCGCTTTTGGTCACTATTACTTCTGTGCATGCCCTATTTTTTTTAACATGCATTAGCTAGAGAGTCTTAGCTGCAGGGGTGTTTTCAGCTGTCGGCGAATTTCGGCCGTAAGTTTGTTTCATTCGCGGGCGGATTTCATCCGCAGGCGGATTGGGAACTGACTCAAGTTCCAGAGGGGTATGCGGATCCAATTGATTTTGGCCTGCGGGAACCTCAACGACGAATTTGACGTCGGGTGGACTTCATTTTTAGTGGGCCACGTACTGATCCACGTGTACGTCAGCCAGGAGGATGTGGGCACGTTGTTTCGCATTAAATGCGGCGTAGTGGGGTTCTTCGTCCATCGCGCCCAGTTAGGACCGTTGCTGAAGATCGTGTCCAAGAACCGTCGGATCCTGGCCATCCAGGTGAGATCCGATTTGTTCAGCCTTACTCTCGACTGTTTTGGCCTTGAACGGTCCAATCGAGTGGTAAGTAACCGCCTAGGATTTTTTTAGAGTATTTAACGCCCTTACCCTCAGTTAAGAGAGACTATAGTTTCTTTCATTGTCTTCCCCTGAGGAAACCCAAGTTTTCTCTTCATCGTACCCATAATGGCACCAAAGGTAAAGAGAGTTGCCTCTAAGAAAAGGAAGGAGCCGTCTTCTCCGGGCACTGCTGAGGCCGCCGCGGCCGAAGGTATCTTTTCGTCCCGACTTTCGCGTGGGTTGAGCAGGTATTCTTCCTTTGACTCTTCCTTGTGTTATTGTTGTGGTTCACAGATCGAGAAGAGGTGACGATTGCCGAAGAGCATGCGGCCGAGCCCATCCTAATATCTGACGACGAATCTGAAGGCCCTGTGACTTCCACTGCCTCAGGCTCCGTTCCTCAGCCGGGAACCGAACCCAGTCTTGAGGTTCCACCCATTGCGATGCTTGCTCTGGGTCAAGAGCCTGCTTCCTCTGAATCCTTGCCCTTGCAAGCTCACGTTGAAGAGTTTGAGAATGCCGTGAGGCAGGTGATTTCCCTCGTCAACCTTGGCATGGGCAGCTTTGACGGTTTCAGGCAATCTCTCCTGGATCGCGTGGTCGACTTTCGGCAGTCGGGCAAAAATCGGCTTGCTACACGTTGCATGCAGGAGCTCCGTCTTTTGGAGTCGCGTATGATAAGGCTAGAGACCTTGCTACGAGAAGGTCCGGAAGTCGACATGGAGTCTTGCCTGGTTCATGTCAGGCGTCAGGAGGCCTGGGAACAGGAGGTCTGTTCCAAAGAAATAGCGGACTTGGAATCCATCGTCAACTTCTGGGTGGGTCAACAACACTCGTTGGAGGAGCAGATCGTCGACCTCAATCGCACCATAGCTCACCTGAGAGCTGAATTAGGACAGGCGGAGGCGAATCTGAAGGGGCTCCAGTCCGATGTCGTAAAGGTCAGCAAGACCGCTGAGGCGGAAACTCGAAGCCTCCAAGCCTTGCGCCAGGAAGATGCTGCCGCCAGGTCGAGCTCTGAAGACCGAATTCGGAAGGCGGCCGAAGACAAAGCTCGGGCGGACCACGCAAGAAGGGTGGCAGTGGCCAAAGAAGAGCTCTCCTCTTTTAGCCTGTTCGACTGAGATCTCAGACATTTTTCTTGTGACTTGTTTGTTTATGAAGCTATGACTTTGGTCAAATGTATTGTCTTAAAAACTGGGTGCATGTTTTGCTTCTTGAATGTAATATTATGACTTTCGTAGTTGCAAAAACCATAACTTTGTTCAAATGTACTGTCTAGAAGCATCTAATGAAGTTCGTGTCTTCTTGTTACGCACACCTCCTTTTAGTATGTCATCGTTCGGTGTTTTGCTTGCATGGCCGACGGCGACTTAATATTACAGGCGAAACCCCTCGAACGGTGGCGAGTTTTCATCGAAGGTTCAACTCCGGTATAGGTGAGTTTACGCTGTAGGCAAACTCGAGTGATTGCGAATTAGCACTGTAAGACACTCTCCAGAATGCTGGTGAGTTCCTACTGTAAGTGAAACTAGCGTGATGGCGAGTTCGTTTGAAGGTTAACTTCGACTGTTGACGAACTCAGGCTGCAGGTGAAACTCTTGTGGTGGCAAGTTCGTGTTGAAGACCAAATCTGACCGTTGATGAGTTTAAACTGCAGGTGAGACTTATGGGAAGGCGAGTTCACGCTGCAAACCCAACTTGGCCTCTGGCAAGTTTAGGCTGTAAGTGAGATTTCGTGTGGTTAGATCCGATTTATGGCGAGTTAGTATTGCAATCAAAACTCAAGCAGTGGCGAATCTGTCCTGTAGTCGAGGATTCAAAATGCGGGCGAAACTCGTGCCACGCGTCTGCTAGTGGGCCCAAATGCTTGCCAGCTAAGGCCTTTGTGACGTGTTAATGCTCATTAATGGTGAAGTGACAGAACGCTTCGCCTCTCGGGCTTAATCCGATCGGTCGGCTTGGGGTCCCGAGAGGAACGACTTTTATTGGCGTTGAGCTCAAAGCGTCGTAGGACACCTGGGCCGCTCGATTGCTTGGGGCGACAGATCCTGACTGTCGTATCTTTGGGTATATATCCCGTACTCGCTGTCCTTTCAGCAAAGCTCTTACCTCTTCAAGAAAAATCAGCTAGAAAACGATCGCTGCAGAAACCTCCTCTGCCTCATGGCCTCTGATTCCGACCATAGCGTCTCCGAGGGCGTTGGTTCTTC
>NC_033798.1:15781663-15950163 GCF_001876935.1 Asparagus officinalis | reverse complement strand
TGGCGCTCCGCCCGCTTCTCCCGCGAGTTCGGTCTAGGGGTCTTCTGCCCCAGACCCTACGGCTCACCCTACGTTCGAGGCCCTCCAGAAGTTGGAGGGTTTGGTGCATGGGATAGCTATCTCCGTTGGTGAGGGCTCCGAGAGGTACTATGATGCGCTTCCCCTCGTGGAGGCGGGTCTAAGGGCGGTCTGCTGCGAGGGCGGTACCTTGCTCGCATGGCGGTGTGAGCGGGAGCTTGGTCGTGTGGAGGGGTGGATGTACCGCCTTGAGGAGTTGGTACACGACGACGCCTCGGCTGGTACACGACGACACTTCGGACGCGCCACCGCCTCTCTCGATGCGCCTCATGCTCGAGCATGAGGAGAGGGCGAAATGTATCCAGGCTAAGGAGGCCGAGCTCAAACGTCTACACAAGTGGTATCAGGCGGTATTGGACCGGATGGATGCTTATTTGGATGCCGCCTTCTTCGAGGATGCCGGCTCTCTCCGCGGTGAGGCAAGGCTGAGGGAGCATGAGCGTGAGGCGATGAGGCTCAGCCAGGCTGCCGGAGCGGTGGACAGGGTGCTCCAACTTCTTTGCCAGGAGGAAGAAGATGGCGAGGTGGCCTTCGCCAAGCTGCAGCAGGAGCAAAAGGAGAGGGCGAGGATCCAGCGTGAGGCGGATCTTGCGGCGGTCAAGGCCAAGATCGCTGCTTTTAGCTTGCTGAAGTTCCTGTAACGCCCATGCTGTTTAAGTTCCCCTCTTTTTTTTTGTAACTCAGTTGACGCGGGTTGCATCATAACTTTAAAACTTTATGTATGTAATTTTAGCCCGTAGTGGCTCTTTGCTTTGCTTATCCTTTGTTTTTCATGCACCATTTCCTTTTCTCTTTTATTTTCTGGTGTGGATATATGCTCGACCTGCATTTTGTTTTCATGTTGGATTCGCCTGTGCTGTCTTGCCGTTTGAGTCGAGCTGCTCATGCCATCTCCAGCGATACGGCGAACTTTTCGACTACTCTGCTTTAGAGTTAGTCATTAGGCTCATTTCCTGTTCTTGGCTATTCACGACGTGGGGTCGGATTAACTCCGACCTTCACGTTGCAGCTCGAGTGGAACCGAGAGGGTAACACTTAGCTTGAAGCAAAAAACAGTCTTTCGTGCATTTGGCCAACTGAAGAACCCAATTTTGACCCACCATTCAGCGAGTTGTTGTCTGGGGGACCGACGAACATGCCGCCTGTCGGACCGCCATTGACAATTGTCGTCGTCTGGGTGGTCGAGGACATAAGTGATAATCGAATTGTTCAGGGATGTAGGAATGTGACGATTGATTGCTGTAGGAGCCGTCGCGTGGTAGGCTACTACCCCTCGGTTATCCTAAGGGTACGTTAGGATATCCGGTATAGGTCAAGTAGTTCAGGGACGTAGGAGTGGGACGTAGGAGTGTGACTATCGACCAAAGTAATAACACGTCGCATGGTAAGTCATTACTTAGGCTGTGCCATCCGTAGGGATAGCGGCGCCAGCCATCCGAGGTGATCATTAACCTGATGGTGTTTTGTTATGATTGGAGCAACTACGGGGATCCACTATCCTTTTGAAGAGGATTGGTAAGTTAATTTTGTTAGAGGTGTTCGTTAACGTGATAGGGATTGTCGTGATTGGGATGATTCTGAGGACCCACCATCCTTTTGAAGAGGATTGGTAAGTTGATTTTTTCGAAAGTGACAGCGGAGGTCCCGCCATCCTATTAAAGAGGATTGGCGGGGGATTATGGCTTTGGTCCTAACTATTTGAAGGTTTGACCGAGTGGGAGTTTAATGCAGCCCACCTGAAATGCTAGTTCCGCCTGGTCTGGGCGGTTCGCCTGTACTGGTAACTTGGCTCAAGAAACGGAAGCACCTAAATCATTAAGCTCGCCTGACCTGAGCGGTTCGCCTGTACTGGGAACTTGACTCGAGAAGTGGAAGCATAGGGAACAGTTTAACCTCTTATACCAGTTGGAGGATGCGAGGACCAGTTTAGACTCATGTACTCATGGGAGTTTGGGAAGAAGAACTAAGGGTAGTACTTCTTCAAGTATTTGCCGTTAATGAGCATCATAATCTTATCACCATTTGGTTTGACGAGGCGATAGGCTCCATTCGAATAGACTGTCTCTACCACGAACGGTCCTTCCCATTTGGATTGGAATTTCCCCTTCTTCTTGGAAGTGAGGATCATTGGTCAGCGAACGGCTAGTACCAGCTCTCCTTCCTTGAAGGCTCAGCATTTGACTTTCTTGTCGAAAGCCTTGGCCATTCGGGCTTGATAGAACTCAATGTGCTGTTGAGCTTCTAGTCGCTTATCGTCCAACGCTTCGAGCTCCGCAAGTCGTCGTTAGTGATTATCCTCCACCGTCATCCCTGTTGCGAGGGCGACGCAGAGGGATGAGATTTGAATCTCTAAAGGCAACATAGCTTCACAGTCGTATACCAATGAATAGGGCGTACTGCCAGTCGGTGTGCGAACCGTTGTGCGATACGCCCATAAGCTTTCGCCTAGCTTTTCATTCCAATCGCGTTTGCTAGTGGAAGTTAGCTTGGTCAAAATCTTGATGATCGTTTTGTTGACGGCTTCAGCCAAACCATTCGCCGAAGGGTTGTAGGCCGTGGAAGAGAGGTTCTGTATTCGGAATTTGTTACAGAACTTGGTGAATGCATGGCTAACGAATTGCGTGCCGTTGTCATGAATAATACACCGGGGTACACCGTATCGGTATATGACATGGTGTTTGATAAATTTGACCACGTCATTAGTCTTGACCTCTCTTAAGGGGACGGCTTCGGCCCACTTAGAGAAGTAGTCGGTGATCGCGAGGATGAAGCGATGGCCTTTCGCCGATGGTGGAGATATTGGTCCGACTATGTCCATCCCCCATGCTTCGAAGGGCCAAGATTCCCTCGTCGGATGTATATCTTTAGGATGTTGGTGCATGTAGTTGGCATGGATTTGGCATTCGTAGCAGTGCTTCGCATAAGCGACTGTGTCGATAACCATCCCAGGCCAAAAGTAGCCTATCCTCCACAGGCGATCCCAAAGCTTGGGTCCAGGCTGATGTGCCCCGCACGTGCCGTCATGGGCTTCGCGTAGGGCCTCTTGCTCCTCTGCCTTTGAAAGACATCGAAGCAACAAGTCATCGTATGACCTCCGATATAGTGTCTTAGTGGTTGAATCATAGTAGAACCTCGAGGAACGTCGTCGGATAGACTCTCGTTCTCTTGCATCTTCGGGTAACATGCCGTATAGGACGTAATCGATGATCGGGAGATGCCAGTCTTCCTGATCAGGCTGATCCAGGGTTTGATGGGTGGCGTTCGCCTCTTAGACGTCTTTTAGTCGAAAGAGTTTTCGGCTGGCGACTGTGACTCGTTGGGTCATTCCCAAAGGCTGGAACAAGTTAGCTGCAAAGGATGCGAGAGCGTCCGCATGCGTGTTCTTAGAACGGAGCACGTGCTCAATGCGGAAACTCTCGAATGACCCCACTAGTCTGACAGCCGCTTTGTGGAGCGGGATGAGATCGTCGTTCCTGACTTCATATTCGCCAGTTATTTGCTTAACGATGAGTTGGGAGTCACCATAAGCCTCCAGATGCTTTATCCCTAACTCTCTAGCCAACTCGAGCCCTATGAGTAACACGTTGTACTCAGCCACGTTGTTGGTGCACGGTTCTGTTAAAGAAAAGGCTCGGGGTAACATGTGGCCATGCGGAGAGGTGAGGACCACCCCCACTCCTGCAACAATAGAGCCGCTCGTGCCTGCACGAGACACGCCGTCGAAGAACATCTGCCACCCCTCCGATGATGAAGTCACATTGGCTTCGGGGGGTTCATCTGGTAGATCTTCAAATAGGTTGGTCTTCGCCCCGAGCGGGTGACTAGCCATGAGATCGCAGATAGCCTGTCCCTTGACTGATTTTTATGGTATGAAGTGGATGTCATATTGAGAGAGCAGAAGTGCCCACCTGGCTAGGCGCCAATTCAACGCTGCCGGTTGTGTCATGAACACTCGGATGGGGTTCATCTGGGAAATAACGTGAATTGTCTGGCCAAGCAGGTAGTGTCGCATCTTTTGGATGGCGAATACTAAGGCCAGGCATTCCTTCTCGACCATTGGGTATCGCTGTTTGGCGCCTTGCAAGGTTCTGCTCAGGTAGTAGATGCCTTGCTCATGGCCCGCATCGTCGTTTTGTGCCAGGAGGGCGTCTAGAGAATGTTCCATGGCCCGTATATATATAAGGAATGGCCTCCTTGAGATTGGCGCCGCAAGGACAGGCGGGTTCGAGAGATAAGCCTTGATCTCTTCAAAGGCCTTTTGGCAAGGCTCGTCCCACACGAAGGAAGTACCTTTCTTCATCAGCTTAGAGAAGGGTTGACATTTGCCCGAGAGATTTGAGATGAACCTTCGGATGTAAGCCAGTCGTCCTTGAAGGCCTCTTAGCTCTTTAAGATTTCGGGGCGGTTGAAGCTCTTGAATAGCTCGCACCTTGTCTGGATCGATCCGGATTCCTCTCGTCGTGACGACGAAACCGAGGAATTTACCGCTAGACATCCCTAAGAACGACTTAGTAGGATTCATCATGAGTTGATGAGTCTTCATGAGTTCGAACATTGCCTTTAAGTCTTGGAGGTGGTGCTCCTTATGGCGACTCTTCACGACCAGGTCGTCTACGTAGCATTCGACCGTCTTCCGTAGGTGATCTCGGAAGATCATACTCATGGCGTGTTGGTAGGTTGCGCCAGCGTTTTTGAGTCCGAAGGGCATAACGGTGTAGCAGTACACCCCCATGGGGGTTCTGAATGAAGTGTGCTTCTCATCCTCGGGGTGCATTTTGATTTGATTGTACCCCGAGAAACCATCTATGAAGGACATCCTCTCGAATCCGTACGTGTTGTCAATAATGACATCCGTGATGGGCAGGGGAAATTCGTCTTTGGGGCACGCAGTGTTAAGGTCCCTAAAGTCGATGCAGATGCGAATCTTACCATTTTTCTTCAGGACCGGAACAATATTGGCCACCCAGTCGGGGTGTTGTTCTTCCCTGATGAAACCAGATTCAATTAGTTTCTTCACTTCAGTCTCAATTGCCTCCATGATCTGAGGGCAAAACCGCCTCTGTTGTTGCTTGACTAGTTTGGCGTCTGGGCTGATGTTGAGGCGATGCATGGCGACCCGCGGATCCAGACCGGGCATGTCCTCGTAATTCCAAGCGAAGACGTCAATGTATTCCCGTATGAGGGCAATGAGGTCCTCTTTATCCTGGGGAGGCAAACTGCCGCTGATGAATATGGGTTTGGGATTCGCCTCACTAACCATGTTCACCTGGAGGATTTCATCTTCGGTCGGTGGTTCACGTTGTTCGAAGCGACTGTTCCACTAGGCGTTAACATGGTGATCCCACGTCTCGTCATAAAGTGGAACTTGTCCATCCTCCGCCATTTTGGCGGGGTCTATCGTAGCCATGTTGACTGTAAGGCTATCAAACATATCCCTCACGCTGACATCCGAGTCCCATGCCGAGGTTGTTAACGATTGATCCCCCGAGCATGCATAGTCGGAATCCTCGTTGGCATAAAAACACAAATCCGACGAGGAGGAGGAGTAGCCTAAGCCTCTTCGAGTCCTGTTGAAATAATTTGAGGGTTTCCCCTTGGGTATGTAGGCGGGTCGGATGACTGTTCTGCGCCCTCGGCCGTAATTCAGGCCCTCCAAACGAGTGAGGTCATACCCCATGTCGCTCATCATGCGCTTCGCAACTTGACTGTATTGCGAAAACTGGGGCGTCGGGTCCTCGTCTTCAGACTCATCCCATAGCGTGCGTAGGGGATGATCGATTCGACCGAAGATGATATCTTTTTGATACCTATTCCATGCTGGCACGACGAGCACAGCTTGTGATGACTTGATCGGCTGTGCCTTGGCGAAGTATGATGAGCATATTGGTAAGTGCAGGGAGGGATCACTGTAGAGTTTTGACCATAGGTTATTGGGCGCATCATCCTCGGATGTGGAGCAAGACGACAAATAAGCAAAGTTGGACTTCTCATTCATGATAACTTCCTCCGCCTGAACAGCGTTGGTTACATTGTGACTCTCGTAACTGATTACAATTGACTCGAAGTCGTTTAGTATTAGGCTGTCGCCGTATTCGGGCTCGCTGTCTGCCTCGTTGCCGCTCTCTGGCTCCTCTGCTGGCGGCACGTCAGGGTCCTGGTACAGCAGAGAATCCGTGAAGTAGTTTTCGACGCCTTTAAAGGTTGTCTGTCGGCCACTACCATCTTCACTCGCTCGTAATCGTCCACATACTTCAGGCATTGGTGAAGGGTGGATGGGACTATTCGGTTGCTATGGATCCACAGGCGTCCTAAGAGCACGTTGTAGGAAGGCTCGGCATCGATGACGTAGCAGGTCACCTCCGTTTTCATGTCGCCTATTCGACATTTCAGGCGGATCTTGCCCAGTGGACGAGTCCCTGTGGCGTTGAAGCCAAAGATGGTCGTCGTAGTCGAGGATAGGCGCTTTGGCGGTATCCCCAAGTGCTTGATCGATTTCAAAGGTACGATACTCAACGCAGACCCTGTGTCGACCTGAATTCGATCTACCTTTGATGAACCGATGTACCCCGTGAAGTATAATGGTCGGTCATAAGATGTGCTCTTGATGAGCATGTCCTCCGGAGTGAAGGTGATGCGCGGGACCTGTCTCTCGGACGTTTGGCAACACGTTGCACATCCCTGTTCAGAGTCCTCTTATCTCAAGAAGTGGGTGGAGAAAACCTCCGAGTCGGCCAGTGCCTCTTGCAGAGCTTCCCTGGTAGGCCTGGATAGCCGTAGAAGATCATACATAGTGATTCGCGCAGGGATGCTCTTCAGCTGCGCGAGCACATTGAACTGGAAATGCTGGCGGCTTGAGCCTAGTCCGTCTGGATTAGGAGGGGCTATTGCGACCGGCCTCGTGGGAGGTCCTGCCGGATTCTCCACCCTCGTGGGATATTCCTTTGCGAATTCCTTCCCTGCTCTCGTGGCAAGGACAGTGGCTTCCTCTTCGGAGTCGGTCAGGGTGGTCATCGCTGTCTTTTCTCCACCTAGAATGGCGGAGATGACATTATAGTGTTTTCCTTTAGCCCCTTTTGAGGACTTTGTAGTCCACTGTTTGTCGTTGATGAGGTCCGGATGGACCCACATCACCTGACCCGACGGCAGAATCTGCGAAGCTAAACCCTTCTCCCGCTGGTTGTGAGGGTCATCATTGGTGATCTTCAAGACGGCCTTGGGAATGGGAATTATCCCTGCCGGAGCTTGGATTTCTGGGAGATTTGTCCCAAAGCTCAAGGTGATCATATTCGTGATCACCTGCTTTTGAACTTTCTCCTTCTTTAGGACCCCCGCATCGTAGAGGGCTTGGAGCTTGTCCTTGAGAACATAGTATTTGGTTGTGTGGTGGCCCAGGAATCTGTGGTAGGCACAGTAACTCGGGTCATTGGTTTTGTCCACCTCCTCAGGCTTGACGGCTTCTGACAACTTAATCCGCCCACTCTTGAGCAGAGTGTCGAATGTCGCCACCACCTGATCCTCTTTGAAATCATATTGCCGTGGGGGGCGTTGTTCAACTTGCCTGGGTTTCGGCTTTTGAGTGGCCTTCGGCACCGGGGTAGAGTCGACGGCCATGATCTCTTTTCCTCTGGACCGAGTGGGATTCTTTGGTGCGGCTGGTTCTGCAGCTCCCTTCTTGGGCTGTGGTTCTTCGGCCTCTAGCCTTTTGATCATGTTTTCTACTTGTTTGCCCAGGCAAACAAGCTCCTTCCACGTCCGGGTTTTCACCACGCCTACTTTGGATAGGATGTGGATCGAGAGATTATTGCGGCACATCTCGATCAGCGTGGATTCAGAAACTTGGTCCCGACAGTGGACTGATCGGTTGCGGAACCTTTTCACAAAGTCGTTGACTGACTCTGACTTTCGTTGCTTTTCGGCGAGGAGGGTGGCCATTGACACCTCCATGTCGTCATCGAAGAAGCGGGCGAGGAAGAGCTTTTCAACGTCAGTCCATGCCTTGATAGAGCCGGGCTATAGTTTGCGGAACCATTCAAAGGCCACCCCCTTGAGGGTGCCTAGGAATAGTCGAGTGAGAATGGCGTCGTTCCCCGTGAGGAATCCAGTCTGCGCCATGAAGTAGTAGATATGTTGCGAGGGTGAACCCTTGCCATCAAACTGCACCAAACTAATCGGCTTGAACTTCGCCAGGGTAGGGTCGGACCACCCCCAGCTTGTTCATGTTCTGCTGAAGTTTGAGTGCGTTGAGTTGATTCTGGAACTCGTCGAACCTCTTGTCGCGGGTGCTACCCCCTGTGTGATTCTGGAACTCGTCGAACCTCTTGTCGCGGGTGCTACCCCCTGTGTGCGACGTTCCTATCGACGTCTTAGAAGAGTAATCGGATTGCAGATTACTATTATCTTCCGTCTCAGTCGCCGGACGATGAGGAGGTACCCACTCCTTATCCCTTGTTCGCCGGGGTACGGTGCGCGGGGTTCTCTTCTTCTTCTTCTTCTTATTCAAGAGTTGTTCCATCATGTCTCTCAGGGAATCTATGGTCGCCTGTTGCTCTTCGAGCTTTTGGGCGACCGTCTGGTCATGGGCGAGTTCGACCATGTGTACCCTTGCTCGCGCGTCTTGGCTTGAGCATGAAGTTTGAGACGTGGCCGCCGTCGAGTGAACCTCGTCTTCGCCGCAGGAAGGGGGGGCTAAAGTGGAGTAATCGAACCCGATGCTTACCCCTCTACGACTGCGGGTACGCTGGTATATATCCTCTTCTCGATGTTGGGCGAACCGAGGGTTAGGCCTCAGGACGGAGTCCGAGTCTGGCGAATCGGAGAGTAGGGGTGGGCAAAAACAAAAAAAAACCGGTTCAACCGAAAAAGCCGCCCAAAACAATGGACCGGTTAACCGAACCGAATTAAATGGATGAGAAGAAATCTCTAAACCGCCTGAACCGAATTAAATCGGGTTGGATCCGGTTTGAACCCCTAAACCACCTAAAAAAAACCGACCCAAATTCTGTTGGGCGGTTTAAAGACTAAACTTATACCTCAAAACTTTTCCTGTTATCATCCAATAGATTCAAACGGCGCAAGGAGCAGTTTTAAGCAACGAGTACAACAATATCACTGAAAAATATCCTTGAGAACTAAGTAAAGATTCAAATCAATCCAGAAAATTTGTTATGCACATGATGCACTTATAAAAGATGCATACGCTACATTATATGAACAATATCATACAAAACATCACCCCCCATGTAATTAAATAAACTTAAACTTTAGTTAAAAAATTTCGCAGAAAAGATCTTGAGAATTACATAAGATTCAAATCAATCATAAATTGTGTTATGTACATGATACTTACAAGAGATAAGCATGCTGTATTATATGACCAACATCTTTAAAACATCAGTTCTCTGCGTAATTATATCAACTCAAAACTTTATTCTAAAGATGATAACCAGTCTAATAAAGCTTTGTTGGCGAGCTCAGGAACCTCATCATGAGGACAATGCCCAGCTTGCAAATTCAAAATAGAAGTCTTTGGATAGAACTCTTTGCAAATTCAAAACCGAAACCGAACCGAACCGAACCCAATTTCGGTTGAGCCGAATATTCGGAGGAAGGGGAAAAAATCTGGATCTGGATGTGAGTTTTGAGAATCCGAAAAATTCGGATTGGATGCGGATTGGGCATAAAACCGAACCGAACCGAATATGCCCATCCCTATCGGAGAGTACCGTCTTGCCCTTGTCCGTCATGTTAACTGTGGTGGACGGGAGCTCTAGGTCGTCGGCAGCGCATCCTTTCTGGTGACGACGCTTTCGACGGGAGGGCCTTGGTCGAGAGGACTATTGAGAAAGTCTCTCAAACACCGAAGGTTTCGCCGTTCCAACGCATTGACATTCGGTGAGGACCGTGTGGATGAGCCTCTCGCAATGGCACTGAGGATTCACCTCAAGTATGGTGCGTTTGTGAGTTAAGTATTCCCGGAGGTCTTCTGTGGGCGGTTGGTGACAACCCCCAGCCTCAGAAGGGTCGCTCGGGTGAGTGCACGAGAGATCTTTGGACGTGCTCTCTGGTGCGCGTTGAGTGGAACGTTTTGGTGCTGGAGTTAGGCGATCTCGCCTTGACGAGCGAGTTCTCACGTTCGGGCGAACTCCAGCATGCAGGCAAGTTTCAACCCTTCGTTTGAATGAGCAGGTTCGTGAGGTGTCGCCTACTTTTTCACGTTTATCCGCCAAAGGGTTATGATGAGGTTCGCCAGCCTTCAAGGATTCGCCTATCCGGGTAGGCTCGCTTGCTAGAGGTGATTTATTCGCATAAGGGATGTGACCTGAGAAGCGAAGTCCTCCTAAGTGGGTGGCTCTGTCTCCCTCGGTCGGCGCTCCTGATTTGGAGAGCCTCCCGACATCGGGCAGCTTGCCGTCTCGCCTATCGTTTCTCCGGCCTGTACAATGATTCAGGCCATTGTGGGAAACGAAGGTTTGGGCCTCCTGTCTGACGAGTGTTTGCCGTTGCTGTTGGCTAGCTCTCCCAGCAAGGAGAGCATCACCGCGGGCTGTGGTAGTGCAGTTTGCGCCGGAGTGAACCGGCGTTTCCTCCGGGACAGGTGTCTGCGGGGGTCGCTTGGCGACCCATCTGGCAGACCCTTGCCCCTTGCTCTCGATCTCCGGCTTGGCCTTGATCGATTATGAGGGAGCGGGTTCCCCTGACGAGACTCGGGTGGAACCCTCAGGTGCGGAGGATTTAACCGTTTGAGGTCAGCCTCGGCGCATGACTCTATGGCGTTTGCGGGACGCATCGCCACCAGAGGAGGAAGAAGACAAGTACTCTTCGTACTTGGCTTGGTCGAACTCAATCTCTAGGGACTCTACGTTCGTCCCGACAGCAACTTCATCGAATTGAGCCACCACCATTTCGTTTGATGAAACAGCTCCTCCCACTGTGGTCGCCATCTTCTGTAGGGTGTAAATTTGGATTTCCCGAAAATAGGGAGTTTCGTTTGTATTGATAAGAAAGCTTATTACAAACTAATAAATCGAAATTACAACAGAAGCAGAGGGGAATGCCCTCTTTGTTTAGTGTGGGGACTTTAGGTGGCTACCCCTTGGACCGTTCGATTGAGGTTGCTGGAGAGCTTCAGTACGCAGTAGAAGCTCGAGTCGATGGAGTTTGGATCTGCTAGTTCGCCGGCGATCAGGGCTCAGAACTAGACAGTAATGCTGTAATGCAAGGATTATGCAAACAGCTTGGTCTCGATGCCTTTTTTTCAGAGTTTTCTGACCTCCTTTTAAAGGTTGTTGGAAGAGGCTCTTAAATGAAAGAGAGACAGTTCTGCTGTCCCCTGAATTATGGGATGTGACCATATATTGCTTCAGAGATATTCTACTGTTCACCCGTTATGTAGGAATGGGAAAGCCCCTCCTCGTACGTGTGACAACGACTGTCAGGTACTCGAGTGGATCTGACCAACTCACTGAGCGCCGGCGGCTCTCGCCTCTCGCTTGGACAAGTGAGGTAAGTCGCATTTATGAGGGTGCAGGTTGATTTGGCGTTTTATCCGATCACTTGTACCGTGAGTGGCCATTCGGCGAGCCTGGAGTGCTGTGTCTTCTCTCTTCAGGCCGAGAGAGGTGGGAAAGCAGGTTCCCGGTACTCGAGTGGGCATGGGCAGCTTCGCCGAATGCCGGCGGATCTGGCTCCTGACTCAGACAACCGAAGTGAGCTGCATTTATGAATGTTCAGGTCGACTCGACACCTGCCCAATCATTCATACTATGAGCGGCCACTTGACGGCCTTGGAGTACTGTGCCCTCTCCCTTCAGGTCAAGAGGAGTGGGAAAGCCCACCTCAGTACGCGGGGTAGCAGGTACCTGGCTGTGTTGGCGGCCTTGAGGTTTGCTAGCGGATTTGAATACAGACTCGGTTAGGCGAGTTGTGATAAAGGGTGAACTCGCGTGGCTTTGGGCGACTTCCCCTTACAAACGGATTTCTTACAAGTTCACGGAGATATTTTTTACCGTCTACAACCCCTCCCATCGAACGACGTGAAGTTAATTCGGTTAAGCTTCACCGGGTATGGAATTGATTCACACTCCCTCGGATAAGGATACAGAATACCGGTCTTCTTTACCTCTTGAACAGACATTAAAGCATTGATCTTGCTTTCGAGGTCTTTCATCTTAAGATCTTCGCTTGCATCTTTCTTCGGGCGATTTTGAAAAGGAATAGTAGGGTCACCCCTATTGTTAGTAGGGCCACCCCCAGTGTTGAGGCCATGCTCAGCAATTTTATCATCAGGTGGAGTATCAGCGTTGATATTATCTTCTATTTCTGAGTCGCTATCTACCTGGTTGGTAGTGTGGTGATGACTAGATTCACCATGCTGATTTGACAACTCTTGGAGCTGCTAGGCGTGTAAATCTTTGACTCGTTGCACGACCATCTCCATTTCGATTTTGAAATCCTCCTTTTGCTTAGCCAAGGCTTCTTGAAGGAGCTGAGTCATCTGATTAGTAGTGATCATGAATGCCTCTTGAGTCTATCATGTGCTGGATACAGTGGCATCTAAAGTGATTGCAGAGTTTGCATCTGATGTTTCTTCATCTGAGGACTGCCCTCTCTGAACTCTCCTATAATCTCTAGGCCTGATAGCCCCAGTTCACAGCCGAATCATTTGTTGGGATATTTCTAGGAAATGTTTGGGGCTATAACGTCACGTGGACTTTCCTTTGTCAGTCATGTTAATAGTGACTTCTAGAAGTTCGTCATCTTGGACAGCTGGTTTTCTCCTGTGGAAATGCCTCGGTTTGCCATCAATGTTTTGGTAGAGACCCTTTCAAATACTAAAACTCTATGTGAAGCAGTTTCGGGACAACTGCACTCTGATAACACTGCTATGATGAGCTTGGTGCACGGACAATGAGAAGCCGCTTCCCAAGTATTTTCCTTCCGAGTCTTTTTTGTACTCGCGTTTTGATAGTACAACTCGTCGGTATAATTACCGTAGCAACCTATCGTATGTTGGTCATTTTCTTTTGATGAAGATAATTCCCCAAGAGTCGTACATTTAAAACCATGCTTTCATGAGCACGGGGCCTCAACGGGCTCTTGAACTTCAACTTGCAACCCGAGATGATCAGCCGCAGGTATCATCTCTGTGTAAGTAGCTTTCAACCTATTGAAAAAGGTGTGTATACCTCCTAGTCCGGCGTGTTGTGCATAGCTTATTTGTTAACCCCGGACGCTTTCTTGCTTGGGTTTCGTCTTGATTTTCATGCAAAGGACTAAGACGGTCCGTGACCTTCACTTTAAATCGAGACAAATTCACGCTTTAATGAAGCTTAATCGGAGACTCCAAACTTGTGGGGATGAGGATAGAAGCCATCGGGGGCTCTGAAATATACGCGGGAACTAAAATTTCTGCAACAAAAGGTTTGTCGGGCCAAGACTTAGTTCCAAACGAACCAATCTTTGGTGGTTCATATCGGACTGAACCAGTCTTTGGTGGTTCAAATCTGGCTGAACCAGTTTTTGGCGACCCAGGTCGTGCAGAGTCAAATTTTGCTGACTCAGATCTGACTGAACCAGTTTTTCATAGTTTAGGTCTGACTGAACCAGGTTTTTGTGGTTCAGGTCTGATTGAACCAAGAATTTGTGGTTTAGTTTTTTCAGACTTCGTATTGGATTTTAGCCTCCAAATTCGGCATAGTTTTGACTATTTATTCGGTGCGTCGTGCCTTTGTAACTCCTTAGCCTCCTGTATGAGGCTCTCCGCACGTGCGGCGTTTCTAGATTCGCTCTTCAAGGGTTGAATGAGTCTTTTTGACACGGGTCCACTTGTTAGTCATTGCTATAAAAGAAGAATCTTTTGTTCGCTGCAGTAGGGTTTGATGTCGCTTAGGCTCTAGGTTAGCCTCATGGTGGATTACATCTACCGGTTCTAAAGCCTTTGCGAATTGACGCGCGAGCCGTTGGCGTTACCTTTGACGTGCTCTTTTTGAGAGAGTCGGCACATTTTTAGACGTAAGCTCTTTGATTGAAGAGCTGTAGTTTGTGGCCTTGGCTTTGTCATACGTCGGGAGGCTATTGCGGGTGTATTTTGGGCCGCCGCGGGGTGAGGACCCTGATTTTAGGCCTTCAAGTCTGAGTACCCCCGAATCTTCCTTCTGGAAGATGAGGATAAGTATTCCTCGTACTTTGCTTGGTCGAACTCGTACTCGACCTTTTCGTCAATCGGGATGATAATCTTCAGCTGCGATACTACAGCTTTGGCAGAGAAGCTGTTGGCTCTCACTGTGGTCGCCAGTTTGTTTTCGTTAAAAGTTGTTGTTTTTATTGTTGTCAAACCTGTTACACCGTTTATCAATTATAAGTTCAGACTAACAAAAAAAGTCGATCTTTTTATAAGATCTTCTTACAATGAAAATTAAAGATTACAACTTTATCTAATAAAACACAATAGTAGTTTATCTCTTGATGCTTTGCGTGGAATCTTTGTCTGTGCTAGGGACGCATTAGTCTGTGGATTACCATAGATCAAATTCGGTTGACTGTATAACTATGCCCTTGTTTCATGAAGGAAACAATTGCGGCAGCGGCAATCACGACTAAGCGGGATTGTGGCTCTTCTCGAGATTAAAACAAGATTTAATCCTGAGGAAGAAGGGGGAGAGAATCTTAAATCTTCCGAAGGCCCTTTTTTTTTATGAAAAAGTTCGTCAAGATCTCCTAATTCTCCTCTGAAATTCGTGGTTTACTATTCAATTCAACAGCACCTCGCCCTCTGATTTCAGATCCTCTCAAACGAAGACTCTGGGCTTCTATTTATAGGCTTTTGATGCCGTGTTTTCTAATAAGATAGGTATTCTGATATCTTCTACAATTGATAATGATTCAGATCTATTTGGGGGAGCTTCAAACCGATTGAAGAAGTCTTAGAATGAAAGAACTCTGATAAAACATCAAAAAACATGTTTTTGGGAATTTCAACTGGTCGGGAATGTCCGCGGCGGTCCAGAACTGTGTGAGCCACCATTTGGTGGCTCGCAGAGGTGCAAGAGACCATTTGGTGGCTCGCACTCACGCGAGCCCCCTGGCTTCTATTTACCCATCTTTTCGATTTTCTGACGGTTTTCTGTTTCATCTGTTCGCTTTCTCTACAGTTGTTTTCCGCTTTGTGTGTGTTCGTTGATTCATCTCCTCGTATGCAATTCGCTTCATGTATTTCGTGAATGATTTATCAAACTTATGGTTCGCTTCATGCGTTTTGTTGATTCGTGAGCGAACGTTCATCGAACGCACAGACATTTTAGAGCTGGTTGGCGAGCATGTGAACCCGTGGTCTTATTCCGAACATTTCGTGACTTCATTGCATTACCGATTCATTGTTACATCGCCTTGAACTATATTCGGGGCCGATAGGTAGTTTTTGACACCTACAGATAGTTTGTCAAATTAAATGAGTGAACATCACCCTATTCAGTTGGACACTGAAGTGAACATTACCAGAATGATATGGTGAATTTTGCTAAGTCTCCAAATTGAGAGAATTTTAACTCAATTTGTTTGGACCCTACCTGGCAAACTTCGACTCGATTCTTGCCAACATAAGGAAGCCTGAGTTTCACTTCCAACATAATAATTCCATGCAGGGTTCAAGTTTTCCATAAAAGTAAAGTTCATGCATATGAAACACACAACGGTGGACAATTTAAAAAAAAATTATTTTTATTGATCGAAGACTCTATTACATAAAGGTGATATTTGGACTATCCAATTACAAGGATGATTGGTATGTGTTGCTATTTTCTACAACCATATATTGCTAACTATAGGTAATGTGATGACTGAGAAATGTCCACGAGCTGCACCAAGCTATAGCCCGTATTCCCCCAATCTCACAAAACTTGGAGAATGAAACTTTTCAACATGCAAAAAAAAAAAGCTTCTATTTACTCCTCTCTAGACCCTACGCTAGAAAAGGAGAAGAAAGATGTTAAACAAGAACTGTACCAGTTCCTCTAAGTAAGCCATGTCAATAGGAAGAAGCACGTTCTTGCACCAAAATCCAACACTGGGCTTGAGACAACCATACAACATCTAATTATATTTTAGGTTCACATTTGTGAATCCTAATCATTGTCGGAGTCTTCACTTGTGGAGCTCTAAGGATCCTTCTTCAACTGCTATCTTAATCATCAAACTATCTTACACAGAGAATGATACTTGAATCTCTAAGCATCTCTATCATGATTCAACTTGCCTCAAACTCTTAACTGATTCTTGATGATCTGCTCAAGTTTGGCTTTCTAGCCCGAAAGCAAATCCGCCGTATATCAAAGTATGCGGAGTTCATCCACTTAGTTGCCCTCTACTTAGGCATGCTCTTGTTGGAGGTATTTTATTTCAGCTCCTCTATTGAGGAGCATATCCGATCTAAGCGATGGTGACTTAGATATGGAGGAGATGGAAATGGAGATGAAGATGAAGAATTTAGAAGGGAAATGATGCTATTTATAGCCTTCTCCAAATGTAAAATTTTAAGAAAATCATATCTTTTAAGATTTGATTGGACCAAACAAAGAGGCTAAATCTTAGCCTTAAAATCTACAGCGGATCTCGTGAATCTTCAATCAAGAGATCTTAGTCACAAGTCACAGTGCAAATCTAAAGCTGTAATCCCAATGACCTTCGCTAGATAATGAATGCCAGAGTCAGGAAAATCTCGCCGATACCTAGAATCAGCTGGACTTCACTAATTTCTCAACTTTGCCCCAATAACAAAGTGGGTGAGCTTCATTCCAAACACATAATGGGATGAGTATAAGCATCATTGAGCCTTCAACGCAAATCTACAACAAAAGAAGCCATGTTCAACAGTACACCTCTGGCAATTAAGTAGTTAAATGGAGATATATCAGCCTAAGAAAGATAACCAAAGCTATGTTCAACAGTGTACCTCTAGCAATTACCCAAATATTTTATTCCTTGTTACAAGTCCAAATACATGATCATGAAAACTTTGGAGGAGGGGGTCTTTTAGATGATTAAAATATATCTCATTCAAGCCAATGATTCAACTTGGATTTGAGAAGCGAACACCCTTAGGCTAGAACACTTCAAATAGGCCCATCGAGTCCACAACAAGGTATAGCGAAGCTCACCTGACAGAGCATGCGAGCTTTTCCACACAGATCTTCTCAACTCACCCCAACTAAATCAAGCACGGGTTGACTCCTAAGTCAGATTGTGGGCCAAGTCGAAAGGTGTCTTCAAGTTAGCTAAGTTGTGAATTGACTTCTGTGCTAAAACAAACTCACTAATGAAGTTTGCCAATCAATTAATCAATGAACTTCACCAACACCTATCCATGTCGGCCATGTCATCCATGATTCAGAAGAAGGCTACCCCAAATTCAAGTAAACCTCGCCCAAACGTCTTCAGCGAGCTTCACCAATCAGCCCTTTGAGAGTTATTTTTAAGGGGATAATCATTCCCCCACTATCTCCTATCTTAATGACCACTTAACCCTTAATTAAAGGCCACTAACCCTCTTTTAGCCTATAAGAGGAGAAGGAGATTGTTCATTCAACACACACAAGGAGAGATTATCAAACTACACACTTTTGGTTTTCTTTTACTTTTGGTTCTAAGAGAGGATTGAGTTATCTTCTCAGCAGCCAAATTAGAGATCAACAGCAAAAAGACCTATCGTTCTAGTCAGACTATGAATAGAGTTCAAGATCGACGCACCATCACCACGTAGTGAAGAACCCAGTTGAGTGCAAATTTTCTTATTTCTTTTGGAATTATAATCTGAGCTAATTGTAATTCAAGAGACCTGAAATATGTTCCCAAAATAAATTTATAGAAAATAGCATAAGAGATGCATATATAATATCAAAATAATGAATCATGATGACAAATCATACCAAAATTCACACATGACCTATGAAGATATCAATGAAAATTTTATAAAAATAATAATAAAAGTAATTATATATCAAATTCAAATATATCTTATATACTTTGAGCTTATTCTTTTGTTACTCAACTTGAATTATCTCAACCTTTAGAAAAGGTCCAAAATTTTGATCTATCACCTCAACAATATAAGATTTTTAACAAAAATAATGATAGTATTTGGAGGGTGATGTACACCATCTCTAAATATAGAAAATTTTTAGCGTTGGATGGATACCCTTGAAATATTACACAATCATGTCCACAAGTGTGGGTCTTTGACCATCTTTTAGTAAATATACTCGAGTTTTACTGAGGATTTATAGAGTGAGGGGCTTTAACTATCTTTTTCATGAATACACTCTTTTTGTTTGAAGTTTTATAGTAGATATGCACTTTGTACATGCATAGCAAAAATTTTGATGTTGTATTCAAGTATAGGTTGAGCTCAAAACTATTTGATATATCTAAAAAATTTTATGAACAACATATAAAAATATTTATTCTTACTTTTATAAGACTAAACATGATAAGATAATACTAAGATGTGAAAAATAATATGAAACATATAATAAAAGATCATATTTTCAATCAAATACGTATAACTATGTGTGCACATAGAATATAAATTGCCGTGAAAAATATGTGAACCAATATGATTAACTCACGCCTATATATCAACAGATAATCATATTTAAATATTTTATGTAAAATCTTATACATAGGCATGTTTAAGTTTTTTAATGAAAAATAAAGAAATGAATATTTTATTTTTATTTTTTTAATAATAAAATGAAAGAAAAAGAAATTTTAATTTTGTTTTCAATATATAAAAACAAGAAAAAAAAAGAAAAATCAAATAGAAGCCAAAAAGCAAGAAAAGTAAAGAAATGTACATACACCAAATCATGTGACCATGCATAGAAGTACTAACTAGACAAATATGCAGTGACACCCTTCTCAATCTGTAAGATAATCAGTCATGCAAGTGTCCTCCTCAGAACTAATAGGGACATTATCTGAAAAGATAAAAATATCGTGGCATTCCTTCTATGGTGGTGGTAGATGAAAAATCCTGCGGATGTAATCAACAATAATCGTAATCTCTCGTCCTCTCACTACAATCTTGGCTTCTAAAGATCCATATGGTCGGTTGTAGTTCATATAGAACTCTTGAATCCAAGAAATATTCGCTTTGTCTCCTCCTTTATCCTTCATTAATCCTAGGCCAGTTGCATCCAAGAACTCTATCACACTCCTGTACTCCTGCAAATGTTTCTAACTATTAATCATACACAATATGTAATTTTTGTATTTCTTGAGTGTCTCTTGAGATGATGATTGTGAAGATCGAGCTCTCTAGTCAGAAGACATTCTCTACAAAGTCAAATAAACATGTACTAGTATAGAGAATACACTTGAGATAGTATAGAACCAAAGAAATTTGAGTAAATTGTGAAAAAGAAATAAAACTAAAGAAATTTGAGTAAATTGTAAAAAAGAAACAAAAGTATCAGTTTTAACCTATACACCATCGATGGATGGCTGATAACCATGTTTGAAACACCATTGATGGTGTTCTTCGACCCTCGATGGTCGACGAACTAAACTTGGCGCGGTTTTGCCCCCAACTCATCCAAAACTCATATATAATTCAATAATCTATGTTCTAAACTATATTAAAACTCATTTATCATTCATCCACGCAAGTATTATTAACAAAAATATGTAAAAACAATAAGAAATAATCAAATTAAAGATCTAGGGTTTTGAAAGTTACCTTTCAATTTGATTTGAATCAACAATAAGAAATAGATGATAATGATGAGGATGATGATAACAACAATAAATTAATAAAGTCTACCACAAAAATGAAAAATCAAATAAATTCCAAAGATGAGAGATAAAAAGGGGGTAAAAAGAAAAAAGAAAAAAAATAATTGTCCCCTTTTAAGTCTGCTCATCGATGATGAATCATCGATTGATAGTGATATCAAGATCGTCAGTGATTCAAAAAATTATTTATTTATGTAAACCTATACAAATACATATATAAAGTTAGAAAACTTACATGTATGAGGAGATAATATATAAAAATATATCAAACCTATCTCCTCGTAATACAAACCAATGATTGGATTTTAATACCCTGAATTAGTAAGCAACTTCTGTGTTGCCTCAATCTTTAGTCGACCTACAAGCCTATACAAAGGCAGATAATTGTGACCTAGCTATCCACATAGATCCACAGTGGTTAGCAATAAGGTCTTTTGGTATCAAAATCTATTTGACTATTTTAATTATATTGATGTTAAGTGATTACGCAGTCAATATGCATCCATGTTTGGATGAGTTTGTTAAAGATTGATGAGGGGACGCTTTCTTTCTTGACTTTATATCTGGTTCTTTGAGTGAGGTTGATAAATCTGCACAAGTAGAAACTCATGAGAGGACGGGCCTTGGTTCTCCCGTGGTTCTTCTGATGATCAAGTTAGCTGGTGAACTTGAGTAGGGAAAAATAATGAACAGTGAGAGTTCTCTTGTGTACAATATGTCTGCTTAGAGATCAAATTGAAAAAAGATTCAGATCCAAGATGGAATAGTACCTGTATTTATACCAAGGGTATAAGGATAGATCGGTCACTTTGGCTAATTGTAGGATAGCAATGGCGAAGTGTGGGTTGGCGGCTGAGTCAGCAAGAGACTCGGGAAGGATAAAGGCGGCTAGGCGAGGGACAAGAGCTAGGGAAGAGCAGCGAGGCTAGATAGTCGACACCAGCCTTGCAAGCCAAGGCCACCTCAGTTTTACCCAAGGGGCTATGGCGCCAGTCATCACTTATCCTCGCTCTATACTACTCTGAGTCAAGTGTCCTCCTCGACTGCCACTTTGAGGCACCTCTCAGATTCGACCTTCCTAGCCAAAACTGTCAGTCGGTCGTCTTGCTCAAAAATTCCTTGCTGAAGATGGTCGACCTCCCCCTTTAACTACACCACCTCGCCTTGAAGCTTCACGATCAAAGCCACTTGCTTGGCACTATGGTATCAGATCCCCTTAAGAACCTTTTCCCTTGCATCCACTTCTCGGTGCTAGTGGGCCTCGATGCCATTCAGTTCAACCTCCAAGGTGGCAATCTTCTTCTCCACCTCCTTCTTGGCCGACTTCTCTTTCACCAGCTCCGCCTACCACCCTTGCAGATTATCATACATGTGCCGGAGCCTCTCATACAGCTCTTGGTCCAGTAAAGCCACCCGAACCAAGTGGGCCTCGAGGGCTAAATGTAAGCTAAAGCTTAGCATCCTATTCAAGAACCCCTCGTCCTTCGGAAGGGTGAACTGCCGTACAACTATGATTGGGGCCATGAAGGATCCCAAAATCAAAGTTTTCCTATCAAGAGATGCCTGTAGGACGAACCTGTCACCCTCAGCGAATTCCCTCCTAGGTGAGCAAGGGCCCAACGGCACTCCCGCCAGCTTAGCCTTCGCCTCCTCCTAAGATTAGGACTCTACCTCTAAAATCCAATGAGGGAAAAGTCAGAAGACTTCTAGCTCCATGGTAGCTTCACCTGCCCTAGATTCTGGGAGGGGCACTGCTTGTTCCTCAGCACCCTCAGTCGACCCGACAGGCTCCTTGCCTGGCCTGTAGGATGATACAACCTAGAGGTTAGCTCAACTACCTCTTGACAGGGGACCTAGCTTCAGCAACTTCAGCTGTTAGGGCTACCTCCTCAGGCACAGGAGGGGAAGGGTCATCGATGATAACGACCTCAGGCAACTGTTGTTGTTCTTCAGTCGAGCTGACTTGGGCCTACCTCGTTGGCCTGCTGGGGCCTTGTCCCTTCTTGACCGCTGCCTTCTTGGCCCTCACTCTTAGCCTCGCCAGTTGGGTAGCGATTTCGGCCGCCCACGACTTAAACCCGACCGCCTCCTCAAGGTCAAGGTTTCCCCTCAATCTCTTTTGGGGCCTAGCGGCAAAGCCCAACTCCTCTCCCCTCACCTCCCTATTGTGGCTTTCTTTGAGAGGGAAAGCCAGCAGACCCGTCCTAAACTTATAGGCTTTAGTGGGTGGGGCCATCGAGACAAGAGCCACCCGGAGAGACGCTGCATCGAAGAGGTTGATCCACACCCGAGACCCAGTGTAGGAGCGGATCTTCTCCAACTGCAACCTTTCCTCGAGGGTAAGGACGCACGGCCTCAGTGTGTCCTTATTTACTTTAGGCCAATCAGGGCATGCGAGCACGCCGTCGGTGCCAAAGGCCCACACAAAGTGCTCCTTCTAGTCCGTGTTGGACTTTGGAGCATCCGTCACAAACTTAAAATTTCCACTATAGTGGAAGAAGTAGTGGGGGTCCCTCCTTGTCGACTTGACACTGACTAGATGCCCAAGCAGATGCATGCTCGGTAAGACGCCGACTCGGTGGCAGATGATGACGAAGCTCACCAGAACCCCAATTGCATTTGGGGTGAATTGAGAGGGGGAAACCCCCAGAGTAGCGCATGCATCCCTTATGAAGGGATTGAGCGGCAGTCAAAGCCCATAATCAAGATGGGCTAAGTATAGCGACGCCCTATTGTGACCATGGCGGTACACCGACTCATTTCTATTTAGCACTGCCAGTGTGAAAGCTTTTGGGATATCATAAAACCCGTAATATTTTTTGAGCACTCCTGCATAGACTTTGGAGCAGATCGGATGGTCGAGAGTGATCCTCTCCTCATTACGGCCAGCGACAAAAATCTAGGAAGTCATGGAAGATTTTTTGATCGCAAAAGGCTTGGGAGAGTTTAGAGAGAGAAGCACTAAAGATTTAGGGTAGGAATTTGTAAAGAGTTCTTTTCTACCCCCACTGGGCTATTTATAGCATTCAAGAGGCACACGTGGAGCTATTCAGATGGTTGTCTCGTTTCAAAATGAACAGGTGAGATTCATCCTGAAATCTCAAACGTCTTTCACAAAATTCGAAGCGCCGCTCCCCTTTACTCCGTGCCTCTTCGCTCAAAAATCAAAGCAACATCATAACTCTCTGACAACTTACAACACATCATATCGTTTCAAACAGTGACATTTCACCTGCTCAATAAAGACTTCTAGAAATTCACTAAACGACATCTACTCAGCGAGCAGTCAACCATGCCCTAGTCGACCCTCGACAGCCGACAGCTGACTTAAAGAGTATCTCAGGCACTTGCCTCAAGAAGCTCAGATGTTGATTAGCAAAATCAGTCAGCCAAATTGGTTCTATACTTAGACAAAAAACTAAAACATCAAAAATGACTACTCGAGTTCGAGACTTGTCTTCTCAACGAAGGACGAGTCCCCTCGAGTCAACGGTTAAAGTTTTCAAGTCTATGATGAAGCTAAGTCATTCAGAAACACATTGAGATTGTGTGACACAGAAAAATGCAATTTCAAGTTCAAAAGTGTTTCTTTATTCATTGATATAGTATCTTTACAAGTTACAATGTATACATATATACAACAAAAGTAGAAAGATGGGAGATTCCTAGGAAGCTAAGAGAGGTCTGTCCCCGCATTAGGAGTCAAAGGCAATGAGCTGCTAGGAGTAGTCGGTGGAGGAGTCGAGCAACCTCCTCCTTCGTCCAACTCCCCCTCTTCCTCGTCGAGATCGAGTCCCCCTCCAAGCGCTTCCACCTCCACCAACTCATCCAAACAATTAGCAACAAGAGAAGGATAGTGAAAGCGATTGGGTGGGTTCCTCATGTCGGCTAGGAGTTATGCCGACAGGTAATTATACCCGGCTTTGTAGGCTATCACCACTTTAGTTTTTCCAGTTAAGCTTTGGCAATATCCTAAGATGATCTCCTCGCAATAAGGCTCAGACTTAAGGTGGACGACCTCTTCTTGAAGCTTGGCAAGCGTTGCACGCTCCTTGCCTAGTTGACACTTTGCATGCATTGCCGCCTCCTTTTCCATCTCGGCCAGCACCACAACATGGTCCCTCTCTTGGAGAGCCTCCTCCATCCTCTTGGTCTTCCTCTGGCTCTTTTCAATCTCCCGTCTGAGCTCGTCAACCTTGGAAGCACTTGGGGCCAGCGCCTCAACAGCCCGCTCCTAGTCACCCCCTCTGTCGGCCCTCAGGGAAGTAACCTCCCTAAGAAGCTTGAGATATGTGGTCCAGACCTATTCCATTCAATCGTATAACTTATTCTCCACCAAAGCGCCTTGAACAAAGTAGCTATGAAGGCTATGGTGGAGACCAATATAAGGAACCCCTCATAAATACTCCTCATCTTGAGGAAGACAGAACTTCTCGACCGCCTTTGATTGAATTCGGCAAGAGCCCAGGACAATCCCCCGAACGTCGAGGTGGTGTTCAGGCTTAAAGCTGTACTCTGGGTTGAGCTCCTGTCCATGTTGAGCATCGAGCCCAGTTAGCCAGATGAGGTACTTTCTCATCTTCTCCCATTCTTCCTCTCTGACGTCAGCTACTCTGTGAGGGAAGGGATATTCTAGCCCAATAGGAGGAACTATCTCCTCCTCGACCGACTACTTCCCTCGATGAGTCGACTCATGGCAGCAGCAGAAGCTCTAGCCTCAGCTCCCTCTCCTTGAGGAGCCTCGAATTGGCACTCCCGGGGCTGACTCACCACCCGACTCGTCCATACGGAAGATGTCGGTCTCAGCCATCTCGGTCGCTACTTGAGGTACCTATTCCACATCCCTCCTTCTCTGTCTATGGACAAGGGTGGGGGCAGGCTCCTCCTCGGCTGCCTTGTCCTCCATTAGAGGAATGTCTCGATGAAGACGCTTCATAGGCCTAGCAGACAACTCCTCCTGGGGAGCAGCCAAATGAACAGTAGGCGCCAGTGCTATTTCTACTATCCTTATGATAAAGGTTGAGGCTCTCTTATAATCCTGGTTAGTAGCAGGCACAACCGACACACTGACGACCCACAAGACTAACTTGTTGAGCAGATCTTCGACTTGACGAGAGCCAGCATATGCTTTGATCTAGTCAAGCGCATCCCTCTCAGCGGTAGATAGTTCACCCCTCATGAGTGCATCCTTCCTTATCTCGGGCCAGTCGGAGCAGCCCAACTCTAGGTTATCCCCCACGGTCCAGACAAACTTCTCTTTCTAGTTATTGTACGAATATGGAAGACCGGTGAGGAGCCTGAACTTCTCCACCATCTGAAAGTGGAAATAGGGTTCATTCTGGTTCACCTTCACGACCACCAACCAGCCTAAGACTAGCAAGAAGGATTTTATCCCTAGCCAGTGGCAGATCACCATGAACCCTACCAAGATAGCAATAACGTTCGGCTTCATCTACGTCAGTAATACCCCTAGCGCCTCGAATACTTGCTTGAGGAAGGGGTGCAGGGACAGTCTCAGGCCATACTCCAGATGCCTCAGATAGAGCGGACTCCGCTCCAGCCCATGGTTGTATATGGCCTCCGACCTCATCAGAGCTAACATATCATATTCCTTTGGGACATCAGACCTCCTAGGGATCGTCCTCTTCTGTGCCAGAGTTAACTTAGAGTGAATCCATGCCAGGAGAACTCGACAATCAATTGGGTCAGAAGCCATCAGAGATTGTAGAAATTATCACCGGAAGAGGTGAATGGAGGAGATCTTGAATTCTCTAAAGGGGATTTCAAAAGGTAATAGCCGCCACCTTCTTGACCCTGTTCCTATATATAGGTAGCTAACTTTACAACTGAAATTCGAACCGTCGGATCTAGCTTTGTCCAATGGCCATGATTAATTCTCAAAATTCGATGCACCCTTAGAGATCAAGGCGTAGCCCACTCACCTTGAATAGCCCATAATCTGCTAAGAAAAGCAGAGTTGTGGTAGACAAAAGGATATATGGTGACGTTAGCAATGTTTCCTCTGAAGTGACTTTTAAGTTCTCATTCAAAGCACTCATGTCCGTCCAAAATAATTTTTTATTGTATTTGACTCGGACCTGGCTAAAGCTAACTCTAAGAGAAAGGGGCCAAATGTTATGGTGTTACCATTTCATCAAAGTGAAACTAATTGACAAGCAACGAGCATGAGTATTTCTGCATATAATATCCTAATCAACTTGGCGGCCCAGTCCTAGTGAGGATTCCGACTTAGCCAACTTGTTGAGTCGATATTCCTTCATGTCAACTCGAAAGATGGTACCAGTCAACCCTCTTGTTAAAGGTGACTCACCAGGAATCCACTCAACCATTTGTTTAATGCCTCATGAGGACGACTCGATAGGCGTTACTTCTAGACGAATGTAAAGGATAACTTCTGTCTCGAGCCTCTCCCCATAGCAATGTGTTTGTTGGCCTTTTTTTTCATGATGTTATTACAAATAATTTATAACTAATATAATTTATATAATGTTTGTGTTTTCTTATTTATTCTAGGCAAACAATGAGTTAGAGGTTGGATGGAATTGTGCCATAACGATCATATTAATGGAGGTTGGCGGAATATTAGAGTGAAGCCAATACATTCAAGTCAAGTTCAAGTTCAAGCTTTATCCGCAATCAAGACGAGCTTAATGAAGATATTTTTCCTTGGGTATATTAGTTTAGGTTTATGCTTTGTGTGCTTATGCTTTAAGCTCAAATGGTGCACGTACACGATTTCTCGATTTATTGACTTTTATACATCCATTTGAGATAATAACGTGTTTCTGGATTATTGACTTAATATAACTGGTTACATCTTTTATAAAATCTATTAATCCATTTAAAAGAAGTTTCAAACTTGTTTGAACTTGTTTTGTCAAAATCAAGTTTTACGAAGTTCATGTCCGTGCATGTTTTTACAAAACAGATAAGTTTTCACAATTGGGAAATGCAATTTGAAAAATTTCTCCGTTTACATGTTTATCTTCATATACACAAAAATTTCCTAAGTTTTACTAATTTTGGAGTTGTTTTGTTATTTTCAATTGAATTTACAAAAATACGTTTTTAGTAGTTTTTCAGAAACTATAATATCTGTGTTCAAATAATTATTTCTCACAAATGGGAAGAGATATTTTAGAAATTATTTCTATAACATGTTTTCTACATGTGTAGAAACCTATCTCAAAATTTCATAATGTTTAAAATTGATTTGATATTTTTAATTGATTTTATAAAACTAGCTACGCATATTTCCAGAACTGCAGAAGCTGTTTGTGCATGTTTGCTACAGTACCACGATCGACCGGATTGGTTTCGGCGGTCAATCGCCAAATGTCCAGAGAGCATTTTTGGCTCTTGCGGTTGACTGCTACAGTAGCCACGGTCGACCACCAATATTACCGTTGCACAGTAACGGTAACTTGTCAATTTTGTTTATTTTATTAATTTTTATGGGTTTTGAGTGTTTTCTTGGGTTGTTTTCTTCCACCCTATATATACCCTATTGTCATAACCATTTGAACAACTAAGAGAGTTTTAAAAAGAGTTTAAGTATATTTAACAATTTTTTAAAGTTTGTTTAGTTTGTTTAAAAGCTTGGTTTGTGAAGATATTTTCACAAGAGGAAGTGGAGATCAATTCTTGATGTTTGAGCTTCAATTCATCTCTCCTACTCTTGTCATTTTAGAGAAGTTTTTCTAAACTCTTATCTAGATTTTTATATTGTTTGATTTTCATTTCCATAAGCTAGAATTTATTTGAGTTTAGATTTATTTTGATTATACTCTTTGCTCACGCACAACGTATTGAGCTTATTGTATTTATATACATAGTATAATTTAGGGTTGCGGGTTTGTGACTTAGAGTGTGAGCTTTCATTGTGTTCTCGTCATAGTAGAGAACAAACATTTGTTGTATTGAGCCTAATTGTGAGGATTCACTTTGTATTGCACAAATACACCAAGAGGAGTGTAGAGGTGAGAGACGTGGTCGGTCCCAAGAGGAGTGGAGTCGGTGATAATACCTAGAGGTAGGTTGTAATTCCGAGCACTTGAGGGAGACACGTGAGAGGCCAACACTTGAGGTAGGATTTGTGTAGTTACATTGTGAGATTGTGAACGTTGATCGATGAGAATTGAAAATTGATATTGTGTGGTGTAAATGTTATTCGGGTAAGCATTGAAAACCCGGTTGTGTAGTGGATTCTCCTCAGGAGTGGGGAGCGGAGATGTAGGATGGAAGGTCCGAACTCCGTGATCATATTGCTTGTTTGAGTTTGGCTTGACGCACTTATATTTTTGTTCATCTTTATTGCCATTCTCTTATTGCTTATTTCATCCACTATATTGTTTATATCTTGTTTCACTCTTGTGTTAGTTTCATATCATTGCATAGATCTCTTGTCATATCTAAAGTGCTAGGATATTTATTAATTAGTTTTAATTGTTATAAAATCGGATTAGATTAGCATAAACCTTATTCACCCCCTCTCTAGGGTTCTTTCCTAGTGACATTAGGGTGCTAACGGTGTCTGCATCACATTTAATGCATGACAACCGCATCATACCTCTAGCCCCGATAGCCTTCATGACTCATCGAACCATGTGGGTACCGTCATGCCGCTAATCACTTCTCATTTAATGCTAAGCTGATCGCTCATCCAGTCGTTAGCTGACACCTGTAAAGTAGGTGCTGACTCAACCGCCAGCCCACAATTCACCACCGCTATCCTGGAGTTGACCGAAGTGATCGATCTACCCTTATACCCTTGGTATAAATACATGTGCTATTCCATCTTGGATCTTGATCTTTTTTCAATCTGATCTCTAAGCAAACATACTACACACAAAAGAACTCTCACAGTTCTTTGTTTTTCCTCACTCAAGTTCACCAGTTAACTTGATCGTTGGAGGAACCACGAGGGAACCAAGCCCTGTCCTCTCATGAGTTTCTACTTGTACAGATTTATCAACCACACTCAAAGAACCAGATATAAAGTCGGGGAAGAAAGTGGCCCCTCATCAATCTTCAACAAACTCATCCAAACACGGATACATATTGACTGTGTGATCACTTAATATCAACAAATCCTATATCCCATATGACAACTTATCAAAATATGTCCAGTTCTTTCACATAATGAGCATATAGAATGATAAGTTTCATTGGGAATAGGATCAAAACAAATAATATTATTACCCTCTATAACAAAAAGGTTAAAAAAATTTATGTTTTCTAGAATATGAATAATTAAGTCTAGTTTTAGCTTTTGCAAATTGTTGATTGGAAAGGACCATGTTAAGACTTTTTGAACCCAAAGAAAACTTCTTCACAGCTTTTTCCAAATCACTTATTTTAGACTTTATTTGTTCATTTTTGGAAATAATTGTTGTACATCGAGTTTCAAACCTAATTAGTTTGAATGATAAATCACAAAATAATTCATCTATTTTAGCAACTAAACTTTCTTTTTTCACATTGAATATTTTCAAGTTTCTTAAATAAATAAGAATTTTGATTTTATAATTTAGAATATTGTATGCACTCAAAAGAGATTGAATCAATTATATTCAAAATTGAAGAGGAAAATTTAACTTTCTTTGACAAAAGTTTATTTTTTTCTTCAAGTTTGTATTCATCATTTTAGTTTCTTCATATTTTTAGCTATATTTTCCAAATAAAATAACGTCTCTTTATACTTAGAATAAAGCTCATCATATAAAGGATATACCTCTTTGAGGTACTCTGATCTGAACCTGAAAACAATACACCTCTCCTTATAAGACACTTATTCGCTTGTTTGTCATCTTCACTCGATTCATCTCCAGATTCATCCTTATATATCAAATCCCAGGTTGTAACTTTAAGGCTCTTACCCTCCTTCTTCTTTTCCCTTTTCTTCAAAAGGCATCGATTCTTGTAGTTACCTGGTTTCCCACAATGATAACAGATAAGTTCAGTTTTAGAATCACTTGATGAATTATTGTTCACCTGTTTAGTGAATTGATTCCATCTTTCTGAATATATTTTTGTCCTTTCCTTACTTTTAGAAAATATTTGAATTATTTTTCAATAAGTGTAGATTGATCATCTTCATCTTTTGAACTCGAGTTTGAATCCATATCCCTCTTTGATTGGGATTTCTCATTCTTTGCTCTTAAGGCTAACGACTTCTTCTTTGAATATTCTTCTATGACATCTTCTCTCTCTTTTACTCTAACTTTGTATGTGATAAGATTATCTACAAGATCATTAAGAGATAGATTAAAAAAATAAATGAAGTTCTTCAATAGTCGTTACCTTTGGTTCCTAATCACGAGATAAAGAATGAAATATTTTTCTGCATAGCTCCTTATTGTCGTACTCATTCCCTTAAGCTTTGAACCTGTTCATAATATCAGTGAATCATGTAAACATCTCATGTATGCTCTCTGAGGCTTGTATCTTGAAACTTTTATATTTGCTCACCAACATTGTGATCTTTACCTCATTTACCTATGAAGTTCCCTCATAAGTAACTTCCAGTGTGTTCCATATTTCCTTTGCAATAGTACAATTAGAAACATGGTTAAATTCTTCACTAGCAAGAGATCAATTAAAACATATTTATCCATAAGAATTTCAGTAACAACTCCTCATATCTCCTGAGTAGGATTATGATACCCGTGTTTAACACACTGCCAAATATCAAAGTTAGTAGATAATAAAAAGACTTTTATGTGTGCTTTTTAAAAAGTATAATTGGTGCCTTTAGAAAGTGAGGAACGGTTGATGGCGTGTCCTTTAGGAAAGGTAAAAGCAGTAGTAAAGCTTGACATTTCTATCCTAGGTTGTGATACCTAAATATGGGTAATGAGGCACTATACCACTTGTTCAAAGTAGGATGCAAGCTTAGAAGGGGGTTGAATAGGATTGCTACATTTGTTTTTGACTAACTTAGAACAAGCAACGAAAATAAAATAACCAAAAAACTAAAAGCAAACCAACACAGGAACACATGAGATTTTTTTATAGTAGTTCAGATTAAAATCCTACATCTACTTTTCCTTCTCGTGAAGAGTCTTCTTTACTATGATCAGAGTTTACCGAAATCACAATCCAATTTGATAGGATTCAAAGACTGCACCCTGGAATCTATCCAAAACAAGTCGTCTAATCTAACTTTTTACAATGACTAGATGAAACCTAGCTCTAGCTAGCTAAACTCTCAAATAACCAACCTTGAGTACGCCAACCCTCAATTACCCAGGCTTGAGTAAGTCATCAAACTCACAAGTTTGAAATACAAGCAACCCAAAGCAAATAAAAACATAAAGAACAATTTTATAATCCAAACCGTTCTTCAAAATAATATATATGAAGATCTGTGAAGTAGCAGTGTAGCGTTGTAGGTGTAGGGCACTTAATCTCTATGATCAAAACTCCAACGAAAAGTGCACCAAGAAGAAGTTGAACGAGGCTCTCACGAACCCTAATAAACTATTTTCTTTTTGTGCATTTGCCTCTCTGTCTTCTTGTTATTGTTCTCTTTCTCAATTTCCCTTTAAATAGACCTTGATAGCATAGGAAAGATATCCTCTAATCAGAGTTCTAATAGGAGATTAAATCAATCATTGAACGGCTGAGATTAAATCTTAAAATCTTTCCAAAATTGCCAAATCACGTCATAACTACTGATGGTGGGATACAATCATTGATGGTCCATTGATGATCATTGATAGTTGGTTGTAGTCCATCAATTATGTAAATTTTGATTTGTATATTTCTCTGACTATTGACTGTAGTATATCGATCGTTCTTGTGATCATTGATGGTCGACTATAGACCAGATGGTCAACTGTAAACTATCGATGGTTTGATTTCCTATTTCTATATCTCTGATTCTTTCATGTAATCCATTGATGACTTGACTTGACCATCGATGGGGCCTCTTGACAATCGATGATTCAAAGGTTGATATTAACGTTCGTGTTAATTTTTATATCATTTTGAAAAACAACTTATGCGTACCTATTTATACCTGAAATATATCATCTCACAAACATATTAATAGTAAATGAGAGTTTGTTATTAATCAAATAAAAGATATTGCATGAACAATGTTCTACCGAAACAATGTTCTAATAGTTTCTTCACATAAAAGTTCACACCCAAGACACTATCTATGGAAGAAAGTGTGCTCCTATTTAATATGTTTGTCCGAACAACCTCATAATCTGGATGCAACTTTATCAAAAATTGCATCACTTTCCTCTCATCATATATAGCACTTAATGTTTGAAGGCTACAATAACTAGTCATACCCATCATATTAATTTGCTCATAATCAGTCCATAAATCCATGAAACCAAAATAGTACTCTTGGATATTTTGTTCACATTGGCTACACTTGAAAACATCTTGTTCAATCTAAAACTTTCTTGTGAGATTTGATTGTTGGTATACCTTTTCAAGATATTCGCACATCTCTACGGAAGCCACACATCGGTCTCACAATATTCGTATTCACGGAGCTCAGGATCCAAGACACAATCTTTGCATTGTTTGTCCTCCATTATTGTATTTCTTTAGTTGAGCAAATATCAAATTGTTTCTCAGTCCCATCGAGGATCCCTATAAGCCTTTGCCTTCCAAAAAAAACTGAAAGTGTGACCTCCGATCTAAATAGCTTTTCCCATTGAACTTCATGGACAAGCATTCGCCCTTCTAAGATGCCATGAGATCAAGACTCTAATCTTTTTTTCACAACGCCAAATAAAAGGAAAAAAATGAATCTAATTATTGGTTGAAAGGAGATCAGAACGCAGATCGGTGTTAGCTCTGATACCATGTCAATTGACGTTGTTTGAATAAGGAGGCTACAATCCTAGATTGGCAACTTTCAAATATATATACATAATTTATATATAAAATTACAAGTCTATCCTTGTATGTATTTACAATATCTCCTCTTCTGTATTAATAAAGTTAAATACAGAACTTGGCATATATACTTCTACATTGACAAGACTTAATAAACACCCATACTTCATACTTTAGGGGAAAAAAGTAATGCTTCACTTTAAGAGTATCGTGAAGCACCCTAATGTATACAATAGCTTCTAGATGTCAAGTGTAGGTAAGGCTTGAAAAGACTTTGTTAAGGGATTCAAAAGTTCAACCCGTTTATACATGACCTCAAAATTTCTAAGCTGACTTTTAGATATAAAGAGCAATAATTCAAGCAAAAATGCAAGTTGAATACTCAATTGAACTCAAAGTCTGCATTATATTTTCGCGTCGGCTTGGCCATTGTCCATTGACTCCAACTGCTTGAAAGTCAGCAGTGAGAAAGCGAACTAATTCTTGATTTTGAAGCTTAATTGCAATTATTGTGTGAAAAAGACTGAGTTATATACGTATATGCACATGACATCCAAATCTGCAACAAATCTTTAACCTGAAATTGGAAAAATGGCAGTTTATAGATGACTGAGATTACAGAAAAAGCAATGCACGACTATCTGTGTAGTACAGCGTTTCAATTTGCAGCAGGCACGAAGGTTCTAAAACCCCTTAACTTTGGACAACTATAAGATAACCCCCATATCTTTCAAAATATCAGGGAACCCTCCAAAGGAATTACCATAAATCCCCCTTTTAAATCCTAATAAAGATTCTATTAGAATATCCCCTTGAAGTTTGAGATTTTAACAGAAATCTTCCTAACAGTTTTCTGACAAAATCTCAACGTTAAAGGGAGTTTTCCAATAACCCCTAAATTTAAGAGGTGTTTTATGATATTTTCAAAATTATGGGGGTTATTCAATAATAGTCCCAAGTTCAGAGAGTTTTCTAAGATATACTCCTTCATTGACCGAACAAAATAAACAAATTATATAATCAGTAGATCACCATATCTGCTAATTTCAATTTAAGATACAAAGCAGAGCAAGACATCCTAATCATATTAATTTGATGCCTGATACTAAGCATTGCTCATTGTTCTCTTTCTCTCTTTATATATATATATATAAGAGAGAACAGCGGGCATGCTTTGTATCATGCATCAAATTTAATACTTGATAATAAGGTGACCACTTCTCATCTACTCATTCAATTCACTTTTAAATAAGTGGATGACAATAAACCATCTCACCACCAAGTAATAATTTTACACTTGGTACCAAGCATAAATAGTCATAATCCAATAGTTAAAACTTATTGGGTTTCTGCTGAGGATAAAGCTGATATAGTTCGTAAAACCCCGTAAAATATAGTGAATGAATTTTTTTATTGTGAAATATATGTTTATATCATAGATGAATGTGATAACAAGTGTTTGGGGATCAAACGAGTGTATTTATATGAGAAAGATCGAGTGATAAGATCAGCACACAAACAATTGGGGATCAAACGAGTGTATTTATATGAGAAAGATCGAGTGATAAGATCAGCACACAAACAACATGCACCAACAGGAAATTTACTGCACGGTCGACCGTGGCGGTCGACCATACGCAGTTTTGCCAGTTTTTCCCAGTTCGAGTCTTATTGGGTTTTGGGTCGGGTTTGTGGGCTCATATATATAATATTATATTCGTGAGAACTTCTTCTTCACCATAGAAAACCCTAGCAGCCTCCTCCTTCCCTCTTGCAAACCCTAACCCCTTCTCCTTGGTGATTTCGGCGGATTTCGAAGAGTTTGAGCGGGATCCAGTGGTTTTTGGCGTAGGAGGATATTTTTCCAGCGTTTTTTGGAGTTGTTCATCATCCCTCAGGCGAGTTTCATCTCGCCCAACCCTATACCCATGTTTTTAAATGTTTTAATAATGTTTTTCATGTGATTTGTGAGCCTAACATACTAGATTATGTATAAAAATAGATCTATATGTTGTAGTTTTGCAAAGAGAACGTGTTTTCAGTTAATAAAGCTCACCCACGAAATTCTTAATGCAGATCTCGATCTGAGTTTATTTCTAACAAAAGTTTTGTAAGATTTTTTTTTTGAAGATTTCGACACGAAATTTACATGTTTAAGATTTGATTCATTTTATCTATAGTGATTAGACTAAAATTCACATGTTGTGGTTATGCTAAATCACTTATGAAAGATTGATAATGTATATAAATATCGTATGAAAGTTTTTGGATCAAACCATGTAGAACAAAAACCTGAACTAGGGTTTTTGCTTTTACGCGGTCGACCGTGGCGGTCGACCGCGTGTCGTGCACAGAAGCAGTAAGCTTCTACTCCAGTCGCGGTCGACCGCAGGGGGTTTTTTCCTTTCTGCTTTTTTCTTGTTGTGCTTAGGTTTGTGTGGCTGGTAAAATATCTGGGTTATATGGGTTTGTTGTATACATGAGTTGACTTCATACACGAGTCTTAGATTTATTCACCGGAGCATGAGGGTGAATGGTGTATATGTGATTTCTGACACTATTTGCATATTAGAGTCCTCGTGTTGGACTATAAGCTATCAAGTCATCGTGTTGGACTATAAACTATGAAAGTTCTCGTGTTGGACTATAAGCTATCATAGTTCTCGTGTTGGACTATAATCATCAAAGTCCTCGTGTTAGACTATAATCAACTACAGTCCTCGTGTTGGACTTTAAGCTATTGCAGATCATACTTTGGACATTTACTTATTGCAGACCACGAGTTAGGTATGTAATTAACATATGACTGGTCATTGATATTTCGATTGGAGATAGAGTTATTACTCCATATTGTAGCTTTTGAATTTGACTTTTAGCTATTTACAATTTGAGCTAAGGGAGGCGTACCTATGCTCATGTTGTAAATTTCTAAACATCAAACCTCTATTTTATTTTTACAATAAATGTTTGGCTATCTATATGTATTATCAGATATTTTCTTATCCTTCTAGCCCTTTCCCCTGGGGTTGGTTGAGATGTTACTCTCTATAGCGCTTTGATGCTCGTTGTTTCCCTACTTTCAGGTAACGAGCTAGATGTACGGAGAACCGTAGCTTGATGGAGTTGTTCTAGTTACCATTTTTAAATTTTGCTAGTAGTTTATGTCAGAACTCCACAATAGATGTATTTATGAAACATTTGAGTTTTTATTCTAGTTTTGTATAGGCAATGTGCCTTAATATCATTTCATTTGATTCTTATGTCGAGACATTTGTATTCAGTTCAGATATTACCTTTTTAGAGACTTATCCATTTATATCAGTGGTAGTGATTATTCTTCTGAGTATCTGTTGTTTAGTTTCCTTTCTGTATACTCTCTTTTGCCTGTTTTATACCTACACCTATTGTTGATTCTACTAGATATGTAGTGACTGTGATGGTGAAGCATGTCATAGTATGGTGTTTGGTGCTTCACAGGTTTGACATTCTTAGTTTCACCTTGGACTGCAGCCTTATTGAAACTAGGGGCGTCACAGTTGGTATCAGAGCTCTAGTTCCAGTATCCTTAGGATCATCCTGTGTTAAGTCGTAGAGTTAGAGTAGAGTTTCTTAAGATTGTGTATAGAGTCCGCTAGAAATTCTAGAATGAGTGAGGACGTTATATACGTGTGTTCAAAAATTACAAATATTTTTTTGTAATATTAAAAGTATTTGAGTGAATGATATATGATATAAAATTCTTATATGTTTTGTTCTAGGACTTATAAACCTTATTTTATATGCTCAGATAGTTGGACGTGGTAGACCTCGTACTCGGAGAGCTGATCAGATAGAGCCGCAGCAGGCTCCACCTGAGTCGTAGTAGGCTCCCCAGTACTTGATAGATTTGATGGCTCCCATAGCCTCTAGGATGGCAACACTTGAGGAGCTCATGACGAATCATGTCACACCACCACCACTAGTAGTTCCACCACCGGTTGCACCAGCTACTCACATTGTAGAGGATTTTCCAGAGGGCACACGGATGCCCACCCCACAGGAAGTTGCTGATAAAGCCAAAGAACAGAAGGCTTAGCTCCGCTTAGTAGAGAGATACCAGAAGATGAGGGCACCAGAGTTTTAGGGTTCATCAGATTCTCTTGCAGTAAATAAATAGAAGGAGAATGTGAGTAACATTCTTGAGATACTGAATGTGACTTCGGTTCAGAAGCAGGGGCTGGCATCTTACAGTCTCAAAGGGGATGCAGGGAGATGGTATCGGCTCTAGTTTACTCCAGATCAGAGGACAACCCTCACCTGGTAGGATTTCGCCTACTTCTTTGATAAGCAGTATATCTCTTCTGCGGCATAGGCCGGGAAAGAGCTCGAGTTGTCCAGATTGTCTCAAGGAGATATGTCAGTAGCTGATTTCGAGAGCAAGTTTACGAGCTTGCTTCACTTCACGGGCATGTGGCAGACAAGAGAACGCCAAGCACAGATGTTTTTAGCAGGACTTCGCCCTAACCTTCATCGATACCTCATTTTTAGGAGGTTCTATTTAGTACGAGAGGTAGCGGATGCTACCACATCACAGGAGAATGAGTCAGCTATGTTCCAGAAGGACAAGGAAACGAATACTAAGGATTGAAACAAGAATAAGAGGCCTTTTTTGGGACCCCAAAAGCAGCAGCAAGGCCCTCATAGGAGAGGACCCCAGCAGGATCAGAGAGCGCCTCAACAGCTTAAATTCTAGGGCACTTGTTTTAAGTGTCACAAGCTCGGCCACAAAGCATCAGAGTGTCGTAGTACACCAGAAGGAGCCTAGCAAGGGAGAGGGTAGAAATCAGCAGCAGAACAGATTCCAGGGCTGAGGTCAGGGCTAGCAGACGAGACTTGAGGCACCGCCGACAGTTTCGTAGATTAAGGGACAGGTTCGTGCAGTTCAGGAGGTTCCTCAGGGGTAGGTAGTCCTATATGCCCTACCTCCAGCAACAGAGCAAATTCTAACCACAGACAGAGTGTATGCAGTAGTTCCTCATGATCATGGTGCGAGCGGGGTCGTAGTGGAGGGTACGTTCTTCGTAAACTCCTTTCCAGCTTGTATTCTTTTTGATTCAGGAGCTTCACATTCTTTCATATCTTATGCTTTTATGAATAGACTTCAGCTCATAGCTTAGCCTCTAGACGTTCCTTTGTCAGTTTCCACCCCTCTAGGTGAGATGTCGCTCTTGGAGAGCATTTGTAGGAGGTGTGTTATCGGTTTAGACGAGTCTGAGTTCATTGTTGATCTGATAGTGTTGAGCATGTCAGAATTTGATGTCATTCTTAGTATGGATTGGCTATCTTCCTACCACATTAGTATCAATTGTATTGCAAAAACAGTCAGTTTGCGAGTGTCCGATGGGACCGAGTTAGTTGTAGCAACCTCTCAAGGGAACCGGTTTGCGGAGTCATTACTGGCGTACATCAAGGAGGTGATGCTTCAGGATCAGAGTATGGATATATACAAGACTAGAGTTGTCTCAGATTATCAGGATGTTTTTCAGGACATACGTGGGTTGCCTCCTGTGAGAGAGATTGAGTTCTGTATTGAATTACAGCCGGGCACAGCCCCGATATCCCAAGCATCCTATCGTATGGCACCTACTGAGATGAGGGAGCTACAGGCCTAGTTGGATGAGTTGTTAGCTCATGGCTTTATTCGTCGGAGTCATTCTCCGTAGGGAGCGTCGGTCCTCTTCGTGAAGAAGAATGATGGTAGTATGTGATTATGTATCGACTACCATGAGTTGAACAAAGTCACGATCCGGAATAGATATCATTTGCCTCAGATTGATGACTTGTTCGATCAGCTACAGGGAGCATAATATTTTTTAAAGATTGATCTTCGTTCAGGTTATCATCAGTTGCGGGTTTGGGAGATGGATATTTCCAAGACTGCCTTTCTGACTCGATATGGATTCTTCGAGTTTTTGGTCATGCTATTTGGGTTGACTAATGCACCCATGATATTCATGGACCTGATGAACCTGGTCTTCCGTCTATACTTGGACTAGTTCGTGATTATATTCATAGATGATATTCTTATCTATTCGAGATCAGAGTCGGAGCACAAGCAACATCTACCTTTAGCTTTGCAGACTTTGATGGAGCATCAACTATATGCTAAGTTTAGCAAGTGTGAGTTTTGGATTTCTGAGGTCATATTTCTTGGTCATGTTGTTAGCAGAGAAGGTATAACAGTAGACCCAACTAAAGTTTCAACAGCTAAAGTTTCAACAGCTCTTGATTGGGAACAGCCGAAGACGGTTACCGAGATTCATAGCTTTTTAGGGTTAGCTAGCTATTACAGAAAGTTCATTCAGGACTTCTTGAAGATTACAGTACTACTTACACGCCTTACGAAGAAGGGTGTATAGTTCACTTGGAGCATGGAGTGCTAGAAAGCTTTTGATACCTTGAAGACTAAGTTGACTACGGCGCCAGTTCTTACTATTCCGAACAATGGCAGGACATTTGTTGTATACACGGATGCGTCATTAGCAGGTTTGGGAGGTGTCTTGATGCAGACTCAGAGGGTAGTAGCATACATTTCACGACAGTTGAGGGTGCATGAGCAGAACTACCCCACTCATGATTTGGAGTTAGCAGTGGTGGTATTCGCGCTGAAGGCGTGGAGACACTACTTATATGGAGTTGAGTTCGAGCTTTTCACAGACCACCAGAGTCTGAAGTACATTTTCTCCTAGAAGGAACTTAATCAGAGGTAGCGGTAATGGATTAAGTTCATCAAGGACTATGAGTTCACGATTCAGTATCACCCGGGGAAGGCGAACGTCGTAGCAGATGCTTTGAGTAGGAAGCGTCGACACCAGGTCGCGGCTTTGAGTTGCTCGTTGTATAGAGATCTTCTCACTCTTAGCCAGTTCGATTTTAGGTCAGAGATTGGCGGGACCAGTGCATACTTAGGAGCTATATTAGTGCAGCCACCTTGGAGGGACAAAGTAGTCAGAGCTTAGTTAGAGGACTCTTGGATTCAAATCCGAAAGGAGGAGATTTCCAAAGAGCTCAAGGATGATTGGACCATTAGGATAGATGGAGGACTTCGGATGAAGGGCCGATTGGTTATGCCAGCTAGTGTGGAGCTGAAGAGGGAGTTGTTTGATGAAACACATCGTACTCGATATACAGTGCATCCAGGAACCACTAAGATGTACAAGGACTTGAGAAGACACTTTTGATGGAGTGGTATACATAAAGAGATTTTAGAATATGTGGCTAACTCTTTCATCTGCCAGCAAGTGAAGGCAGAACATCAGAGACCAGAGGGACACTTCAGCCTCTACCCATTCCAGAATGGAAGTGGTCAGACATTTCTATAGACTTCATTATAGGGCTGCCAAAGTCAAAGAGGAGGAACGACTCAATTTGGGTGATCGTGGATCGGTTGACGAAGTCGGCACATTTTATTCTAGTGAGGACTACTTACACCGTCGAAACATATGCAAGGATATTCATCCGGAAGATAGTTCGACTTCACGGGGTTCCAGACATGATTGTATCAGATCGATGCTCAGTTTTTACCTCGTACTTTTGGAGGAGTTTCCAGGATTCATTTGGCAGCAGATTATTACACAACAGTGTTTTTCACCCTCAGACAGACGGTCGGACAGAGAGAGTGAACCAGGTATTAGAGGACATGCTGCGAGCTTGTATCATTAACTTTCAAGGTAGTTTGGTGGATCATATTCCATTGATAGAGTTTGCTTATAACAATAGTTATCAAGCAATGATTGGTATGGCTCCGTAAGAGGCTTTGTACAGGAGGCCTTGTAGATCCCCTATATGTTAGGCAGAGCTAGAGGATAGCTTGTTGCTTGGACCAGAGCTTGTGAGGTAGACTACCAAAAAGGTAGCATTGATTAGGGAGCGTATTTTAACTGCTCAGAGTCGGCAGAAGAGTTACGCGGATCACAGACGATGACCTTTGGAGTTTCAGGTGGGAGATTTTATCATGCTGAAGTTATCACCGACGAAGGGGGTGCAACGATTTGGTAGGCGGGGGAAGCTTGCTTCGAGATATATTGGTCCTTTTCAGATTGTGAAGCGTATTGTGGCTGTTTCATATAGACTAGACCTTTCAGCATCGATGTCTGGTGTGCACAATGTGTTTCATATTTTTATGCTCAAGAAGTACTTACATGACGAGGAAAGACAGTGAGTATTGGATGCTCTGGAGATTGAGCTTTAGGACGATTTGACTATGATAGAGATCCCGGTTTGTATACTTTCTAGAGAAAACAAGAAACTTAGAAACAAGGTGATTCCTTTGGTGAAAGTTCAATGGAACCGGAGAGGATCTAAAGAGATTTCTTGGGAGCGCGAGGAGCATATGCATCGCGACTACCCACACTTGTTTGAGTAGGTAAATTGTTTGGATTATGTTTTCTTATATTTTATGATAATTTTGGATAGTCATATTTATCTCTAACACTAGAATTGGGGTATTGTCACTTAATCCTTAATCATTTGGGATACATGGTATATATATGGGGGGTTCGTTGTTTGGATTTTTTGCCCGACATACTAATTCCATTTTGTTTGGGATTAAGGTGTGAATATTCGCATTTTAGACTGTTAACTTTAGATATTACTATGTTCATATCTGAAAATTAATGCTATGAGAGGTGTATGTGGGAATGACTACTCCCGATGTGCTTCTCTCGTATTATTAATTTTAAGATACGATTTCGGAATTTCGAGGACGAAATTCTTTTAAGGGGAAGAATATAAAACCCTGTAAAATACAGTGAATGAATTTTTTTATTGTGAAATATATGTTTATATCATAGATTAATGTGATAACAAGTGTTTGGGGGATCAAACGAGTGTATTTATATGAGAAAGATCGAGTGATAAGACCAGCACACAAACAACATGCACCAACAGGAAATTTTCTACACGGTTGACCGTAGCGGTCGACCGCTGGGGGCGCAGCAGAAGCAGAAAGCTTCTATCTCTTGCGCGGTCGACTGTGGTGGTCGACCGTATGTAGTTTTGCATGTTTTTCCCAGTTCGAGTCTTATTGGGTTTTGGGTCGGGTTTGTGGGCTCATATATAATATTATATTCGTGAGAGCTTCTTCTTCACCACAGAAAACCCTAGCAGCCTCCTCCTTCCCTCTTGCAAACACTAACCCCTTCTCCTTGGTGATTTTGGCGGATTTCGAAGAGTTTGAGCGGGATCCAGCGGTTTTCGGCGTAAGAGATATTTTTCCAACTTTTTTTAGAGTTATTCATCATCCCTCAGGCGAGTTTCATCTCACCCAACCCTATACCCATGTTTTTAAATGTTTTAATAATGTTTTTTATATGATTTGTGAGCCTAACATACTAGATTATGTATAAAAATAGATCTATATGTTGTATTTTCGCAAAGAGAACGTGTTTTCAGTTAATAAAGCTTACCCACGAAATTCTTAATACAGATCTAGATCTGAGTTGATTTCTAACAAAAGTTTTGTAAGAAAGATTTTTTTGTTTTTGAAGATTTCGACATGAAATTTACATGTTTAAGATTTGATTCGTTTTATCTATAGTGATGAAATTTACATGTTTAAGATTTGATTCGTTTTATCTATAGTGATTAGACTAAAATTCACATGTTCTGGTTATGCTAAATCACTTATAGATTTGATTCGTTTTATCTATAGTGATTAGACTAAAATTCACATGTTCTGGTTATGCTAAATCACTTATAAAGGATTGATAATGTATATAAATATCACACGAAAGTTTTTGGATCAAACCACGTAGAACAGAAACCTGAACTAGGGTTTTTGCTTTTGCGCGGTCGACCGTGATGATCGACCATGTGTCGTGCACAGAAGCAGTAAGCTTCTGCTCCAGTCACGGTCGACCATGGGCGGTCGACCGTTGGGGGATCTTTTTTTCTGCTTTTATCCTATTGTGCTTAGGTTTGTGTGGCTGACAAAATATCTGGGTTATATAGGTTTGTTATATACTGAGATTGGTATACATGAGTTGACTTCAGACATGAGTCTTAGATTTATTCACCGGAGCATGAGGGTGAATGGTATATATATGATTTCTGACACTATTTGCATATTACAGTCCTCGTGTTGGACTATAAGCTATCAAGTACTCGTGTTAGACTATAAACTATTAAAGTCCTCGTGTTGGACTATAAGCTATCAAAATCCTCGTGTTTGACTATAATCATCAAAGTCTTCGTGTTGGACTATAATCCATTACAGTCCTCGTGTTGGACTTTAAACTATTGCAGATCATACTTTGGACATTTATTTATTGCAGACCATGAGTTGGGTATGTAATTGACATATGATAGGTCATTGATATTTCGGTTGGAGATAGAGTTATTACTCCATATTATAGCTTTTGAATTTAGTATTTAGCTATTTACAATTTAAGCTACAGAAGGTGTACCTATGCTTGTGTTGTAAATTTCTAAACATCAAACCTCTATTTTATTTTTACAATAAATGTTTGGCTATCTATATGTATTATCAGATATTTTCTTATCCTTCTAGCCCTTTCCCCTAGAGTTGGTTGAGATGTTACAAGCTATAGCGCTTTGACGCTCGTTGTTTCCCCACTTTCAGGTAACGAGTCAGGTGCACGAATAGCCGTAGCTTGATGGAGTTGTTCTAGTTACCATTTTTAAATTTTGCTAGTAGTTTATGTTAGAACTCCACAATAGATGTATTTATGAAATATTTGAGTTTTTATTCTAGTTTTGTATAGGCAACGTGCCTTAATATCATTTCATTTGATCGATTCTTATGTCGAGACCTTTGTATTCAGTTTAGATATTACCTTTTTAGAGGCTTATCCATTTATATCAGTGGTAGTGATTATTCTTCTGAGTATCTGTTGTTTAGTTTCCTTTCTGTATACTTTCTTTTGCCTGTTTTGTACCTACACCTGTTGTTGATTCTACTAGATATGTAGTGACTGTGATAGTGAAGCATGTCGTAGCATGGTGTTTGGTACTTCACAGGTTTGACATTCTTAGTTTCACATTGGACTGTAGCCTTATTGAAACTAGGGGCGTCATATAGTTGATTTCCTTTCTTTCATTCAAGGCATTAAGCCGAATGCTTCTCCTCTTCAAGATTCTTTGTGGTGGCCTCATAACTCTTCTGGTATGTTCTCGGTCAAATCTTTCTATTCCCTCATCATCAGCAGAGGGATCCACTCTCCCCTCTTCCAATTTATCTGGAATTCTCCAATTCCGGGCAAAGTCAAGGTATTTTTCTAGATTTTCAGCAAAGGAAGACTTCAGACTAGAGTAAATTTATCCAAGAAAGGGTGGACTCGTAATTTGATCTGTCATCTTTGCAATCAGCTTCCTGAAACTCAGGTTCACCTCTTCTTCTCTTGTCCCATATCTAGAGCAGCATGGTCTATCCTTCTCCCCCTAAGTCTCTATTGACTCTTGGCCCCAGGATGCGGTTTCTTTAATTTCTTTGAAGGATAACTTCTTGAGCTGCCACAATATCAAAACTCTGTGGAAGGATCTTCTTCCTACTTTCTGTTGGTGGACTTGGAGTTGTCGAAACAAACTTATTTTCGATGATAAAGCAGTGAACCCCTAGTTGATTACTTCTAATGTAGCTCGATTTATATTATTCTGGACAGGTGCTTTGGGTACCAGAATAGCCCAGAGCCAGCACAAGACGGTAATTGATCTTGGTTTGAAAATTTTGGCTAGTGAGGGGAGCGGAGGATGTGGTCGGGGATATCTTCGTGGTGGGTAGCTAAGGGACGCTCTCCTTCTCAGCCCTCCCTTTTGTGCAGGAACACTTTTGTTCTTTGGCATCCTCATAGTGCTCCTATTTTATTTTCTTTGTTATCTGTAGTTTCAGTGATATTTTTGGTTAGATACTGGGAGTTTTCAGATGTCGTGGAAGCTATAGATGGGTGGTTGACGACAACGTCCGCTCCTCACTCTCTATAATCTTCCTACGATCTCTTTTGCTCCCAAATTTTGTTCAGACTTCTTCTTATTGCTTAAAAAAATAGATATCTTCTTCGATTACACTTTCTCTACATCACGACAATATTCTATTAGTTTACTTATGTTGTCATCCAATTCCTAAAGCCAACAAGTCATGTAAATTTTTTTCCCATAAGCATATTACTTTCTCATCAAGTTAATGAAAATGAATAAAAATGGATAACAAGCCAACTCAATTGCATCAGAGACTATCTCACATCCTTTGCCGTAGTTTTCTTGCTTTGAATAAATATAAGAACAGGGAAAGATCCCATGTTTTTACTTTAAATAAATTAGTATTTTATCCCGTGCTAAGCATAGTCATATCTCCTTATTTCAATCTCTCACTTAAAAAAAAAGACTTTTCAAAATGCATTTACCTCTCTCAATATCTATCTTATAATATTTTAGCCTATTTGGGGCATGGTCATACCTACGTATTTCCATACATTGCTTTTCAAAAGAATTTTAAAAACAAACTTATCTTCTCCAATAACAATCTTATATTTCTATGAATATCATCTTGATATTATTATAAAGACAAAGCTGAACATTATAAAAGTAAAATTTATTGAAAATTTAGGCAAAGGTGATACAAACTATACTTCTGCACTTCGCTGATTTTTAAAACATATTGAATATTCACAACATAAAGAACCAAATGTAGGATGCCCGTATATATGGTAATGAAATTTGCTAAAGAAAATGAGAATTTATGTATCCTTATTAATAAATTTCAATACTCATCATAACATAAAACATATCTAACAATAGTGTAATTAGATCAGTAAATTACTAAAAAAGGTGAAGAACGAACAACAAAAATTTGGGGATCAATAATCAATAATAGCCAATAATAGAATCCTAGAAAAAGAATTTGAATGTAGAAAACAAAACAAAAAGAGGAATTTTGTAAGTTAATAGGGAAGAAGTTCACATTCTAACAGAGAACTGAGAATTTAAGAGTTGCATCTAGTAGTGTCGATCAAATAATGAGATAGAGCATGATTCAAGGAATGAGAGCGAGCAAATCCTTTGCCCAAGATTCTAAAATATCTACATTAACTTTACAAACAATTGCAATAATTTATAAAATAAAACATAAATTTACATCAAAAATCATTTTTTTCCTCACAGTAGCATCAACTATTTTGCATATGACTGACAATTACTTTCTAAGGATCACAACTTTTGGAAATATTCAATTAGTCTAAGAGAAAATAAACATAAAGATTAAGAAAATTATTGTAAAGAACGGATCAAACATTAGATATTAAAATGAACAACATAATAAAGCACATCCCTTTTCTAAATAGAAGTTTAAAAAATTAATAAAAATTAAGAAAAAGAACTTATAAAGGAGAAGGGGAGGAAGATAAAACACATTCAATCCTTTGTTCATGAAAGAAAGTAATAATTAACAATAAAAAGAATAGAGGACCACCTGTGAAGAGCTTTTTCCATGAAAAGAAAAATAAATAATGTTAGCATTTTAAAAGATCATAAATATGGGTAGTTTTAATTAGCATGATTTCAAATTCCATAATTTTTAACATAATCAAATTCAAATTCAAATTTAAAATAACAGATTTGACACCTAAAATTTCATTACAATATTTAACTAATATCTTGATTGATTCTATATTATTATATGCAATGACTATTTAGGGTGATTTGATATCCAAAATTGAAGGGAATTTAAATTAAAAAACCATTATAATTTTTTTAATATATGCTAATTCAAAAATTTTAAGGATTTGACATAGTTACAAATATAAAGTTGTTATTTGACCATATGAATTAGTTATTTATTTTTTTCTCTATTTTTTTGCACATTTGTTACAATAATGTACAATTACATGCATATATTTTTTTATCAAAAATACTTTTTATTTTAAAAATAAAATAACTTGAGACAAGTTTATCAATATCAAAACTAAATTAAAGATAAAGTAAATTACTATAGTGAAATCATGTACAGAAATCAAACACGAATTCTTATTAAAAATGCATGATCAAATTGAAATACAAATGTTTCATATTCAAAACTAAAATAATTTTAATTGGCATCTAAAAAATCAAATTAAAATGTTAAAAGAATGAACCTAAAAAATTCTTCTTGCATTCTTTAATAACTTGAATTAGAAAAAAAGTAAAATAGAGATATTATTATCATACAATAAATATTTATCATTAGTAATTGAAAAAGTTAGATTAAAATGTTAAAACAATGAACCTAAAAATTTCTTCTTTTTTTCTTTGATAGCTCCACTCTCTCTTAATGTAATGATCATGAACTTTCGATACTAGTTAAAATATTTTTTTGGTATTTTAAATTATTTAATTATTATTTTTAAAAGAGTATTTGTATTTTTCTCAATTTTCTAGAATTTTCTACAATTTAAAAGTCCAAATTTTATATTTATTTAAATGATTTTGATATTTATGAATTAACTTAGTGGAGTAAAATTTTTTAGAATTAATCCGTTGTGTTATCGATACTATTACGTATCATTTTAAATAATACGTTGTATTATTATTACTATTACGTATTATTCCATATAATATAGTATATTATTATTAATATTACATATTATTTGTACAATTTGTTTATTATTACTACTATTACGTATTATCTGTTGTATTAGTATAACTGATACGTTTTATTTTGTAGATAATTTTCCCATAACTATTTATTTAAAATGTAAGTAATTATATTTTTTATTAATTATTTCGGTTTACGTATCTAAACCCTAACCCTAATTACATACCTATATATATATCCTATATATGTATCTCTCTTCCTGTTCACGAAAACACAGCCGCCCCGTGTTCTCCCTCTCCTCTCTCTCGTTTTCTCTCTTTGAGCCTCCACCTTGGCCGTTCCTTCGTCATTGACGACACCGCTCCCCCACGCTTACCCTCTCTCTCCTCTTCCGTCGACTGCGCCTCCTCCCTATTTGATCGCCTCCACCCATACATTCCCCATTGGTCGCCTCTCCACTGCCTGTACTCCTCTCCCTTTCGACCGTGCCTCATCTGACGTTCCTCTCACCCCGATATCTCGCTCCAGACATCAACCACCCTCGGGCCGAGCTCCTCCTTTAACTGAGCTCAGTCCCAGCCTCACCGTCTCCCCAATAGCCCGAAAGCCGCCACGGATGTCCTCCTCCTCGCCCCAACCTCGTTCTGGTCTCTCTCCCCATCACCAACGCCATCACCGTCACCGTCGCCTCTTCGCTACAGCTCTTTCCCAGCCCAAGCCCATCGAACTGCCTCCTTCGTCGCTGTCGACACCGCCGTCTAGCTCCACAAATCAGCCCCTCAATCCGCTGCGCGCATCGCCGAACAACAAATAGCAAACTATAGCGTCACCGTCTCGTCCACAGGCTCTATGGCCTTGTAGGCAAGATCCATTGCCCATCTTGTCTTTTATTAGAATTTTAGACTATTATGAATCATTTGTATAAATTGAATTGTGATGTAATTATCTGTGTGGATTGTTTGGTAAAATAATAATAATTAAATCATAACAATATGATAAATAGTATTTTTAGAATAATTATTATAAATTTAAAAGAATTTATTTTGACAACGGAATCATTTTAGATAATTTAAAAAAATTTAAAGGAAGTTATTTTGAGAAAAAGAATTATTTTAGATTTATTATGATGAGAAAAGAAATTATTTTGAAAAGGGGGTTGGTTTTAAAGTATTATGATAATAAATATCTTAAAATAAATTATTTTGTAAAAGGATTTATTTTAAATAAATAAGTTTATGATTTTAAAAGATTAGTTATTGATATAATGAGAAACAATTTTAAAAAAGAATTAATTTGGAAAAAGATTATTTTTGAATAATTATTATAAGATAATTTAAGGATTTTTTTTGTAAAGGATTATTTTAAAATAATAAATTAATGATTTTTAAAAGATTAGTTTAGAATTAAAAAGATTATCTTGAGTTATTATAATAATAGATATTTTAAAAGATTTCATTATATTATAATATGCGAATGTTTTTTGTGGTTGTCACATATTACAATGATACCGACAATTTGACACTCTTATTTACACACATAGTATTTATCTTGTTTGATACTGTATTGACCTGAATGACTATGAAAACTTGTTTTTTATCACTTAGTTGTTATCCAATAGGAGAGACTGTACATAAAGACGACTCATGTTAAAAGTATGATTTATAAGCGTGCTTCAAAGCATGGCTATACTCACTCGACATCGATATCCCGATGTGAGGAGTCCCGAGTTTCCTTAATATTGATATCTCGGTATGAGGTTTCCTTGACTATTATTATTATAGCATTGACTAGATGATGCACTCTTGATCGGACGTGTTATGGGTCATGGTTATTTTCATAGTTTTACAGAAGTCGTTCCACGGTAACTCTGTGGCTAGTGCATAATATCTTATGTACAGTCATTTAAATTAATCTGATAAACATGGGGTTTATAAAGGAGAATTGGACGGAGAATATATCATGTATATAAACGAGCACATGTGCTTTCCTGATATCGTGAGTTTTTATATACATGGGCCAGAGGGCCAATACTTGACTTGAAGGTGCGGCCCCCCGGACAGGTTTATGGGGACCCGATTATATATATGAAAATATTCTTCTCCAATTCAAATAATATGTAAAATATGTATAATATGCTTGTGTGTCTTCTGGAAGACTTTGTTAGTTTTGTTGAGATGTGAACCAGTGAGTTATGATAAGATGACTAGTAGTATGACATCATCACTTGGATGATTATGGATTCTCTAGACTGTTATACTCTAGTAGTGGATTGTATCTAGCTTGTTAGTATTCCAGTTACATGCTCCTATCGTTACTACTATCATCACATGTTCCTATTTCTATTATCGCATTGGTCACACTTCTATTATCATTACTGTTATTGCATCTATTATTTCCTTGGTCATTCAATTGTTCCTATTTTTCTCTTGTGGGATCTTACCGTGTGCCATGCACGCTGACGTACACCTATTTTCTCTAGTGTACGTCAGATTTAGAGGACGGACAGGTCCAACTTGGAGATGTGCCTGAATCAGGATATTCTCAGCAGGAGTACCATGTAGATAGAGTTGAAGAATAGACCAAAGCTCAGTTATCTTTTCTTAGTTGATGGTCCTAGTTGCTTTTGTAGTACTTTTCTTTCCCGTTGAATGATGTATTTTATATTTCTTCAGTATTCAGTTGTTCACTCATTTATAAGGGCATGTTGACCCGAATATTATGTCTTGGATGATATTCACTTGTGATGTGGATATTCTGTTCTGAGTTATTTATTATATTCTCGCTATTTGTGATCGGGGACTTGTGCCTTTGCATTTATTTCTTAACGCTTAGCGTATTAGATTGAGAAGAAATATTTTTTATTCTCCTCAATCTAATACGTCATGGACTCGCTCGTGTCCCGATCCCCGGTATTTTAGGAAGCGAGGTGTGACAGGTTTTAGTGGTGGCCTATGCAGGTCACGGTCCCGAGTTCCTACCAGTGAGAATATAACGGATAACTTAGATGCATATCATATTTCATCAGTGAGACTATTCTTGAGCCATTATCCTATTTTCTTAATAGATTTTATTTCGTCCCTATCTTATCATTTTTTTGACTCCGGAGTTTTTCACGGTTCTTATCCCATTGCTTCGCGATTATCCTCTCTTTGTATAACTTTTCTTTCCTCGTACCCATCATTATTTTATGTGTTATTATTTTTACAACTATATTTTCTTTGATTTGACTTATATATCGTTTAATTGTATTGATTTTTTATTATTTATTATATTATTTTATGTATCACACACAGTGTTATATTGTATGTTTTTCATTAAAAATATAAATCATTACTTATATATTTCAATTGTTCAAATCATGTCATTAAGTGTTTCACATTGCTCTAGGCTTCACACACACATTACATAGCATATCTGATATTCAGATTATTTTCTTGTGTTTAAATATACTTTTGCATATCTACATCGTGTATGTGTGCACTTTTCTGTCATATCATCTATCATTTACTTATATTCTAGATTATTATATATTGTTCGTATTTTTAGTGATATACATTAATAAGTTCATATTTTTAATATTCTAGGTATGCATTACATTCTTATTATTTACATTTCAGTACATAGTTTTCTTATCAGTCAGTTTTGTATTGTTAGATTATTTTAGTATGTTCACATTGGTTTTGTTACTCTAAGAGCAAAGTATTTCTAGTTTTATATTCAAACAATTATTCATATTGTTAGGTTTGGAATTTGAGTTACTAATTATATATGTTTTTGTTACATTAACTCATATCATTAATCAGTATTCTTTTATAACTAATATAAAATATTATTCTAAATAGTGTTTGTGAGTATGTATAGTATTTACTCATTGGTTGTTTATAGTGTAATTGCATATTTGTTGTTGTTTGCTTTATTTTCGATATGTATTATTTTGTTATTGTGACAATATACATTGTATACGCGTGTTATTTCTCAGTATTTATTTTATGGTATTTTTAGATTTTTATGTCTTTCATTGTGTTATTAGTTGTTGTTCATTCTCTATTCATTATTTTCATTTACTTTTGTTGTGTTTTACTTTTTTATTATTTTTATAATTACTATTATCTTTTTAATTATAGTGTATTCACGTATATTATTATATTTATGATGTATATTTTTATTGATTTACAGTCATTCATTATTTCTAGTATCAACTTTGTCTAATCATGTCCTGTATCATGTATTATCAGTGTTTATATTTACATGTTCATCAATCATTCATGATATGTTTATTTACAATATCTCGGTGTTTTTATTATACGAATTTATGCCCTTCTTATGTTTTTATTTGTTTATAAATTTATTTTATCTTTCATAGTTCATGTTTTATGTATTATACATTTTAATTTATGTATATTTATGCTGATTATATTTATGTGATTTTTTTACTACTATACAATATACTACTATGTCTGAATTGATTTTATATAGTAATGATTATTATTGTTGTATCTTGTTTATATTTATTATTTTACCTTATGAATATTACTAATATCACTGTTTTATTATATTGTTTGTCGAATATGTATTATTAAGTCCTTCTTATTATGTTTTATATAAAATGCCTATTTTGAATCACTTGTTTACTCTTACGTCTATTTTTATCAGATAATATTTTATGACTATTTCCATCATAATTTATCTTGTTAGCACGATTAGTACTTTGAGTATTCAGACTTTTATATGCTTATTATTATGTATGTATTTTCATTTTAACGGCTAATATATATGATGATTTTATTTGCTATATTATATAAACATTTTTAATATTTGACTTAGTATTGTGTTTTGTATGATAATTATTTACTACCATACGCTCTCAAAAACTATTGATCATAACTACAACTATTTTTGTTGAAATTATTTGCTATTTTTTGATTATTATATCTATGTTTTCTTACGTGTGCTTAAGTTTTGACTGCATTAAACATATGTTGCTATAATACTATCTTTAAATCTTTTAACATAATTGCAAATTTTTATTTTTTCGGAATTTGTATCTTATATGTCTTATTTGGTTGAATGTGATTTGCTGATTGCATTCATGTGTTAGTTTGTGATTATACTTTTAAACATCTTAAATGTTTATTTTGCTAACTGATTGTATGATATTTCTATTGTGATTTATTTTTTTTATTTTCATGTCTCTTTATGTTGTCTATTATGTTGTCTAAACTATATGTATGTTTGATTCTTTGCTATTTTATTTTGCTTATATAATCTTTAAATATTTCTTTTGTTTTTTGCTTGTATATAATTCATCTGTTAATTGTATTGTGTTTTTATTTTTGTATTTATCATGCTTATCATCTGCTTACGTATGAATGATTTATATTTTGTTGAGATCTTTTTATCTTTTATCTTCTTTATGTTCTTCTTTTAATTATTTATATTGTTGAGTTGACATACTTTGTCATATGTTCTAGTGATTGACAATTGTTTGAATTACATATTTATATTTCATATTATATTTTTGTATGTTATATATATTTGTACTATTTTGCCAATACTGTGTTATAGATTACATTTTAACACTGTGATGTGTTGTATTATAATACTATATTAATAATATCATGTTAATATTATATTTTTCTATGATTGTATATTTGCTGTTGATTTCTTTGCTATTATACTATGTTGACTGATACTTATATTTTGGCCTATGCCAAGATGTTGTGATATTTTATAACTTAACATGTATCAACTATTTTATTTCCAATACACATACTTCTTTATACCTGTGTAATCTTTTTTCAATATATGTTCACTCTTTTTATATTATACTTACATCATTTTTATTATTTATACTAAATACCAGACTTTCTTATGACCTTATGTTATATATATTTCCTTGATGATTTACGTGCTTTTTATACTTCTGCTTTATCATTATTCCTGCTTATTTTATATCCTCTGACTATACATTATTGATCTATACTATATACCTTTTACTATTAACTGTTATCATCATATTCTGCTTGTTTGACTTTGTATTTGACTTGCCCATATAACTTATATTTGATATTGATGTCTAATGCATTCTCATAACATGTTTCATGCATTATATATACAATATATGAATTTACATTCATATTTTTCTCATATTCTTTATTTATAGAATATTATAACTAAATGATGCTTTGTATAGAATGTTTTTATTACTTTTCTATATGCTATAAATGTTTTATATTTACTTTATATGATTAAATATCATTTTGTGTCTATGGTGATAACTTAGTGATATGATTAAATATCATTTTGTGTCTATGGTGATAACTTAGTGTTTTATTATAGTGAATTGTATATTTATATTCATATATCTCTTCTATGGTGATAACTTAGTGTTTTATTATAGTGAATTGTATATTTATATTCATATATCTCTAGTGTTTTTGTTATAACGAATTGTATATTTATATTGTGATAACTTAGTGTTTGTGTGTATGTATTTTGACTTGTGTTTTTCTCACTCTCTACTTATGGATATGTAATTTATTTTGAATTCTTCTCTATATGCGTTAATGTAAAACCCCGATAATTTTTGAGTGATATATTAATATGAGATTAATTATGATATATGGATATTTAGTATGATAAATATTATTAAATGGTATATGAGTATAATACCATGTGTTTTGAGTATGAACGAGTTCATACATGAGAGAGAAAAGAGTCAAAACATGCACAATGACCAAACCCTTGAAAAACTAGAAATACCTAGTCCGGTCGACCGCCACGGTCGACCACAGCCGGTCGACCGCCGCGATCGACCGCGAAACCTGCAGAGTATTTTTGAATCCTGTTTTGAGTTGGTTTCGGATTTCTAAACCTATATTCTTTTCCTGATATATATATATGAGTTTTTCACATTTTTCTCAGTTTTCCTAAGAACCCTAACAGCCACCAAAACCCCCAAACCTTAGTTTGATTTCTTGGAGTAGATTGGAGGTTTTCGAGCGGGTTTTTCTTGGTTTTTGGCTTTTGGAGTGGAGATTTCCTTCAACCTTGCTTCTAAAACGTTTTTCGACAATCTCAGGCGAGTATCATCTCTACTAATCCCCCTCCCAGTTTTCAAAATGCTTTTAAAGAGATTTAAACATGTTTTGAAGAGCCTAAATAACTAGATTATGAATAAAAGACAACTCGTTTGTATTATATGTATAAAGATTAGGTCTTTTCATGCTAAAAAGGTTGAGAACGAATTTTACAGATGTATTTAAGATCTGAAGATGATTTTAAAACGTGGTTAATCTAAAGAAAGAAGTTTGATTCGTCGTTTTGAGCTTTTATGCATGTTTTAGGGTTTTGAATATAAATATAATGCATAAAATTATGGTTATATATGTTAATTTTGTTTTCAGATATTTCTATTTACTGTAACATATTTGTATGCAAGACTCATGAAGTTTTTACCATGTTTAAATCACAAAAACACGATGTGAACACGAGACACACAAAAAATCCTGGAAAATTGGATTTTGGGCTCACGGTCGACCTCTAGTCTGATGTTGGCCTGTACATGGTTTTGGTTTGATTTCTGTTTGTCGAGCGTTTCTCTTAACCTTGTGATGATTAACTACAATGTTAAAACTTATTAAACACCCGGGATGATGGTGAACTTTATATGTGGACACACACAGCGAGATATATGCACTTATGCTTAGTTTATGTTAAATCAATACACTTTTGTCACAAGTTAAAATTTATAAATACACATGACTAGTATTTGATCTTTCACGTATCCGGAAATAGAAAGATAAAACCTATTACCGCAGAACGATTGAGTAAGAACATTACAAGAGTATCGCTATAGCACAAGATGATGCACACATAGATATTTGATCAGTTGTAAGTCTTACTTCCATGATAGATTACCCGCGAGTAGGGTATTTCTTTTGAGATTTTGGCACACCCAGTTGTAAGTCTTACTTCCATGATAGATTACCCGCGAGTAGGGTATTTCTTTTGAGATTTTGGCACACCCTTTATGGACGACAGTTATATTCGTTTTGGTTTAGTTGACATCCTCTTATATTAGAGCAAGCTACTCGGATGTAATTCGAGATGATGTACTTATTCTATATGTTGGAGATTTGAGTATGTTTCCTCGACTATTTGTTTTTCATAGAGAGCTATATGAATGATTTGATATATGTAAGTACTGAATCTCTTTTCTTATATACTTCTACCCCTTCCCCTGGAGAGAGGTAATGATGATCTCGCTAGCACTTTGACACTCGTTGTTTCCCCTCTTTCAGGCAGCGAATCTGGCGCACAGAGAGTCGCAGGTTGATGGGACTCCTTAGTTGTCCATTTAGCTATTTATTATACTTTGTAGTTAAGCCAGAACTCCACATGTAGTTTATTGTTTTCAGACTCTAGATTGGTATTTTATTTTAGAGTTGAGAGCTCTTGTGAGACTTTGTTTATTTGACTCATTGTATTTGAGATCCAGTTTAGAGACTTTGTTTATTTGACTCATTGTATTTGAGATCCAGTTTACACTCAGAGATATTTCTATTCTATTTCAGTTGGGCTCATTCTTGATATCCAGTTTACACTCAGAGATATTTCTATTCTATTTCAGTTGGGCTCATTCTTGATATTTCTTATGCTTCTTTTGTGTATATCCAATGTTGCCTATTTCTATTTTGTCTGTCTGTACTTTCACCTATTTATTGTTTCCACTAGAGAGATAGTGATTGTGATAGTAAAACATGTTGTAGCATGGTGGTTTGTGCTTGGCAGGTTTGACAATCCAGGTTTTATCTAGAACTGCAGCTTGTGTGAACCCTGGGGCGTCACAGCTGGTATCAGAGCTCTAGTTCCAATATCCTTAGGATTATCACTGTGTCATATTGTGGAGTTAGGATAGAGTTTACTAGGGTTCATGTATACAGTCCGCTAGGAATCCTTAGTATGAGTGAAGATATACTATATATGTACACGGAAAATCTAAAATTTATTTTTATGATCTTTTTGCTTTGAATAATAAAGCATGATATGAGATATATGTGATATGATTTAATTATTGGTATATGTTATATCCTTCATGCTTGAGATCCTATTTACTGCGTAATAAGCTCTATTTTGGAATTATAGATGTCAGGAAGAGTTCGTGGACATCGAGTTACTCGTGCTCAGGGAGTTGAGCAGGATGATAAGGAGCCCGACCCACAGCAGGCTCCGCAGTACTTAGTGGATCTCATAGCGCCCTTGGCAACTCGTTTGGCGGCTATTGAAGAGCAATTAGCAGATCAGGCTCGACGGGGAACTCCTATTCAGGAGGAGATACCAGAGAGGATACCAATAGTTTCACCACCACCTCCAGTTGATGATGGAGTGACTGAGCAGGAGGCTTGGCTTCGTTTAGTAGAGAGGTACCAAAAGTTGAAGGCTCCAGAGTTTCATGGTTCGACGGATTCTATTGCCGCACACAAATGGAAGGAAGATGTGAGTAACATCTTGGAAATGTTGAATGTTAATTCTTTACAGAAGTAGAGGCTAGCGGATTTCAGCCTCAAAGGCGATGCAGGAGGATGGTATAGACTCTGTTTCACCCCAGAGCAGAGGATGTCGGTCTCGTGGGAGACTTTTATATATCTTTTTGATGAGCAGTATGTTTCGGCTACAGCGAAAGCCGGAAAAGAGTTAGAGCTGGCTCGATTAGAGCAGGGTGATATGTCTGTCATGGACTTTGAGAGTAAGTTCATGTAATTGCTTAGGTTCACCGGTATGTAGCACACAGAGGAGCGTCAGGCTCAGATGTTCCTGATGGGACTTCGTCCAGGGTTGCGCCAGTATATAGTATCTCGGAGGTTTTGTTTAGTGCGAGAGGTGGCAGATGCTGCCATGGCTCAAGAGACAGATATGGGCATATTCATCAAGGGAAAAAACAATGGTAAATTAGGACAGTCCGAAGAGAAAGGAAAAGGTAAAAGACTATTTGGAGGCTCAGGAGGGCCCTATCAGTAGGGTAAGGGTCCGCATCAGCAGGGTCCCCATAAGATGGATCATCAGCAGGACCGGAGAGCGCAGCAGCAGCGCCGATTTCAGGGAGCTTGTTACAATTGTAACAAGATTGGACACAGAGCAGCAGAGTGCCGTAGTACACCAGCAGCAGACCAGCAGGGCAGGACTCAGCAGCATCAGCAGAACCGTGCTTAGGGTTGTGGTTAGGGCCAGCAGCTGAGGATTGAGGCACCCCCAGCAGTCCTGAGAATTAAGGAACAGGTTTGAACGGTCCAAGAGATGCTGTAGAGACAGATGGCGCCATTCTTTCCAGGTGATGCAGAGCAGCAGACCGGTAGAGTGTATGCAGTTGTTCCTCGTGATCATGGTGCGAGCGGAGCTATGGTTGAAGGTACGTTCCATGTGAACTCCTTTCTAGTACGAATTCTTTTTGATTCTGGCGCTTCGTATTCTTTTATCTCCTATGATTTTACGGTTAGACTTCAGCTTGTAGCTCAGCCATTAGATTTTCCTTTATCTATATCCACTCTGTTAGGAGAGATGTCTCTGTTAGAGAATGTTTGTAGGAGATGCATCATCAACTTGGATGATTCTGAGTTCGCGATTGATTTGATCGTGTTACATATGTCTGAATTTGATGTGATTCTTGGTATGGATTGACTATCTTCCTACCATGTGAGTATCGATTGTCTTGCGAAAACAATCAGTTGGCGAGCATTTGATGGGTTTGAGTTAGTGGTATCTACCTCCAGAGGCAACTAGTTTACGGAGTCATTTCTGGCATACGTAGAGGATGTGATATTGTGGGATCAGGGCGCATATTTGAGTGAGATGCGAGTAGTCTCAGAGTACCAGGATGTCTTTCAGGACATACCAGGATTACCTCCAGTGAGAGAGATCGACTTTTGCATAGAGTTGTAGCCAGGTACCACACCGATTTTCCGAGCTCCTTACCGTGTGGTGCCTGCTGAGATGAGGAAGCTACAGATCCAGATAGATGAGTTGTTGTCTCAGGGCTTCATTCGACGGAGTCATTCTCCGTGGGGAGCACCGGTCCTCTTTGTGAAGAAGAAGGACGGGAGTATGTGATTATGTATAGATTATCGCGAGTTGAACAAGGTAACTATCTATAACAGGTACCTATTACCGAGGATCGATGACTTGTTTGACCAGTTGTAGGGAGCTATTTGTGGAAAAATTTACAGTAAAAGAAACGAAAGAAAATTGATTTGTATTCTTTTAATCTCAGTTACAATTGGATTTCCTGATTACAAAAGAGAGGAGAATGATCTGGATTCTCCCCTTTGTTTAATTCTAGGTTCTTCTCGGTGGCGATGAAGTGCCTCCCTCGAATGTTCGCGTCGAGTTTGCTCTCCGTTGACGATCTGAACATCTTGATTCACTAGAACATGGTCTTCTCCTCATGATTTGACGTTATGGAGAACTTGCGTGGTAAGTTTTAGAACTCTTGATGAGTTGATTGATCTTAATCGTAATTGGTTAGACAAGCCAAGGATCTCTACTTTGCTGCCAAAAAGAAGGATGAAAGGCCCCCCCGAACTAAGCTGATTTCTTAGTTATTTATAAGGGATTAAGGGGTGTAACCGCCCCCTTAATTCGCTCTTAAGTGGGGCTAATGGGATGTAACCGCCGCTTAAATCACTCCTGAGTAGAGTTATGATCCCCTCAGATCATGGGAAATGGTTTTGAAACTATTCAGCTCGTGTTTGAATGAGTCAAATGCAAAATCCGTGTTCTGGCATGAATTCTGCATTCAAACGCAGTGTCTGGAAGCTCAGACGCAGCAATTTGGAAGCTGCGTTGGTAGAGTTAGAAGCTGCTCATGAGCTGCGTTTGCAACAATTTGGAATCTACGTTTGGCAGCTTGGAAGCTGTGTTTGGCAGCGGATGGAAGCTGCGTTGGCAGCGGATGGAAGCTGCGTTGGCAGCTTTCAGAGGCTGCGTTTGTGGCCGAACATGAGCTGCATTGACAGCTGGATCTGAGCTGTGTTTGGAGCGTTTGGAGCTGAATGTGAGCTGCGTTTGCAGCCAGGTTTTACCTGCGTCCGCGTTCAAATTGGTGTTGCATCTTGATGATGGTATGTGGAGAGGACTTCCACGTCTTGGTTTGAAGAGACCGTCGATTTGTAGTCTCTTTCTGTCAGAGCGTTGCAAAGATCGTCGTTTGTAATCTTTGCTTTAGCTCTTTGATATGTGAGAGTAGTTAGATTGTAACTCCTGATGTTGATTGTGAAGGTTATTGATTAGAGCTTTCATCAGTTGTTGTGAAGGTCGTCAGATTGTAACCTTCATCGATCTACATGAAAGTCTTCAAATTGTAGCATTCTAGAAGTCGTCAGATTGTAACTTCCATCATCGGTGTTTGATGGGGAATAAGCTATCTATTGTGATTTTTAGACAGCCTACAGAACCCCCTCCAAAGTTTTCGAAAGTTCGCGGTTGACTGGGACGAATTTTCGAAATACTTTGGATCTCAACTCTGATCTTGGAGCTTTTGATTCCTTGTCATAAGGAGTTGTTCTTTGCACCCGCTTCAAAGGCATCTTAGTTGAAGGGATTTTCCACACATAACCTGTGTGATGATGAGCTTCAAAGAGAAACCGTAGTGACGGTACAAGTTACTCATGAGCAGAAGCCATCAAACGTCACGTCACGGCTCACCTCCATTAAGCTGATAGGCCTGCAAACATGCATAGGATTTTTGACAAACCCTCAACCATCAACGGATTTGATAAGCCTTTACCGACTACCGTTTGAGTCAGGCTAGCATGTGAATTATTTGAATCTGTTTCACATGTAACGTTGTGCTAAGAGAATGAACCCTCTTAGACTTGATGCTATGATTTTGAATACATAGACTTTATCACTTTCATGGGAAAAGACTAACCGGCGACGCGTGTTAGGCGTAGGCTTATCTCTAATTAGGGATCGAGATAAAATCCCCCATGCGTGTAAAGCATAGATTTTGGTGTTATTAAAAATGGCCTACTACGATATTAAATACGTAGGCTTTGCCATTATTGCGGGAATAGGCTACCCGGCAGCATGTATTAGATGCAGGCTTATCTCTAATTAGGGATCGAGATAAAGTCCCCCATGCATAAATGGCATGGATTTTGGTGCTACGATGTTGAATACGTAGACTTTGTCGTTATTTCTTCCTGTGTTACTTGAAACACTAAAAGAAAGTTGGAAGCGTCAGAGGTGTAATATTAACTTGGCATGAATTTTTATTTAGAGTGAAATTCAGAAATTTTCTTTATTATCACTAGGATAATTCCAGAAAATATTTAATCCGCTGGGGATTTTATAATGACAACTTGCTATTCTTGTTAAAAAAGGATTAACAAGTTTATTGGGGGGTTTGACTGTTAGAGGTGTGATGTTAACCTAATAATATTTTTATGGACCTATCGCTCCATTGACGAGAGTCGATAAGTGGAAAGTATTGCGATCGGAGCAACTTTGAGGACCTATCGCTCTGTTGACGAGAGTCGATAAGTTGATTTTGTCAGAGGTGTTTTGATATTAACGTGACAAGAGAATATTGCGATTGGAGCAACTTTATGGACTTATCATCCTATTGAAAATGATTGATAAGTGGATTGTCAGAGGTTTGGTGTTAACATGGCAGGAATTTGTTGCGATCGGAGCAACTTTGAGGACTTATCATCCTATTGAAGAGGATTGATAAGTTGATTTTGTCAGAGGTGTTTGATATTAACGTGATAAGATTGTGTTACGATGGGAGCAACTTTGTTGACTTATCATCCTATTAACGAGGATTGATATGTTAATTTTGTCAGAGGTGTGATATTAACATGACAAGATTGTGTTGCGATGGGAGCAACTTTGTGGACTTATCATCCTATTAACGAGGATTGGTAAGTTAATTTTGTCAGAGGTGTGATATTAACATGATAAGATTGTGTTGCGATGGGAGCAACTTTGTGGACTTATCATCCTATTGACGAGGATTGATAAGTTAATTTTATCAGAGGTGTGATATTAACATGACAAGATTGTGTTGCGATGGGAGCAACTTTGTGGACTTATCATCCTATTGACGAGGATTGATAAGTTAATTTTATCAGAGGTGTGATATTAACATGACAAGATTGTGTTGCGATGGGAGCAACTTTGTGGACTTATCATCCTATTGACGAGGATTGATAAGTTAATTTTGTCAGAGGTGTGATATTAACATGATAAGATTGTGTTGCGATGGGAGCAACTTTGTGCACTTATCATCCTATTAACGAGGATTGATAAGTGGGTTTTGTCAGAGGTTTAGTGTTACCGTGACAGGATTTGTGTTGTGATTGGAGCAACTTTATGGACTTATCATCCTATTGACGAGTATTGATAAGTGGGTTGTCAGAGGTATGATGTTAACGTGACAGAATTTGTGTTGCGATGGGAGCAACTTTGTGAACTTATCATCCTATTGACGAGGATTGATAAGTGGGTTTTGTCAGAGGTTTAGTATTAACGTGATAGGATTTGTGTTGCGATTGGAGCAACTTTGTAGCCTTATCATCCTATTAAAGAAGATTAATAAGTTGATTTGTCAGAGGTTTAGTGTTAACGTGACAGGATTTGTGTGGCAATTGGGACAACTTTGTAGACTTATCATCCTATTGAAGAGGATTGATAAGTTGATTTGTCAGAGGTTTAGTGTTAACGTGACAGGATTTGTGTACTTGTGATTTGAATAAGATTTTGGGGACTAACGTCTCGCTGGGGAGAATTGCTAAATGAGTTTATCATCAGAAGCGATGAATTTTGATACTAAGATTTTGAAGACTTAGTGTCTTGCTGGGAAAGATTGTGATTTGAGCAATTTTGAGGACCTATCATCCTATTGATAAGTTTATTGTCAGAGGTGTATTGTTAACGTGACAAATTGGGAGTGATGCAAACTGAATTCATACTCCGTGAGGGTGATGATCTTCAGAAGTATAATGTTAACTCGACGATGTGAAAGCTTCATTACTCTTAATCCAGTGGATTCCAAGTAACCAACCCCCAGTCTTGATTAAGACTTAGCAGGGGAATAAAAAGAGATAGACAAGGCACATCACCTAGTCGGGCACTATCCATGAAGTCAGAATAGAGGCACATCACCTGGTAGGCCATTATCTAATGAGTTTGACTATAAGAGGTAACTGTGATAGTTTTGTAGACCTGTTATCCTATTGAAGAAGATTGGCAAGTTGATGGACTATCAAAGGTAACTGTTATTGTGATAGTTTTTGTGGACTTACCATCCTACTTGAAGAGGATGGGCAAGTTGATGGACTATCAAAGGTAACTGTTAACGTGATAGTTTTTATGGACTTGTCATCCTACTTGAAGAGGATTGGCAAGTTGATGGACTATCAGAGGTAAATGTTAACGTGATAGTTTCGTGGACCCGCCATCCTATTGAAGAAGATTGGCGAGTTGATGGACTATCAGATGTAACTGTTAACGTGATAGTTTTTGTGGACTTGCCATCCTACTTGAAGAGGATTGGCAAGTTGATGGACTATCAGAGGTGATCATTAACATGATAGTTTTGATGGACCCGCCATCCTATTGAAGAGGATTGGTGGGAGAATTTGGAGGAAATGAACTATCAGAGATAATTGTTAACGTGATAATTTTGGTGGACCCGTCATCCTATTGAAGAGGATTGGTGGGGGAATTTGGAGGAAATGAACTATCAGAGGTAATTGTTAACGTGATAGTTTTAGTGGACCCGCCATCCTATTAAAGAGGATTAGTGGGGGAATTTGAAGAAACTAGACTATCAGAGGTAACTGTTAACGTGATAGTTTTGGTGGATTTTGTGGTTGACAGATGTATTCTATTGAATATGACAACTCAGAAAATTTATTACTCATAATCTAATGAACTATAAATAAACCAACCCCCAGTCTTGAACACGTGCAAGGGGAAAAAGGGTAGACATGACACATCGCCTAATGGGCCACTATCTAACGAGGTTGACTATCCGAGGTAACTGTTAACGTGATAGTTGTTGTAGACCTACCATTTTACTGAAGAGGATTGGCTTCAATGGCTGTAGTATCTTCTCCTTCTGACTGAGAAGATTGAGCTTGGTCAGATTGCTCAGGTTGATCCTGCCTACTTTGTTCTTCAGCTTTGATCCTGACAATAATCTTTTGAGCCTGTTCGCCTTGAGAGATTAGTTGTCTCTAGAAACGACATTCTGCAACCCCTATTCGGGCTAGGAGGTCGGTTTGCAAATTGTGTCGACAGGTCTCCACTAGGGTAGACTGTGTCATACCTGTCGAACATCGCAGAGCCATGTTTCGAAAACTTTTGACGAAGGCTTTGACAGACTCTCTCTTCTTCTGCTTAGTGGAGAGAAGGTTATGAATGGAGACTTCTGTATCATCTTCAAAGAATCTTGATAGGAAGAGTCTCTCTAGATCCGTCCATTTTTTGATACATCCCGTAGACAGTTTCCTGAACCATCCAAAGGCAACTCCCTTGAGTGTGCCAATGAACAATCGAACCAGTATGGCGTCGTTTGATATCACATTCCCAGTCTGTGACTTGAAATAATAGATATGTTGGTTCGGTGATCCCGTGCTGTCAAAAGTTTGTAGCGTCGGGACTTTGAATTTTGGAGGATAAGGGGCTGCATCTCATTCGGCAGGATAGGATCTGACAACTCCCTCGTCTCGGAGCTCGCTTATGTTGATAATGACATTGAGGAGGGCTTCCAATTCTACTATTTTGGCAAACTGGAGATTCTGCTCGTTCTTCGTCTCTCTTCCTTCATCAGAGGAAGATTCTAGGTTGTGGGCTTCTTAGTTAGAAACCGTGTCATCAACCACTTTTTCCTTCCTTTTGCTTGTGTAAAGTCGGGATGAAGACACTTTTTTTCTCCAGGAAGATTCTTGCCTAGGTGGCGAATCTATCTTCTGAGATTTGGCCTTGTCTGCGACAAGTTGAGTCAACAGGGCCATGAGTTCATTGATGGCCTCCTGCTGAGATTTGAGCATGGCCTCCTGCTCATCAAGTATCTTCGCGAGATCTTCATGGTTTCCCGTCATATAAGCGGAGCTCTCATGTTCAACAAAAGAGCTTGATGATTGGGACTCTACAATGGCTGAGTGTTCATCATCGGAATTAGTTCCTCTGGCTAGCCTCCGATAGTTGACAGGGAGAATGGCTCCTGTTCGCGTCCGAGTGCGTTGGTAGACTCCTTCAAACTCATTAGCAATTTCTCTGACGGTCAGTGAACGACTTGTCTCAGAGTCATCAGAACTAGGACATGAGGCTTTCCCTCTGCTGATCACATTGATAGTGACCCTAAGATATTCAGTCACTGGAGACTTCTTCCTATGAGAACGTCGTCGTTAGTTGGGCAAAGCAACGTTCGTAAATTGGTCGAACACCAACAGTTTGGCCGCATATGAGCAGCATTGACATCCCGAGAGGACCGTAGGAATCAGTCATTCACATTGGAATGAACGAATGATTTGTTGCATCGGTCTTTCTCTCGATATGAACTTTCTCAAATTTGTTGTGAAGATTCGAGGAGAACTACTCACTGATCGTGAGTTTTGAATTGGAACCCCCAGTCCATGATTGGACGGGACTCGCTCCTGGTGAGCATGTATATGGTTGAGATGCCTTGAATCCAAAGACTTCTTATATTCGCCCCTCGATCTAATCACGCTACACAGAGTATTCGGGGGTCTCGCTGCCCGGTCAGCGAGCCGGGGGTCCAGGGGGTGGCGTGCCCCAGGCTGGGGGGGTCCGGGGGGGGGGACTACCCCCCGGTGGGGTTCGGGGCAGCGCCCCGAAGCTTCACGGCATACACCTGGTTCTGTACTGGATTTCGTTCCCCGAACGCATGCCTGAGATTCAGGTTTTGCTGGTGAAACGTAGTCCCGAGATCTGTTTTTTGGTTCTGAAACACATGCCTGAGAGTTACGTTCAGTTAATGGAACGCACTCCTGAAGGCTGCGTTTTGACTGTACAATGTGCCACTGAGGGCTGCATTCAGTCTTATTCACACAGAGCCTATGTTTGGGCTCATAGACGTGAGGCTTGCGTTCTGAAGCAGAAACGTAGAGCACCTGGTCGCGTTTAGGCTCACAAACACAAAGCTCGTGTTGACTTGAAGATCGGCATTCACGGAGATGTGCTCATCGTAGGGATCTCCTCCTTCATCGAGAGACGTTCTTCTTGGCCTTTTTCAAGGCCTTTGTAGCGAGGTTGTTGGCGTTGATGGAACTCGTCGCTACAATGGGCCTTTTATGACCCAATACACGTTGTGAAGACATGAGTATAGAACTTTCAACTCGTTGAACGAGTTTAGCAGAAGCCGAGTCCACTCCTTCAGAGGAGGGGCTGTTCGAGCAGTCTTAATCAAAGGGGAGGGCCTCCTTGGGTGATTTGGCAACAATTGGAGCAGTTAGACCTTTAGCCTCTTTGGAGACTTTGTGAATCTTGCGCATAGCCTTGGGGCTAAAGGATCCGGAGGAGAGGGCATCCTCGTACTTGGCTTGATCGAACTCTACGACAAGAGTTTCAACCGTCGTTCCAGTGAGATGAACATCGGATTGTACCACCACTTCTTTGTTAGAGAAGCTAGTCCCCAACAGAGTCGTCATCTTTTGTTTGTAAAAAAATTTGCAGTAAAAGAAACGAAGGAAAATTAATTTGTATTCATTTAATCTCAGTTATAATTGGATTTCCTGATTACAAAAGGGAGGAGAATGATCTGGATTCCCCCCTTTGTTTAATTCTGGGTTCTTCACGGTGGCGATGAAGTGCCTCCCTCAAATGTTCGCATCGAGTTTGCTCTCCGTTGACGATCCGAACGTCTTGATTCACTGGAACATGGTCTTCTCCTCACGATTTGACGTTATGGAGAACTTGCGTGGCAAGTTTTAGAATTCTTGATGAGTTGATTGATCTTAACCGTAATTGGTTAGACAAGGCAAGGATCTCTACTTTGCTACCAAAAAGAAGGATGAAAGGTCCCCCCGAACTAAGCTGATTTCTTAGTTATTTATAAGGGATTAAGGGGTGTAACCGCCCCCTTAATTCGCTCCTAAGTGGGGCTAATAGGATGTAACAGCCCCTTAAATCACTCCTGAGTGGAGTTGTGATCCCCTCAGATCATGGGAAACGATTTTGAAACTGTTCAGCTTGTGTTTGAATGAGTCAAATGCAAAATCCGTGTTCTGGCATGAATTCTGCGTTCAAACGTAGTGTCTGGAAGCTCAGATGCAGCAATTTGGAAGCTGCTGTTGGTAGCGTTAGAAGCTGCTTGTGAGCTACGTTTGTAGCAATTTGGAAGCTGCGTTTGGCAGCTTGGAAGCTGCGTTGGCAGCGGATGGAAGCTACGTTGGCAGCGGATGGAAGCTGCGTTGGCAGCTTTCGGAGGCTGCGTTTGCGGCCGAACATGATCTGCGTTGACAGCTGGATCTGAGCTACGTTTGGAGCGTTTGGAGCTGAATGTGAGCTGCATTTGCAGCCAGGTTTGACCTGCGTCCGCGGTCGAATTGGTGTTGCATCTTGATGATGGTACGCGGAGAGGACTTCTACGTCTTGGTTTGAAGAGACCGTCGATTTGTAGTCTCTTTCTGTCAGAGCGTTGCAAAGATCATCGTTTTGTAATCTTTGCTTTAGCTCTTTGATATGTGAGAGTCGTCAGATTGTAACATTCATCGATCTACATGAAAGTCTTCAAATTGTAGCCTTCTGGAAGTCGTCAGATTGTAACTTCCATCATCGGCGTTTGATGGGGAATCAGCTATCTATTATGATTTTTAGACAGCCTACAGGAGCGTAGTGTTTCTCGAAGATAGATCTTTATTTTGGTTATCATCAGTTGCGAGTTCGGGAGATGGATATTCCTAAGACCGCTTTCTTGACTCGATATGGGTCTTTTGAGTTTCTTGTCATGTCATTTGGGCTGACCAGTGCACCCGCAGTATTCATGGATTTGATGAATCGGGTTTTTCATCCTTATTTGGACCAGTTCGTGATAGTTTTCATCGATGATATTCTTATCTATTCGAGGTCGGAGGCCGAGCACGAGCAGCATTTGAGGTTAGCATTGCAAATATTAAGAGAGCACCAGTTGTTTGCTAAATTTAGCAAGTATAAATTCTGGTTATCAGATGTCAGATTTTTGGGCCACGTTATCAGCCGGGAGGGCATTGCAGTAGATCCGGCTAAGGTAGAAGCCGTACTTGATTGGGAGCCATCGAAGATAGTTACCGAGATTCGTAGCTTCTTAGGCCTGGCAGGCTATTACAGAAAATTCATTCTGGACTTCTCGAGGATTGCCACACTGCTTACACACCTTACTAAGAAGGGTGTACAGTTTATTTAGAGCATAGAATGCCATAAGGCATTTGAGGCTTTGAAGACTAAATTGACTTCAGCACCAGTTTTGGTTATTCCTAGCAGTGATAAGAATTTTGTTGTCTACACTGATTCATTCTTATTGGGTCTTGGAGGTGTATTGATGTAGACCCAGAGAGTGGTAGCTTATGTTTTGAGGTAGTTGAGGACTCATGAGTAGAACTACCCCATGCATGACTTGGAGCTAGCAGCAGTGGTATTTGCACTGAAGACGTGGAGATATTACTTGTACGGAGTACAGTTTGAGCTATTTACGGATCACCAGAGTTTAAAATACCTCTTTTCTCAGAAAGAACTTAATCAGAGACAGCGTCGATGGATAGAATTAGTTAAGGATTATGAATTTGCTATTCAGTATCATCCGGGAAAGGCGAATGTGGTAGAAGATGCATTAAGCAGGAAGCGTCATCGTGGGCTAGCAGCTTTGAGGTGTTCACTTCATCGGGATCTTAATACTCTCAGTCACTTTGATTTCAGGCCAGATATTGGCGGGAGCCGTGTGTTTTTAGGAGCTTTACCTGTACAGCCATCTTGAAGGGATTGAGTGCTCGAAGCTCAGATAGAGGATTCTTGGATTCAAACCCGTAAGGGGGAGATTTCCAAATCGTCCAAGGATGATTGGACTATAGGGATAGATGGAGTCCTTCGGATGAAGGGCAGAATTGTTATGGCGAATAATTTACAACTAAAGAAGGAACTTTTTGATGAGGCGCATCGTAGCAGATATACAGTGCATCCAGGCACGATAAAAATGTACAAGGATCTGAAGAGGCATTTCTGGTGGAGCGGTATGTGCAGAGAGATTTCATTGTATGTGGGTAAGTGTTTTATATGTCAGCAGATTAAGGTAGAACATCAGAGACCTACAGGAACCCTACAGCCTTTACCCATTCCCGAGTGGAAGTGGGCAGATATTTCCATAGATTTCATAGTGGGGTTGCCTAAGTCAAAGAAAGGAAATGATTCTATTTGGGTTATAGTGGACAGATTGACTAAGTCTGCACATTTCTTACCAGTGAGGACGACTTATACGGTAGATATGTATGCGAGGATCTTCATTCCGGAGATTGTTAGATTGCATGGAGTCTCGGAGACGATTGTATTAGATCGGGGCTCAGTCTTCACATCTCATTTTTGGAGGGGTTTTCAGGATGTTTTGGCAGTCAGTTATCATTTAGCAGTGTTTTTTACCCCCAGACAGATGGTCAGATCGAGAGGGTGAATCAGATCTTAGAGGACATGCTGAGAGCGTGCATTATGCATTTTCAGGGTAGCTGGGAGGATCACATCCCACTGATTGAATTTGCATATAATAACAGTTATCAAGCTACCAACGGGATGGCACCGTATGAAGCTTTGTACGGGAGACCTTGCAAATCACCCATATGTTGGGCAGAGCCAGAGGATAGTCTATTGATTGGTCCGGAGTTAGTTAGACAGACCATGAAAAATGTAGCATTGATTCAAGAGCGCATTCTTGCAGCCCAGAGTCGACAAAAGAGCTATGAAGATTAGCGGAGATGACCTTTAGAGTTTCAGGTCAGAGACTTAGTTATGTTGAAAGTATCACCGATGATGGGCATTCAGTATTTCGGTAGACGAGGGAAGCTTGCCCCGAGATATGTTGGTCCTTTTCGGATCATCGAGCGCATTGGAGCTGTTTCTTATAGGTTAGACCTGCCAGCATCGATGTCGAGTGTGCACGATGTTTTTCATATTTCGATGCTTAAGAAGCATATGCGAGATGATGAGAAGCAGAGAGTGATTGACTCACCAGAGATTGAGATTCAGGATGACTTGACTACCGTAGAGATTCCGGTATGCATACTTGCTAGAGAGAATAAAAAACTTAGAAATAAAGTCATTCCATTAGTGAAAGTGCAGTGGAACCGGCAAGGAGCCGAAGAGATTTCTTGGGAGCGTGAGGAGAATGTTCGTCGTGACTACTCGTGCCTATTTCGACAGGTATAATGTTGATGCTTTGATAATTATCATTTATCTATAATGTTTAGACACAATGATATTTTTAACACATTTATATTTACCTTTAACACTAGAATGGAGATATTGTCACCTGATCCTTAATCATTTGAAACGTATGGTATATACATGAGGGTTTCTTTGTTTGGATTATTTCGCTCGACGTACCAATTTTATTTAGTCAGGGATTTAGGTGAGAATATTTGCATTCTAAGTTGTTAACTTTAAATATCTTTGTGCTAATACTATGAGATGGGTGCAGAAGGTTTTCTATGTATGAAATACACCTTCTTAATGAGTTTTCCTAGTTATTAAGCTTTGTGATACGACTGCGGAATTTTGAGGATGAAATCCTATTATGGGGGGTGAATGTAAAACCCCGATAATTTTTGAATGCTATATTAATATGAGATTAATTATGATATATGGATATTTAGTATAATAAATATCATTAAATGGTATATGAGTATAATACTATGTGTTTTGAGTATGAACGAGTTCATACATGAGAGAGAAAAGAGTCAAAAAATATACAATGGCCAAACCCTTGAAAAATTGAAAATACCTAGTACGATTGACCGTCGCGGTCGACCGCAGCCGGTCGACCGTCGCGGTCGACCGCGAAACCTGCAGAGTATTTTTGAATCCTATTTTGAGTTGGTTTCGGATTTCTAAACTCATATTCGTTTTCCCTGATATATATATGAGTTTTTTTACGTTTTTCTCAGTTTTCCTAAGAACCCTAATAACCACCAAAATCCCCAAACCCTAGTTTGATTTCTTGGAGAAGATTGGAGGCTTTCGAGCAGGTTTTTCTTGGTTTTTGGCTTTTGGAGTGGAGATTTCCTTCAACCTTGCTTCTAAAACATTTTTCGACAATCTCAGGCGAGTATCATCTCTGCTAATCCCCCTCCCAGTTTTCAAAATACTTTTAAAGAGATTTAAACATGTTTTGTAGAGGCTAAATGACTAGATTATGAATAAAAGACAACTCGTTTTGTATTATATGTATAAAGATTAGATCTTTTCATGCTAAAAAGGTTGAGAACGAATTTTACAGATGTATCTCTTGACCTTGTGATGATTAACTACAATGTTAAAACTTGTTAAACACCTGGGATGATGGTGAACTTCATATGTGGATACGCACACCGAGATATGTGCACTTATGCTTAGTTTGTGTTAAATTAATACACTTTTGTTACAAGTTAAAATTTATAAATACACATGACTAGTATTTGATCTTTTACGTATCCGGAAATAGGAAGATAAAACCTATTACCGCAGAACGATTGAGTAAGAGTATTACAATAGTATCGTTATTACATGTATCCGGAATACGGGGTAATAAATCCTATTGCCGTAGAGCGATTGAGTAAGAACATTACAAGTGTATCGCTATAGCACAAGATGATGCACACATAAATATTTGATCAGTTAAAAGTCTTACTTTCATAATAGATTACCTGCGAGTAGGGTATTTCTTTTGAGATTTTGGCACACCCGTTATGGACGGCAGTTATATTCGTTTTGGTTTGGTTGACATCCTCTTATATTAGAGCAAGCTACTCGGATGTAATTCGAGATGATATATTCGTTTTGGTTTGGTTGACATCCTCTTATATTAGAGCAAGCTACTCGGATGTAATTCGAGATGATATATTTATTCTTTATGTTGGAGATTTGAGTATGTTTCCTCGACTATTTGATTTTTATAGAGCTATATGAATGATTTGATATATGTAAGTACTGACTCTATTTTCTTATATACTCCTACCCCTTACCCTGGGGAGAGGTAGTGATGATCTCGCTAGCGATTTGACGCTCGTTGTTTCCCCTCTTTCAGGCAGTGAGTCCGGTGCACGGAGAGTCGCAGGTTGATGTGACTCCTTAGTTGTCCATTTAGCTATTTATTATATTTTGTAGTTATTGCAGAACTCCACATGTAATTGATTATTTTCAGACTCTAGATTGGTACTTTATTTTAGACCTGAGAGCTCTTGTGAGACTTTGTTTATTTGACTCATTATATTTAAGATCCAGTTTACACTCAGAGATATTTCTATTCTATTTCAGTTGGGCTTGTTTCTGTCAAAAGTTGCTTTCATTGTCATCAAACCTGTTACACCGTTTATTGATTACAAGTTTGAAGAAAACAAAGAAAAGTTAAACTTTTTATAAGATCTTCTTTCAATGAAAATCAAAGATTACAACTTTATCAAACAAAACACAGAGGACGTTTATTACCTGCTGCTTTGTGTGGGATCTTTGCCTGTGCCAGGGACGCGTTAGTCCATGGACTGCCGCAGATCAGATCCGGTTGACAAGTTTGATTAATACTCTTGTTTCACGAAGGAAACAATTGTAGTAGCGATACTCACGACCAAGCGGGATAGTGGCTCTTCTCGCTATAAAAATAAAGTTTAATCCGGAGGAAAGAGGGGGAGAGAATCTCAAATCTTTCGAAGGCTTTTTCTTTATGAAAAAGTTCGCCAAGATTCGCTAATTTTCCTCTGAAATTCGTGGTCTACTGTTCAATTGGACAGCACCTCGCCCTTAAATTTCAGATCCTCTCAATTGAAGACCCTGGGCTTCTATTTATAGGCTTTTGTCGCTGCGTTTTCTGATAAGATCAAGTGTTTTAACGTCATCTGCAGTTGATAACCGCCTAGGCACACTTAAGGATAACTTCAGAACAATTGGGAAGGTCCTAGGACATATGAATTCTAATAAAACATTGAAATCCATGTTTTGGGAGGTTTGGGAGGCCCAGATAGTCGTGGTGATTCAGAGTTGTGCGAGTCACCATTTGGTGACTCGGCGCCATGCGAGTCACCATTTGGTGACTCGGTGCCATGCGAGTCACTTGGCCAATTATTACTATTATTATTATTGACTTTTTTGGATGTTTGCAATTCCTTCGGTTCTCTTGCTCTCCCCTTTACGCATGTTTCGTTAATTTGTTAACTTGTGCGCTTTTACCGATTCGCTTCATGCGTTTCATCGTCGTCAGATAAACTCCTTTGACTCAGATGATGTCGTTCATCATCTTCTCTTTGTCTTGAGCTACGTGGGGGAACCTATCGGCAATTTTGGATGTCTATAGATACCCCCTCCAAAGCATTCCAGCCTCGCTTCTTTTATAGAAGAGTCTGGAATGCTTTGGATATGATAGGCCCAACCTTCAGTCGGTATGACCGGACCAGTAATTGGTTTCAGCTTTTAGCTTCTTCAGTCTTCAATCCACTCGGTATTTTGTCGAATAGATGAAATTCTTTCGGAACTGTGTTTATCATCTGACCGTTGTTGAAGTCTTGGACTGAGACTGGTGTGTAAGTTTCTGAACCTAGCTCGTGTCATTGAGTTGACTTTGAACTGATCATCTTCATCGAAGTTCATTCCGTAGTTTTGTTTGGGCAAAGCCATCGGTGCGTTGACCTGCGTTAACACAGTTTATACTCATACGTTTGCTGGAGTTTAAACAGTTTAAGCTCTTAAGGCATTGGAGCGTGGCGGTCCCAAATTTCGGGCTGCAGGACCAACTGTTAAAGCTGATTCAACTGCATGTATGGATCTTGTCCTGAAGTTTGTTGGATGCTCAAGTAGGACCAACTGTTAAAGCTGATTCAACTGCATGTATGGATCTTGTCCTGAAGTTTGTTGGATGCTCAAGTCATGAGACCAACTAATGGGGGCTGGTGGTCCTGAAGTTTGTTGGATGCTCAAGTCATGAGACCAACTAATGGGGGCTGGTGCGTCAATGACTCTCAAATTTATAGGATTTTTGGCAAACCCTCAGCCATTAACGGGTTTGATGAGCCTTTACCGACTACCGTTTAAGTCGGGCTAGCATGTGAATTGTCTAAATCCGTTTCACATGTAATGTTGTGCTAATGTAATAAACTCCCTTAGACTTAGTGCTATGACTTTGAATACGTAGGCTTTGTCTTTTTTATGGGGGTAGACTACCCGGCAATGCGTGTTAGGTGCTGACTTATCCCTACCTAGGTTTCGGGATAAAAGTCCACAGACTTGGATTCTGGTATCTTCTTCAATCGGTGAAAGACTAAACCGGCAAAACGTGTTTAGACGTTGACTTATCCCTGCTTAGGATTCGGGATAAAATTCCCCGTACGTATAAGTAGTGTCTTCTCTTGGGGCAAAGACGAACCCGATGCTGGAGAGGAAGAATTTTATATTCTATCCCCAGGTCTTGTTTACGGTAAAGACAGACCCAAAACGGGAGAAGAAGAATTTTATATTCTATCTCCCAAAACTAAAGAGGAAGAATTTTATATTCTATCTCCAGTTGCGAAGGAAACTCGAGGTGGGATCTCCACCCCCAGAATCCGGAAAGGTGAAACTAGGAGTATGATCTCCACTCTGAGAATCGGAAAAATTCGGATAATCCTAACTATCAGAAGGTTTAATTACCAAACTAAAGGTTAATTTCTCATTTATCGAGAATGAATTGTGGTTTTGGCCCTAAATGTTGGAAGATTTGACCAAGTGGGAGTTTGAGGTGACTCTAACTATTTAAAGGTTTGATCGTTTAATCTATGGACCTCTCGTTCATGGAAAGAATCGAGAGGGGATTTTAGTTGTGGTCCTAACTGTTTAAAGGTTTGACCAAGATGGAATTTGAGATGACCCTAACTATTTAAAGGTTTGATCGTTCAATCTATAGACCTCTCGTTCATGGAAGGAATCGAGAGGGGATTTTTGTTGTGGTCCTAACTATTTAAAGGTTTGACCGAGGGGGAAAGAGGATGAGAGCTTTTCGTTTATCAAAAAGGAATCCCGGCTTTGGCCATAACCATTCGACGGTTTTGACCGAGAGGGGGGACTGAGGTGACCATAACTTTTATAGATTTGATCGCTCAATTTGTGGACCTCTCTTTCATGGAAGGAATCGAGAGGGGAGTTTGGTTGTGGTCCTAACTGTTTAAAGGTTTAACCAAGATGAGAATTTGATACGACCCTAACTGTTTAAAGGTTTGATCGTTCAATTTGTGGACCTCTCATTCATTGAAGGAATCAAGAGGGGAGTTTGGTTATGGTCCTAACTGTTTAAAGGTTTAACCAAGATGGGAATTTGAGACGACCCTAACTGTTTAAAGGTTTGATTGTTCAATTTGTGGACCTCTCGTTCATGGAAGGAATCGAGAGGGGAGTTTGGTTGTGGTCCTAACTGTTTAAAGGTTTAACCAAGATAGGAATTTGAGATGACCCTAACTGTTTAAAGGTTTGATCGTTCAATTTGTGGACCTCTCGTTCATGGAAGGAATCGAGAGGGGATTTTGGTTATGGTCCTAACTGTTTAAAGGTTTGGCCAAGTGAGTGTGGGAGTACAAATTATAGTGGGCTGTTGTACAAATCACTCAAAGGGAGTTTTGTGAGGGAAGATTGATCCAACGAAGTGATCGAATCTTGTCTCAATAAAAGAGTGTTTAGAAATCACAGTTATAGTTTGGTGTTTATCACTTCGTTTGTAATGACCAAGTTATCCCTAAGAATATTATATTTAACATTCTTTCGGGAACTTCCCATTACATGAATTATCCACCCCCAGCTTTCTTTACAAAACTGGGTCCAATGAGGAGCATGTTGTCCTCAGTTACATGTTCGAGTTATCCTTAAGAATATAAGATTCTCTAGGAACTTCCCGTGAAAGAAAGAAAATAGTTTAGACTCATATACATGTTGGAGTATTGAGAAGCAATTTATACTCGTATACTCTTCGGAGTGTTGCATCGTCATTCGGCTTATTCTAGCTTTATGGCGCCAGAGTCGATTAAAACTTGAATCTTATTCTTAAGCCCGAAACAAACCTCAGTAGGATGGAGAACCCTCCTGTGGTACGCACAGTAGTTTGGGTCCGTAATCCTCTTAGCTCCCTCCTGATCTTTAGTAGGTGGTAGCTCAATCTCACCGTTATTCAGGAGGTACTCGAAAATATCTGGAACTTCCTCTTCCTTGAAAGAGTACTCTTTTTGGAGTCTCGGATCTAGAGTCCTTTGCTGCTTTTGAGGTCGTTGTTATAACATCTGATTATTATCACCAACAACCACAGGCATTGACTGCTGGCTTCTTTCGGTCTTCTTCCTTCTGAGGAAGCGTTCGGCTTGTTCGCCACGCACCTTCAAGTCTTTCCAAGTCTTAGACGAGTTTAATCCCATAACTCCCAACACATCCAGAGAGAGGTTGTTATCGCAAGTTTGTAGGATGAATTCCTCCGTGATCGGATCTTGACAATTTATCACTTTGCTCCAGAAGCGTTTGACAAAGTCGGCGACCATTTCCCCGTCCTTTTGTTTCTCCTCAAAGAGTATCCTGATGGATATCTCGGCGTCATCATCAAAGAAGTTGTCGAGGAATAAGCTCTCCATATCGTCCTAGTTGTTGATGTTTCTAGGCTTGAGACGGCGGTACCAATCGAAAGCATGCCCGCGGAGGGTGCCAACGAATGACCGAACCATCAAGGCTTCATTGCTAGAAATCATGCCCAATTGGGATTTGAAGTAGATCAAATGTTGAGTGGGCAAGCCCTTCCCGTCGAACGGTGTGAAGTTGATCAGGTTAAACTTTGTCGGGTACGGGATCGAATCCTACTCTCTTGGGTAAGGACAAGGAATCCTGGTCTTTTTCACCCCTCAAGCAGACATCAGAGCATCGATTTTGCTCTCGAGATCCTTCATCTTTTCATCCTCGTCCATATCATGCTTCGGACGATTTCTGAGAGGAACAACGGGACCACCCCCAGTATTGTTATCATTGGTAGGACCACCCCTGACGTCGTTATTCTCAATGAGACCACCCCCCAGCATTTTGGTCAACAGGGGGGTTATCAACATTAATATATTCATCCGCATCTAAATCGCTAGCTGCTTGGCTAACATTGTTGCGACGACTAGATTCACCTATTTGATTCGACAAGACTCGGATCTATTGGTCGTGCATTTGTCTCATCTCCTGCATAGTCATTTCCATTTTGATTTTGAATGCTCACTTTTGCTTGGCTAGAGCATCCTCCACAATTTTGGCCACTTCCTTGGTGTTAATCATAAATACTTCGCGGGATTGTCTGGGACTAGATACGGTAGCCTCTGAAGCGACTACCGAGAAAGCGTCTGACGCTTCATCGTCTGAGGATAGTCGTCTATTCATCCTTAGATAGTCCCTGTGTCTATTAGTTCCTGCGCATAGCCAAGTCAGACGATGCGAAATGAGGGAGTCTGAACTTGAGGTTCGAGTCGATTTTTCCTTATCAACCATGTTAGTGGTGACTGCGGGTTGTTCAGGCCCGACGACTTCTAACTGGAGCCAAGACATTAGTTGGGCTATCCCTGAATTGACTCTTCTTTCTGGAGAGAAATTGGGGTTGGAGCTATTTGAACTAATCGGAGACTTCCCCTTATCGACCACGTTGATAGTGACTACTGGGAGTTCGTCATCTTGAACAACCGATCGTCTTTTGTGAAAATGCCTTGATTTGGGCTTTGATGCTTTAGTGGAGATCCTCTCAAATACCGAGACCCTACGTGGAGTTTTCCTGGGGCAGCTACACGCTGATAATACTGCCTTGATTATCTTTGTGCATGGACAGTGAGAGTCTACTTCTCGGGTATTTCTCTTCTGAGACTTATTCGTACCCCCAGCCCGATAGTATAACTCATCGGCATGAGGACCAGAGCAATCTATCACGTGTATGCATGACTTCTCAGGTATAACGTCATCATCTGACGAACACATTTCCTTCTGAAGACTTGTTGCCTTAATGGCGTTCTCAAGAGTCACACGTTTGGAGCCACACTTTCATGAACGTGGGACTTTAACGGGCTCTTGGACACTGACTCGCAGTCCAATACGGCTAGTTACAGGAGTTTTCCTATTATGGAAAGGTTCTAAATTGTTGCGAGGGCGTATGCGACCCCCAGCTCGAGTAGTTGCTCGGGGTTCAGTCACCGGACCTAAGCATTTTTTGATTAGAACTTTACCTCGATCCTTGTGCAAAGGACCCAGGCAATCCGCTATTCTCATCTTGAATCGGGACAAGTCCACGCTACCGTGGGGCTCTACCAGAGGAGTGTGATTCATCAGGATAGAAACATGGGCTGTCGGAGGCTTAAACGGGACTACGGGAGATGAACCGGCTACCAACCGAACCGAACTAGGTGCGAACCAAACCGAACCGGATGCAAACCAAACCAAACCAGGCACGAACTAGCACGAACCACCACTTAGTGGCTCGGCCTTGGCCGAGCCACCAATTGGTGGCTCAGTTTTGGCCGAGCAACCAAATAGTGGTTCGCGCATTCCGGTAGTTCTGGGCACAGTTTGACTTTTTGTCGATGCTGTTTCGGACTTTGGTTTCCAGACTTAGCATGGTTTAGGTGGCTTCTTGATCACCTCCTTTCGCTTCAACTTCTGTGCTCCTTGCTTGAGAATCCGTACGTACGCAATCAAGGCGTGGCGCTTCTGAATACGCTCCTCGAGGGTTGAGCGGGTCCATTTTACTTGGATCTATTCATTCGCTATTAGTTTGGAGGAGAGGACATCTGTTTGCTACTGGGGCACTTGGTGCCTTCTGAGTTTTAGATCCGCCTCATAGCAGATCCCGTCAACAAGCTCCAAAGCCTTAGCAAGTCGGTGCGCAAGTCGTTGGCGCTGTCTTTGGCGTGCCTGTAGGCTGTCTAAAAATCACAATAGATAGCTTATCCCCCATCAAACACCGATGATGGAAGTTACAATCTGACGACTTCCAGAAGGCTACAATTTGAAGACTTTCACGTAGATCGCTGAAGGTTACAATCTGACGACCTTCACGACAACTGATGAAAGCTCTAATCAACAGCCTTCACAATCAACATCGGGAGTTACAATCTGACGACTCTCATATTCTTAAGGAGCCAAGACGAAGATTACAAGACAATGATCTTTGCAACGCTATGACAAAGGCAAGACGCGGAGGTCCTCCCCGTGTATCAACAGTAAAACGCCAGGGTCGAACCCGCGTTACAATGTCAAAACGCCAGGGTCGAACCCGCGTTACAACATCAAAACGCCAGGGTCAAAACCCGCGTTACAACATCAAAACGCCAGGGTCGAACCCCGCGTCACAACAGCAAAAACGCCAAGGTCGACCCTCGCGTTTTTCTACGCCCTGCGGGTACCCAACTCCGCGTCTCAATTCTAAGAGGCGAAGTTAGGGTCCTGAACGCCAACGTGGGCGTTTGACTCATTCAACATGAGCAAACTCAACTGAGTTAAAGGCTGACATTTTCGGATCTGAGAGTTGGCAGCAAGGTTGGATTTTTCTAGGCTTGGATCGGCCACTGGAGACAGGCTTTTGAGGAGATCGGCATCATCTTCCAACGAAGATCATCTTCAACTTCAGCAACAGAGAGTTTCAGCCTTGGCTTATTAACCGATTTTCGGTTCAAATCAACTCTTTTTCAAGAGTTAAAACTCGTTCAGAGTTATCAACTCATCAAGAGTTTCAAACTTGCCACGCAAGTTCTCCACAACGTCAAATCGTGAGGAGAAGATATCGTTCCAGTGAATTAAGATATTCGGATCGTCAACGGCGAGCAAACTCGACGCGAGCACTCGAGGGAGGCACTCCATCGCCACCGTGAAGAACCCAGTTTTAAACAAAAACTCGACGCGAGCACTCGAGGGAGGCACTCCATCGCCACCGTGAAGAACCCAGTTTTAAACAAAGGGTAAAACCAAATTCGTTTTCCTCTCTTTTGTAATCGAATTGTAATCGGAATCAAAGGAATCAAAGTCAAATTTTCTTTATTCTCTTCTCCTCTTTGATAAGGTTGGCGTGCCTTCTGCAATTGACTCCTTGATGGAGTAAGGGTCCAGATCTGTAGATCCGGGCTCGTTGGAGGTCGGAGGGGCTTTGTAAGGTGAGATTGCAATGGCAACACGGGCCTTGATCTTCTTACGCTTGCGAGGGGTAGAGGATCTGGAGGATGAGGATGACAGATACTCATCGAACTTCAGTTAGTCAAATTCGTACTCGACCACTTATTCAACTGGGATCTGGATCCTTGGTTGCGGCACGACAGCTTTGGCAGCGAAGCTGTTGGCTCCCACTGTGGTCGCCAGTTTATTTCTGTCAAAAGTTGCTTTCATTATCATCAAACCTATTACACCGTTTATCGATTACAAGTTCGAAACAAACAAAGAAAATTTGATCTTTTTATAAGATCTTCTTACAATGAAAATCAAAGATTACAACTTTATCAAACAAAACGCAGAGGATGTTTATCACCCGCTGCTTTGTGGGATCTTTGCCTATGCCGGGGACGCGTTAGTCCATGGACCACCACGGATCAGATCCGGTTAACAAGTTTGATTAATACTCTTGTTTCATGAAGGAAATAATTGCAGTAGCGATAATCACGACCAAACGGGATAGTGGCTCTTCTCGCTATAAAAATAAGGTTTAATCCAGAGGAAGGAGGGGGAGAGAATCTCAAATCTTTTGAAGGCTTTTTCTTTATAAAAAAGTTCGCCAAGATTCACTGATTCTCCTCTGAAATTCATTGTCTACTGTTCAATTAGACAGCACCTCGCCCTCAAATTTCAGATCCTCTCAATTGAAGACCCTGAGCTTCTATTTATAGGCTTTTGTCGCCGCGTTTTCTGATAAGATCAAGTGTTTTGACGTCATCTGTAGTTGATAACCACCTATGCACACTTAAGGATAACTTCAGAATAATTGGGGAGGTCCTGGGATGTAAGAATTCTAATAAAACATCGAAATCCATGTTTTGGGAGGTTTGGGAGGCCCAGATAGTCGTGGTGACTCGGAGTTGTGCGAGTCACCATTTGGTGACTCGGCGCCATGCGAGTCACCATTTGGTGACTCGGCGCTATGCGAGTCACTTGGCCAATTTGTTTTTTTTTTTTTTGACTTTTTTGGATGTTTGCAATTCTTTCGGTTCGCTTGCTCTCCCCTTTACACATGTTTCGTCAATTTGTTGACTTGTGCACTTTTACTGATTCACTTCATGCGTTTCATCGTCGTCAGATAAACTTCTTTGAATCAAATGATGTCGTTCATCATCTTCTCTTTGTCTTGAGCTACGCAGGAGAACCCATCAGCAATTTTGGACGTCTACAGGGCTCATTCTTGATATTTCTTATGCTTCTTCTGTGTATATCTAATGTTGCCTATTTCTATTTTGCTTGTCTGTACCTTCACCTATTTATTATTTCTACTAGAGAGATAGTAATTGTGATGATAAAACATGTCGTAACATAGTGGTTGGTGGTTTGCAGGTTTGATAATCCGGGTTTCATCTAGGACTGCAGCCTTGTGTGAACCCTGGGGCGTCACAGTTGGTATCATCCCTGTGTCATATTGTGGAGTTAGGATAGAGTTTACTAGGGTTCATGTATACAGTCCGCTAGAAATCCTTAGTATGAGTGAAGATATACTATATATGTACACGGAAAATCTAAATTTTTTTATGATCTATTTGGTTTGAATAATAAAGCATGATATGAGATATATGTGATACGATTTACTTATAGGTATATGTTATATCCTTCATGCTTGAGATCCTATTTACTGCGTAATAAGCTCTATTTTGGAATTATAGATGTCAGGAAGAGTTTGTGGACATCGAGTTACTCGTGCTCAGGGAGTTGAGTAGGATGATAGGTGTAGGCGTATAAAACTGCCTATAGGTCCCTTAACACAGCTCGGCACGATGATTCGACAAATCAACGAACCATCGGGTGACGTATCTAAACACGATCGTTAGTCCACAACACCGAGGCCAAGTGACACGTGACGAAGCGGATTAACGAGGCTATGAGGCTAACGAACCGCACGCAAACAATGGAATAAATCCACTCGCGTGCGGAATCAAGCTAACGGTTCGGTGAGTCAACGAGTCATCCAACTGTGGGACGGATTCGAACTCAAACACCGAAGCGGATTTACTGCCAAATCAGGATCCGGACTGCCAAATCAGAGTCCATAGCAACAATAAAACTCGGATAAACCGCGAAACCGGAAAACGGCGAGCCACCTCTAGGTGGCTCGGCCAAAACCGAGCCACCAAGAGGTGGCTCGGTGGCCGCCCCACCTCTAGGTGGCCGAGCACAGATCTGAGCCTATAAATAGATCTGGATAGCTCATTTTTGAGGGGTTGGAACTTTTGAAGCCGAAACTCTGCTGGATTGAGAACTCACCCTCGGATTTTCCACTTAGAAGACTTGGCTTTTTAGATCTGATTCTTAGCGAGCACCCACGTCAAACAAGGCAGGAGTTCGAGAGAGATCGGATCTGAGATCTACACGACTATCCTCCGGATCAAAACTTGGTTTTTGATCGCGTGGTGGTCCACGAATTAACCCCGGCGCAGGCGAAGAACCCACAAAAGCGAGAGACCGCAAAACAGGATCTCGTGATTCGTTCGACATAAAAGGAAAGTTGTAATTTTTATTTTTTCTTTTGATTTTGTTGTAACCGGATCTTATAAAAAGACTGGATCTTTGTAACCGATAAACTGTTAACAAAGGAATCAATGGAATCAATGAATTCAATGAAAGTTGTAATTTTTATTTCTTTTTTGATTTTGTTGTAACCGGATCTTATAAAAGACCGGATCTTTTGTAATCGAAAAACTATTACTTAAGAAAGCAATGAATTCAATGAAGGCAACTTTTCCTGTGAACAATCTGGCGACCACAGTGGGAGCCACCGATCTCGCTGCCGAGATCGTTGCGTCGCAAATTCGACCAACAAAAGTTTAAGGAGTATCTGTCATCCTCATCCGGATCCACCTCCTTCCTTAAGTCCAAGAAGTTCTCCTCCAGGAGAAAAGTTCGTTGGTACAAAGAAGTACAGAATGCCAACGAAGATCTCACCCAACTGACGCCAAAGTTACGTCGGGTGAAGTTCCGCCGACCTCCAACCAGGTCAAACCCGTTCTCACCAATGCCTCCACCGTTGAGGGCATTGTGACTCTCTCGAAGAGAGCCCGCCAGAGGCGATGTCAATGCCTGGCGCGGCAATTCGCAAAGGCGATGGAATCCGCGGACGGAATCCGCTATAACACGGATCTGAAGAACAGGAGAGGCAAACAGCCTCAACAAATGATGAATGGCAGCTCCTCCAAGCCGCCAACGAACGAATGGATCCGTGTCAAACGGAATCGTTCGATGCTTGAAGAGCGTATTCGCAAGCGTCACGCACTATTAGCACAGGCACGGGCTCAAGTCCAAGAAGCCCGCAAAAGACTGCGGAAGGAAGTGGCCAAGAAGCCACCACTAACCCGCCAAGTCTGGAGGCCAAAGTATGAAGCGGTGATTCAGGCTAAGGAGCAACCTTTGCAGCCTTCAACAAAAGCTCAACCTCCGGCGAACCACTCCAAATCACCGATAATTCCCATGGCTACTCCGGGAGATCACGCAGAATCATCCCGAAGAAAGAAGTCAGTTTTGGAGCGCCTTGGTCCACTTCCTGATGAACGATGCAAAGCTCCTGTTCAAGAACGTTTGGGCCCGATGAAAAAGCCCCGAACGAATCAACATGCTGGGGGTCGCCGCCACCTTCAACATGACAAGGAGCTTATGGCAGCTACGCGCACTAATTTGCGCATTGAAGTCTAGGAGCCCGCTAAGAACTCACGCCCGTAAAGGCATGTTTCAAGGCGCGTGACTTTTGAAAGCCCAAAAAAGGCAGTTCGTCCTCAGAAGGAAACATTATCGTCTGATGACGATAACGTTATACCTGAGAAGTCGTGCCCACACACGATAGGTTACTCCGACTGTCAAGCTGACAAGTTGTACTATCATGATGGGAGTACGAGAAAAACCAGGAAGAGGAGTCCTCGAGCACTAGAGACCCAATGCCCCTGTTCCAAACTCATTCGGGCAGTATTGTTGGAGTGCAACTGCACCAATATAGTTTCTGAAAGAGTTTCGGTTTTCGAAAGACTTAGTACCGAAACGCCAAAACCAAGGCCTAAGCGTTTCCGACGAAGAAGAATGGTGGTTGAAGTGGAGAATTTCCAAGGGTCACCACTAACATGACCAGCAAAGGGACATCGGCACGGGATAATCTCGAGTCGATTCTGAAAGCACCCCGGCGTATAACCCGCCTGCAGTCTGGAACCATCAAACGAGTAACTTATGGTAGGGTTCGGACAAGATTTCCTTCGGAAGATGAAGAATCGGATGCCGGCTCTGCGGTCGCTTTAGATAATACGGTATCCAGTGAGGGACAACCCCGCGAGGCATTTATGATAAGTGCGGAACAAGTGGCCAAGATGCTTGAAGAAGCCATGGCTAAACAACAGGAGAGCTTCAGGTTCGAAATGCAGATGGCCATGCAGAATATAAGAGAAATGCATGACCAATAAATTCAAGCATTGACGAACCAGCAAGGCGAGCCAAGTCGTCGTAACCAGGTTAATTTGGAAGATAAGGACACAAATGCGAATGAGACTCATAATGCCAATAATCCTCCCGTCAATGCAGGGGGTGGTAACGAGAATGCTAGTGAAAACACAGGTGAAAGATTGAAGATCAAAAACCTCGAGAGCAAAATCAATACATTGATTTCCGCTCAAGAGATGAAGAAAACAGGCATTCCTTGTCCATACCCAAGAGAATGGGAATCGATCCCATATCCGGCGAAGTTCAATCTGATTAACTTAACGCCGTTTAATGGGATGGGTTCACCCACTTAGCATTTGATTTACTTCAAATCGCACTTGGGGGTTATCTCTGGTAATGAGCCTTTGATGATACGGTCCTTCGTTGGCACTCTTCGTGGAGCCGCTTTCGATTGGTATCGCCGCCTCAAGCCAGGAAGTGTGAATAGCTGGGACGACATGGAGACTAAATTCCTCACCAACTTCTTCGATGATAACACCGAGATATCCATCGGGTCGTTGCTTGACGAGAAATAGAAAGACGAAGAATTAGTTGATACCTTCATCAAAAGGTTCCGGAACAAGGCGATGAACTGTCGGGACCCGATCACTGAGGAGTTCATTCTCCAGACTTGCCACAACAACCTCGCATTGGACGTGTTGGAAGCAATGGGGACAGCATCATCCAAAACATGGAAGGATTTGAAGGTCCGAGGAGAGCAAGCCGAACGCTTCCTCCGAAGGAAGAAAGCCGAGAGGAGCCAACCGACGGCGAATCTTCCGAACTCAAACTTCGCCTCCCGTGGGAAGGGCAAAACACCTGCAGCTACTGGTGGTGCTAATCAAACGTCACAACAGCAATCCCGAAGGCAGCAAAAGACTTCGGACCCGAGACTCCAAAAAGAGTATTCCTTCAAGGACGAAGACGTTCCAGCCATCTTCGAATCCCTCCTTGAAAACAACAAGATCAAGCTACCACCTATCGCAAATCAGGAGGAAGCTGATAATACTACGGATCCAAGGTACTGTGCGTACCACAGGAGGGTCCTTCATCCCACCAAGGATTGCTTCGCTCTCAAGAATAGCATCCAAACCTTGGTTGAAGCCGGCGTCATAGCGCTAGGATAAGCCAAATGAGAACGGCAATACTCCGACAAGTATAAGAGTATAAACTGCTTCTCAAGACTCCGACAAGTATAAGAGTATTAACTGCTTCTCAATACTCTGACAAGTATAAGAGTATAAACTACTCCTTTCTAGACTCCGACAAGTATAAGAGTATAAACTGCTCCTTTCTAGACTTCGACAAGTATAAGAGTATAAACTGCTTCTCAATCCTCCGACCGGTATAAGAGGTTAAACTGCTCCCTGATACTCCAACATGTATATGAGTCTAAACTGTTTCATTTCTTTCACGGGAAGTTCCTGGAGAATTTTTATATGTAATATTCTTAAGGATAACCCGGTCATGTAACTAAGTACAATGTCGGACCCAGTTCCACAAGGGAAGCTGGGGGTGGATTATTCATGTATCGGAAAGTTTCCGAAAGAATACCACGGGTGATATTCTTAGGGATAGCCTAATCACTATAAAAGTGATAAGTAAAACATCCACACTCTAAAGGTTGGAATGTTTTCCATTATTGTTATCAAATTCACTAATTCTCATGAGTTATCTTGTTGAGATGAGATTCGATCCTTTTGACAGATTAATCTTTCCTCACAAAAATCCCCCACTGATCAAGTCAATTGACGGTGGGTCCACTAAATTTTCTGTCCGCCAATTTATGGTAATTTCCAAAGCTTGACGTGTTAAATCCTAATAACTTAACATCAAAACCCTTCATCGAGTGGCCTGTACAAACCAGTATTTCTACTGCTACTTGTATTCCACTCCCTTTGCTTTTAGGTCAAACTTATAAAAGTTAGGGCCACAACCAAACTCCCCTCTCGATTCCTTTAATGAACGAGAGGCCCATAAATTGAGCGATCAAACCTTCCTACAGTTAGGATCGTCTTAAACCTCCCATTCGATCAAACCTTCTTATAGTTAGGACCAAAACTAAAATCCCCTCTCGATTCCTCCAATGAACGAGAGGTCCACTTTCAAATCGAGTGATCAAACCTTCCTATAGTTAGGGTCATCTCAAACTCCTGCTTGGTCAAACCTTCCTACAGTTAGGATCAAAACCATAATTCACTCTCGATAAACGAGGAATTCACCTTTAATTCGGTAATCCAACCTTCCGACAATTAGGATTATCCGAATCTGTCTGATTCTCGGAGTGGAGATCCCACTTCTAGTTTCTTTTGCGCTAGAAATAGAATATAAAATTCTTCCTTTCCAGAATCAAGGAATAGAATATAAAATTCTTCCTTCCTTGCATTCGGGTTCGTCTTCACCCTAAAAGAAGATCGGGAAATAGAATATAAAATTCTTCCTTTCCCACACCAGCCTTTTCCAAGAATTTATCAATCTAGGATTCATCCTAGGAAGTTTATCCCGAATCCTAAGCAGGGATAAGTCTGCGCCTAACACGCACTGCCGGTTTAGTCTTTCTCCGTAGAAAAAGACACCAGAGTTCGATTCTGGGGTATTCTATCCTAAAACCTAAGTAAGGATAAGTATGCGCCTAACACGCGCTTCCGGTTAGTTCTTAACCGTTAAAAAGAACACCCACCCACATATTCAACATTGTGACAGGTTGTTATTAATAACACCAAAATCCATGCCTTACACGCATGGGGAATTTCATCCTGAATCCTAAGAAAGGATATGCCGACGCCTAACACGCGTCGCCGGCCCCCTGCCGGTTTAGTCTTTTCCGTAGAAAAAGACACCAGAGTTCGATTCTGGGGTATTTTATCCCGAAGCCTAAGTAGGGATAAGTCAGCGTCTAATACACATTACTAGGTAGCCTATTCCCGTAACAATGGCGAAGTCTACGTATTCGAAGTCGTAGTAGCGAGTCTAAGGGAGTTCATTCCATTAGCATAACGTCACATGCGGAACGGATTTAGACAATCTGCATGCTAGCCCGACTCAAACGGTAATCGGTAAAGGCTTATCAAACCCGTTGAAGACTGGGGGTTGGCCAAAAATCCTAAAGTCAACACCTAACACGTGTCGTCGGGTAGCCTATTCCCGTAACAAATGGTAAAGCCTATGTATTCAACATCATAGCACAAAGTCTCAGAGAATTCACTCTCTTAGCACAACGTTACATGCGGAACGGATTTAGACAATCCGCATGCTAGCCCGATTCAAACGGTAGTCGGTAAAGGCTAATCAAACCCGTTGAAGGCTGGGGGTTAGCCAAAAACCCTAAAGTCAAGCATCATCTTCATTAGTTGGTCTCGTGACTTGAGCATCTAACAACTTCAGGATAAGATCCATACACATAGATGAATCAACTTTCATAATTGGTCCTGTAACTCCGACATTTAGGACCGCCATGCTCCAATACCTCAAGAGCTTAAACTGTGTATACTCCAACAAACGTCAAGCGATCCGAAACCCTAGGGTCAACGCCGGTCAACGCGAAACCCTAGGTTAACGCTAGTCAACGCGTTATGAGCAAAAAGTCAACACGAGTCAATATATCATGACGGAGATAAATCATTTCAAATGAGGCTAAACCAGTCTTGAACCAGGTTGAACCAGTTCTGAACCAGTTTGAACCAGATTTGAACTAAAATTCAAATTGGAGCTGAACCGAGTGTCGAAACGACTTCAAAACGACCGACGGTCCAGTCCCTTATTTATTCACTCCTCTCCCAGATATTCGGAAGGGTCGGAAGATTTTTGGAGCCTAATTACTGTCTTTTTTTGGTCATTATTAGGCTAGTTCAGCTCATTCTCAATACTCCGAAAAGTATACGAGTATAAACTGCTTCTTAATACTCCGAAAAGTATACGAGTATAAACTGCTTCTTAATACTCCGAAAAGTATACGAGTATAAACTGCTTCTTAATACTCCGAAAAGTATACGAGTATAAACTGCTTCTTAATACTCCGAAAAGTATACGAGTATAAACTGCTTCTTAATACTCCGAAAAGTATACGAGTATAAACTGCTTCTTAATACTCCGAAAAGTATACGAGTATAAACTGCTTCTTAATACTCCGAAAAGTATACGAGTATAAACTGCTTCTTAATACTCCGAAAAGTATACGAGTATAAACTGCTTCTTAATACTCCGAAAAGTATACGAGTATAAACTGCTAGGTCCCTTAACACAGCTCGGCATGGTGATTCGACAAATCAACGAACCATCGGGTGACGTATCTAAACACGATCGTTAGTCCACAACACCGAGGCCAAGTGACACGCGACGAAGCGGATTAACGAGGCTACGAGGCTAACGAACCGCACGCAAACAACGTAATAAATCCACTCACGTGCGGAATCAAGCTAACGGTTCGGTGAGTTAACGAGTCATCCAACTGTGGGACAGATTCGAACTCAAACACCGAAGCGGATTTGGTGCCAAATCAGGATCCAGACTTCCAAATCAGAGTTCAGATCAACGATGAAGCTCAGATAAACCGCAAAATCGGAAAACAGACACCACGGCAAACACCTGGAAGACTCGGCCGAAACCGAGCCACCTCTAGGTGGCTCGGTGACCGAGCCACCTCTAGGTGGCTCGGCCAAAACCGAGCCACCTAGAGGTGGCTCGGTGGCCGAGCCACCTAGGTAGCCGAGCCACCTAGGTGGCCGAGCACAGATCTGAGCCTATAAATAGATCTGGATAGCTCATTTTTGAGGGGTTAAAACTTTTGGAACCGAAACTCTGCTGGATTGAGAACTCACCCTCGGATTTTCAACTTAGAAGACTTGGCTTTTCAGATCTGATTCTTAGTGAGCACCCATGTCAAACAAGGCAGGAGTTCGAGAGAGATCGGATCTGAGATCTACACGACTATCCTCCGGATCAAAACTTGGTTTTTGATCCCGAGAAGGCTATTATTTCCTTGGTGAAATAGTACCCCCGGCTGTTATTTCCTTTATGAAATAGCACTCGTTATATCGTGTAGATCTGACTGGATTAAGATCGCGCGGTGGTCCACGGATTAACCCCGGCGCAGGTGAAGAACCCACAAAAGCGAGAGACCGCAAAACAGGATCTCGTGATTCGTTCGACATAAAAGGAAAGTTGTAATTTTTATTTTTTCTTTGATCTCGTTGTAACCGGATCTTATAAAAAGACCGGATCTTTGTAACCGATAAACTGTTAACAAAGTAATCAATGGAATCATCAACGAAGAAAACAATTTTTCCCGCGAACAATCTGACGACCGATTCGTTCGACATAAAAGGAAAGTTATAATTTTTATTTTTTCTTTTGATTTTGTTGTAACCGGATCTTATAAAAAGACCGGATCTTTGTAACCGATAAACTGTTAACAAAGGAATCAATGGAATCAATGAATTCAATGAAAGTTGTAATTTTTATTTCTTTTTTGATTTTATTGTAACCGGATCTTATAAAAAGACCGGATCTTTTGTAATCGAAAAACTATTACTTAAGAAAGCAATGAATTCAATGAAGGCAACTTTTCCCGCAAACAATAGGGAGCTCGAGCCATAGCAGGGTTCGCAGTACTTAGTGGATCTCATAGCTCCCTTGGCAACTTGTTTGGCGGCTATTGAAGAGCAATTAGCAGATCTGGTTCGACAAGGAACTCCCATTCAGGAGGAGATACCAGAGAGGACCCCAATAGTTGTACCACCACCTCCAGTTGATGATGGAGTGGCAGGGCAGGAGGCTTGGCTTCGTTTAGTAGAGAGGTACCAGAAGTTGAAGGCTCTAGAGTTTCATGGTTCGACGGATTCTATTGCCGCACACAAATGGAAGGAAGATGTGAGTAACATCTTAGATATGCTGAATGTTAATTTTGTATAGAAGCAGAGGCTAGCGGCTTTCAGCCTCAAAGGCAATGCAGGAGGATGGTATAGACTCCGTTTCACCCCAGAATAGAGGATGTCGGTCTCGTGAGAGACTTTTATATATCTTTTTGAAGAGCAGTATGTTTCGGCTGCAGCGAAAGCCAAAAAAGAGTTAGAGCTGGCTCAATTAGAGCAGGGGGATATGTTTGTCATGGACTTTGAGAGTAAGTTCATGTCATTGCTTAGGTTCACCGGTATGTGGCAAACAGAGGAGCGTCAGGCTCAGATGTCCCTATCGACCGCGCCTCCTCCCTCGTCCTCCTCACCCCCGATCTCTCGCTCTAGCCCGTCACCGCCCTCGCCCTGAGATCCTCTCAAAACCGAGCTCAAGCCCGCAGCTCACTCGCTCCCCAACCACCGCGAGCCCCAGCCGGCGCCTATGCCTCCTCCTTGGCCAGAACCGGACCGCGACCGCTCCGTATCTCTGCCCAGCACCCAACCCATCAGCCGCGGTCGCCTCTTCGCTGGCAACTCTTTCCGGCAGCCTAAGCCGTGCGGCGAACAACCCCCGTCCAGCCATGAGGCTCTTCCCCCTGCTTAACCCCTGACGGTGCCAACAAACGCGTCCTTTGCTCAGCCGCGCGCCAGCGTCCGTCGTCCAGCTCCACAAATCAGCTCCTCGATCTGCTGCGCCCATCTTGTCTTCTATTAGAATTTTAGACTATTATGAATTATCTGTATATATTGAATTATGATGTAATTATCTGCGTGGGTTGTTTGGTGAAATAATAATAATTAAATCATAACAATATGATAAATAGTATTTTTAGAATAATTATTATAAATTTAAAAGAATTTATTTTGACAACGAAATCATTTTAGAGAATTTATAAAAAAATTAAAGGAATATTTTGAGAAAAAGAATTATTTTAGATTTATTATGATGAGAAAAGAAATTATTTTAAAAAAGGGGTCGGTTTTAAAGTATTATGATAATAAATATCTTAAAAGAAATTATTTTGTAAAAAGATTTATTTTAAATAAATAAGTTTATGATTTTAAAAGATTAGTTATTGATATAATGAGAAACAATTTTAAAAAAGAATTGATTTGGAAAAAGATTAATTATTTTTGAATAATTATTATGGGAAATAATTTAAAGATTTTTATTTTTGTAAAGGATTATTTTGAAATAATAAATTAATGATTTTTAAAAGATTAGTTTAGAATTAAAAGGATTATCTTGAGTTATTATAATAATAGATATTTTAAAAGATTTCATTATATTATAATATGCGAATGTTACCTGTGGTTGTCACATATTACAATGATACCGACAATTTGACACTCTTATTTATACACATAATATTTATCTTGTTTGATACTATATTGACATGAATGACTATAGAAACTTATTGTTTATCACTTAGTTGTTATCCAATAGGAGTGACTGTACATGAAGACGACTCCTATTAAAAGTATAATTTATAAGCATGGTTCAAAGCATGGCTATACTCACTCAACATCGATATCCCGATGTAAGGAGTTTCGGGTTCCCTTTATATCGATATCCCGGTGTGAGGTTTCCTTGACTATTACTATTATAGCATTGACTAGACGATGCACTCTTGATAGGACGTGTTATGGGTCACGATTATTTTCATAGTTTTACAGAAGTCTCTCTACGGTAACTCCATGGCTAGTGCACAATATTTTATGAACAGACATTTAAATTAATCTAACAAACATAGGGTTTATAAAGGGGAATTGGACGGAGCATATAGCATGTATATAAATGGACACATGCGATTTCCTGATATCATGAGTTTTTATATGCATGGGCCAGAGGGCCAATACTTGACTTGAAGGCGCAGCCCCCAGACATGTTTACAGGGACCCGATTATATATATATAAATATTCTTCTCCAATTTAAATAACATGTAAAATATGTATAATATGCTTGTGTGTCTTCTGGAAGACTTTGTTAGTTTTGTTGAGATGTGGACCAGTGAGTTGTGATAGGATGGCTAGTTGTATGACATTGTCACTTGGATGATTATGGATTCTCGTGACTGTTATATTCTAGTAGCGGATTGTATCTAGCTTGTTAGTATTCCAGTTACATGCTCCTATCTTTACTACTATCATCACATGTTCCTATTTCTGTTATCGCATTGGTCTCGCTTTTATTATCATTACTGTTGTTGCATCTATTATTGCCTTGGTCATTCGACTGTTCCTATTTTTTCCTTGTGGGATCTTGTCGTGTGCCATGCACGCTAACGTACACCTATTTTCTCTAGTATATGTCAGATTTAGAGAATGGACTGGTCTAGCTTTGAGATGTGCCAGAGCTAGGATATTCTCAGCAGGAGTACCTTGCAGATAGAGTTGAAGAATAGGCCGAAGCACAGTTATCTTTTCTTAGTTGATGGTCCTAGTTGCTTTTGTAGTACTTTTCTTTCCCGTTGAATGATGTATTTTATATTTCTTCAGTATTAAGTTATTCAGACATGTATAAGGGCATGTTGACCCGAATTTTATGTCTTGGACAATATTCACTTGTGATATAGATATTCTGTTCTAAGTTGTTTATTATATTCTCGCTATCTGTGATCGGGGACCTGTGCCTTTGCATTTATTTCTTGACGCTTAGCGTATTAGATTGAAAAAAAATATTTTTATTTATTCTCCTCAATCTAATATGTCACGGGCTTGATCGCGTCCCGTTCTCCAGTATTTTGGGAAGCAGGGCGTGACACTTACTCTTTTCATCATTTTTTAGTTATAACAAAGCAAAAAATTAAAAGTAATTTTAATCTTGTAGTTAATCAAAATCTAATATCCAATAGAAAAAGTAACACAAATGTTATAATTAAAATGCAAGACCTATGATCAAAAAAAAATTAATGTAAATAATAATAAATATAGAATCAAAATTAGTACATGCTAAAAATCATTGAATTGCTGAGTACATTAAAATCGATGGAACTAATATCTAAATACCAAAAAAACTAAGATCAATCAATATGGAATTAGACTATTACCTTATCAAGATTAGGACTTTTAAACTATACATAATCTGATATTCAACCAAAAATAACACAAATATAGCAATTTAAATGCAAGAATTACAATCAAAATAAATAAAAAACCAAGATAGAAGATCGATTATTACCTTGTCACAATAGAAGATCATCTATAACCTTTTCAAGGTTATGACTTCTGGACTAGACATAATCTAATATTCAATCATTAAATAATACAAATATTACAAATAAAATGCATGAATGACAATCAAAATAAAAATTAATATAAATAACAAAAAAATAAATTGAAGTTAATACATAGAAAGAAAATTCAAATTGCTAGTTGAATTAAAATTAATACAATCAAGATCTAAATAACAAAAAGACTAAGAAATTCAAGATAGAAGATCGAAATATTATGATATCAAAATAAAAATTAATATAATCCTAAAAATAGAAAATAAGAAATATGCATGCTATCATTCTAATCGAAAATATTAAAGGCAATGAATACACAAGAGAATGGCCTGGGCGTGAGGAGAAAGGATTTAGGCATCATAAAGGAGTCACAAATGGCATGTTTGGATGGAGGGTAGAGGGGGAAGAGAAATGTAATTTTAATCTTGTTTGGGAGTTGTATTTAGGAGGATAGATGAGGGGAATGGGGAAAATTTTGTACTAAAATGTTACACCCCAAATTGGGGTGTAATGAAGGGAAAGGGAAGGAATGTGAATTTTTCCCCCTTCCTTCTATGTGAACTCCCAAACATACCAAAACGGAGACGGAGAAATTTGTGAAGAGAGTAGGGGAAGAGAAGGTTAGAAGAGAAATTACTGAGGTGAAGTGGGGTGAGCGGTTTATGAGGATAAAGGAAGAGAGAATGTAAAAATAATTATCTTAAGAAATATTTTTTAGGTCCTTAAATTTAAATTTTAACCATTTTTGAATATTATTAAAATATGATATGTTTTAAAAATATAAATCTTTTGAAATACAAATTGATGGGTTCATGATTTAAGGAATTGTGAATTCAAATATTTTTAAAATTTGTAACATTTGTTCTCTAACCACATATACGTTGGAATTGTATCTTTGATTCTTTGTAGAACTTCATGAGAATTAGATAGGGTTAGAGATCTATCATGATTAGGAGTTTGGGTTCCATCATGATTAGGAGTTTGGATCCTATTCTAATTAGGAAGTTAGGCTAGAGATAGGGTTTTGGTTTCCCTCTATATATTCTTTTATTATTGGAGGAAAAACTAAGAAGAAAAAAGTAAAGAGAAGATGTAGTAGAGAGAGAGAGAGAGCCAATTTTCTTATAATCTAGGATTAGCAGAGGGCGTAGCCTGATTCAAAAATATTGTACGAGAGGCGAGTGTTTCGTGATCTTTATCCATGCAAAAGATTACAATGAGTGTGCTCTAGAGAGAACATGAGAGTTGATTATATATGTAAGGTTAACAGATTGAGAGACGAGAGTTGAGTGGTTCCTCTTGTAGTTCTCCTTGATACATAGTGAATTTCTCGTATTGTTGCCCCGTGGATGTAGGTCGAAGTTGGTCAATCGAACCACGTAAATTCCGGTGTTCTTTTTTTCTTGATTGTGGTCATTTTATATCTTGTTGATTATGGGTTGGCTTCGGAGTTGTGCATATTATAGTAGACAGGGAGAGTAAAATTCCCCAACAATATATGCAAAATTTAAGTATGTTAAGGGGGTGTTTGTTTAAAATCCAATAATTTTAGGATATGGATTTCATCATGGAATTTGAAATTCATAGGTTTTTTAACATGGGTTGGGATTTCTAAAATATTGTTTGTTTCATTAATATTTTGGGATATGTAATCCTATAATTTGTATTTTGTTTGTTTCAAACTCAAATTATAGCATTACAAATTTTAGAATTTGAAATCTAGCCTAAATCCTCGCTCAAAGAGGGGATTTCACAAATACTATAATATATTAGTTTTTTTATTATTTAGGTATTCAATATCCAAAAATTTATTTTGAATCAAACAAAGGTTATGGAATCCATAAACTTAAAAAACCCACTTTTTCATCAAGAATTTATAATCCACTCTGTATCCTTAAAAAAGATGAACAACACCGTAATACTATATATTAAATAATATAATATATATATATTATATCTATACTATATTATATATATTATATATGTAATGATATATATAATATTATAGATAGTATATATATAATATATATATGTATATATACTTATATATGTATATATATATTTATATGTAAATATATTAATGGTATATATATTATTATATATATATGTATATATATTATATAATATATATATGTATATATATATAGTTATGATATATATTGTATATATTATATATTATATATATATATATTATTATATACTGATAGATAATCGATAATATATTATAATTTATATAATGTACTATTATATATTATAATATATAGATATATATATATATGTCATATATATATTATATATATTATAATATACATAAAATATATATACATATAGCATTATATATATATATATAATATATATTATATTAATATAATATTATATTAATTTTTTTGTGTTGCTCAGCTTCGACTAGCGGCTAGAATGAGGGTCATACATGGAAAAAAATATGTTGTCACTGTTGTATCATAGAAATGACTAAGTGTTAATCCCACTCTTGAAGTCGACACATGTTCCGAGTTAACTATGCACCAAATCGACTCAGCTTTATATAGGACGAGTCAAATAATGTCATCACTCGGCCCTTCCCAAAAGGTGCCGAGTTGAAAAGCGTCCTCACTCGGGCCCTATTGTTAAGGCTAACTCCACGCCTTTTCATTTTGTAAGACCGAGTTGAAAAGCTCTCAATCCAAAATGACCGAATCAAAAGTCATCTTTTATTAACCCTCTCACAAAGCCGAGATAAAAGGCAATCATTCTTGAACCACTCGCTGATAGCCAATCACCATCACATTAAATGCACAGTTGGGATCATCATTACATCTTCCCTGAAAGTCTTAATGACTCATCGGACATCGTCAGCACCTTACTTCCGCTGTCACCATCATATTAATTACAAAGGTGACTCATACCACCCATAGTGACACTTGTAAAATATTAGCCGAATAAGTTGACTATTTGGACTCGGTTGAAGTTGTGCAATTTCCCTCCTACATCTACTATAAATAGATGCACTGCCTACTGTATGGAGGTACGCAATCTTGGGCCACATAACACACATCAATCATATTTTTCTCTTCCATTTAAGGTCAATACTGACTTGACTGTTGCAGGAACCCCCGGGGATCCCAACTCCAATCCTCTTACATATATTTTGTGTACAAGACTAAATTCTCTGCTCAACAATCAACCATCAAAGAAGACTTGGAATCCTAAAACTCTCCATAATTTACACTAAATTTTCCTGTTTGATATCTGACATCAATAATAAATGTTGTAAGGTAAAGAAAGATTTAATATGATTCGTTATTGTATATTTCATATTTACTCTAATTTCATTAATTTGAAATTATGATTTAAACTAAATTCTATTTTGACAGAAAGGGTGTTTCTTTAGTTGAAAGTGAGAAATGAAAGTACAAAAGTGACTTACTTTTGTCACTACGGGCGTTTGCTTAATTGAAAGTGCATGTGAAAGTGAAATATAAAAAACTTGCCACTTCAAATTTAATGCATTTTCAACTTCACCTAAAAAAGTATCGTTAATCGAAAAATTTATTAACTACAAAATAATCTTCTTTTAAATTACAATTTTTCATGAAATATTGTTAATCAAAAAAATTATTTTATTGTACGGACCAGATCATAGAAAAGAACTTATTTATGGGAATTTTCAATATTAGTCCCTTAAAACTTTATTATTGTAAATTAGTCACTGTAAGATTACTAAATTTGCTATCAAATAAATATTTTGTTATTATAGACAAATACGGTATTTCACTTAATGTTGATGTGGATACAGTTTCTCACTTTCAAAAGAAAGTGACTTTAACACTTTTTATTCATTTTCAATTGACCAAACACCCCCACATGTCAATATATATTTAACGAAGAATGTTTTGACGGATTGGTTAGATGATTTGTCCATGTTGGAGCTAATTTTGCAATTAAAAAAAGTGTGGCGTGTGGTGAAGTTTTTGTCTTTGGGTTTTGCTTTAATATATACATTTAGTTAAGGGTGCATAATAAACTTATATGTGGCACATCAAAAAAGCAATTTGTTAAGGAAAAAAAAGAAAAAAAAAAGTTAAAAAGGAAAAATAAAAGTAAAAAGGAAAAAAACAAGAAGATTATTATGTCGACTCTACTACTTAACCAAAACTTTCACGAGCTTAAACCTGGACTGATATAGTATCACTTTCCTTTAAATTCACTTTAAATTTGTGACCGATAGGATTTGAATCTTGGTTGCTTGGATATCTTGTCAAAGGACGCAATCATTACACCAATAATTCAAAATAATTATCAGTGTTTAGGCTTATAGTTTTATATGCTAATAAATTTAACTACTAAACCAAGTTAAAAGAAAATACTTTGAAAGTAATCCGAAACAGAAGTAGCATCAAAATAAATGAAAAAAAGAAAAGAAAAAGAAAAGGAAACATAAGAAAAATGAACATACGCTTTAGCATAGATGTCAGAAGAATATCAAAAATGACTTCTGTGTATTATGCTCACAAAGGGTCAAAAATGTCAATACACATGTAATATTTGTAAAAGAAAGAAACGCCTACTATATCTTACTCTGAATTATATGACATGCATCGTGCCACCCCACAAGCTTAACATTCACAAAGACGTGACAGATATTTCCCTACCACTATAGAGACATGCATCACGAGTTTATTGTGGAAACAATGGAGATTTTCAATGACCAGTGAAATCTATCACATGTTTTCAGGAAAATATTTCCAATTTATCTTGCATTAGCCTTGGATTGGGACCAGAGATAAAACGTTGATCAAATTTAATGATAGCAACTTATTTAGGTTACTAAAAATGGTAAATTTCAACAAACTCCAGTACGTTCGGCCAATTTTTGATAACCACCGACCTTAAGTTTAGGTTGTTTCAAAAAAAACGGTCCAAACACTTACAATTTTCGTAACTAACCTGACTAAAAGTGTTAGATGAATTGTTAAAAAGAGAAAAAAAATATCCTTTTTAATTAGTTCAGTAAATATTTAGATCTTCTTAACTGTGAAAATAGTGGATTCTTCATTTTCTCAATCATAATTGTCTTTTTTTTAAGATAAAACAAGGGATGATCTCTGTTCATTAAAACAAAAGATAAAAAAAGTATTAGTTAAAAAAGATGGACACAAAATGTATCCTGATATTAGTAGATAGAAAGTATAAATCAGCTTAATAGTGACGTATAACTTTCTTCTTTCAAATTAAGATCCATGAAGATGAGAAGTGGGCCTTGCCGACACTCATCGTTGACACAGATATAAGAAAGAACAAAGCTAGCCATACGTATATTAAGTTGAATATAAATTCTATAGACTAACAAGCAAAAAACCAAAGATCATAACAGTATATAGTATTCTAACTACATGTTTTCAAGAAAACAAAAAAGGGATCTGTAACATGTTTGATCTTTGTTAAACACTTGCCCTGCTGATTGGTTGAGATTCCAGTCTTGCTGACAAACGCTTAGCACCTGAACTTCTTCCAGCACCTGCCATTCATATATACCAGAAATAGATTGATTGATAATAGCTTTCTAAGAGAAGTTACTTTGATTAAAGATAAATCTCTTTCTTGTAATCCAAATGTTCCAACATATTGTAGAGAAAAATAAACGCCATAAATCTCCTTCAGTCCCTCTTAATTGTTCAATGCTTTGTAACAGATCCATAAAAGACATTGGCCATTGGAAAGGTAAGAAGTAAGTTTTAAAGTGTGTCCAAACTTGCATAGATATTGGACAAGAAAAGAATAAATGATCCCGGCATTCATTATCCAAGCCACAGAATGAACATGAAGCATCACCTTGCCAACCTTTTGTTAGATCCTTTGTTTTGATTATGATTTATAAACATCATTATTGGTGCTAACTGTTTATTGAGCTATATTGTAGATCACATATCATTAGAACATTATATGGAGGCTTGGATGGAAAATGAGCTATAACGACAATATCCAAGGAGGTGGTGGCAAAGTGATGAAGCAATGCTTTCAAGAGCACCATATTCATAAGAAGCTTCATCTACTCAAGAGCAAATATCAAGACTCAAGTCATGTATTTCTATGTGAGGGATATTTGATATTTTATTTTTCTCTCTAGTACTTAATGTAGGCAAGTAGTGAAATTCCTTTTTGCAAAATTTGTATTTTGGTACTTTTGCTAAAATGATGATTTTCACACATACGAGGACCTTTTTGCAAAATTCCTTTTCAAACAAGTTTATCAAAATGTTTATAAACTATTTTCAAAGTTTTACATTTTTTGGAGTTTATTTATTATTTTTAACAGAGCCTTGAAACTCATTTCAAAATCGATTCAGGCTGATAACATGTTATCAGTCGACTGACCAGTCGACTGATGACATCAGTCGACGATGTGTCGACTAATGAAACTACTTACAATCATCAAAAGTTTTTGTTCTGTTTTGATCAACTGACCAGTCGAATGACTAGTTGTCAGTCGACTGAAAATGATCGTCAGTCGACTGATGAGCTGATATTTGAATATAACGTTCAGCTCATCAGTCGACTGATGATTCCCGTCAGTCGAATAAGCAGTCTAACGACTAGTTTTTCCCAGAATTTGTTTCTCAATTTTTGGGGGATTTTCACTGATTCTTTGGGGTTTTGGCTGTTGTCTTCTCTTCCTATAAATACCCAACAACCCCAACTACTTTAGGAACCAAGTTTTCATTGCAAATCTCTTGTGTTTGAGTTTATTGTTTTCAAAGAGCTTCAACTTTCATTTTCTTTCACTATTTCAAAGCCCACATCCCAAGCTTCAATTGCAATCTTCTCTCTTGCTATAAGGCTACTGTAAAGAGAGAGTTTCTCTTCGATTTTCTACTGTTGTGAGCTTGATCTCGTGGAGATCTATTGTGTGGTTGTGAGATCTCGATGGAGATCGTTGTGTAGAAGAAGTTCTGGCTTCCAAACCAGATATGTAGTGGATTTTTCCTCGAGAGTGGGGAACGGGGACGTAGGTCAGTAGACCGAACCTCGTGAACATACCGTGTGTTATCAATTGGCTAACTATCTCTATCCCTACTCTCTTTTATTATCATTGCATTTCATATTTGTGTGTGGTTTGTTGGAATATCTTTTAATTGCATATTATTTGTCCATAAACACTATTCACCCTTCTCTATGGCCTTTCAATTGGTATCAAAGCGAGGTCTCTACTATTGTTAGGCTTAAACCCCTTAGAGAAAAGATCATTATGGAGGCTTCTATGAATATACATATGTTAGAAGGACAATCCATCACTAGGCCACCCCTTTTCACCGGTAGAAACTTTACTTATTGAAAAGCTAGGATGAGAATTTATTTACAATGCATTGACTTTGATATCCTAGACATTATGGAGAAAAAATATGTCAAGAAGCTTAGTAGTGAAATGACCGAGGATGAGAGGAAACTAGCTAACCTTAATATTAAGTCCATGAATGCACTAATTTGTGGTCTTACCCCCCAATGAATATAAGAGAGTTTCTACATGTGCAACCGCACACGAAATTTGGGAGAAGTTATGCATTACCCATGAGGGAACACCCCAACTGAAAGAGTCTAAGATTAGTGGACTCATGCATGATTATGAATTATTTAAAATGCTTCCAAGTGAATCTATTGACTCTATGTTTTCTCGGTTCACTAATATTATAAATGAATTGCATGGTCTTGATAAGGTCTTGGAGAATCAAGAGATGTGCTTCTAATTCTTCGCTCTTTGACACCGGCTTGGGAACCTAAAGCTACGGCCATCGAAGAAGCAAATGATCTATCTACTCTCACTCTTGATGGACTTATTGGCAAGCTCAAAGTCCATGAGAAGAAGGTTAAGGAGAAGGAAAAAGCACCCTCAAAGGCAACCGAGGAGCCACCCCAAAAGTTAAAGTCCATAGCTCTCAAGGGAGCAATTGACGATTCATCTTCCTCGGATAGTAAAGATGATGTCTCTAGAGAAGTGGCACACCTCTCTAGAAGAATATCAAAATTAATCAAAATGAAAAAAAATTCAGAATTGATCTAACAATAAATTTCCTTCTCGTATAGGTAAATGCTTTGAATGGAACGAACCGGGACACTTAGCCAAGGATTATCCCAAGCTCAAGAAGAAGTATTTGAAATACAAGAGGAAAAAGGCTATGTATGCCAGTTAGGATGAGTACGAACCAAGCGATTCGGATAGTGATGATGAGGGCGCCAAGATTGCTCTTCATGATCGGAACATTTGCTTCATGGCTCATGAAGATAAGGTACAATCCGAAACCGAAAGTGAATCTCTTTACATGCAATGTGAACTAGAAACGACTTTAGAAGAATTAAACTTTAAATTTAAAAAATTAGCAAAAGAATATTCTTCATTCAAAAAATTACATGTTTCTTGTGATTCTATGTATAGGCAACTACAATCTTCTCTTGCTTTAAAAGATGAAATGATAGGAGATCTAGACTTTAAAAACAAACAACTAAGATCCAAAGTTGAGAGATTAGATATTGAAAATAATAGAATTAAATCTAATCATGCTTACTCTAGGCATCATCATGTTAATAGAAAATGGTATCAATCTCATGCTCCTACATATAAGAAAAGGTTTTTGTGCACATATTGTATGAAGTATGGTCATATTTCTACTCATTGTAGGATTAAGAATAACATTGATTATTATAAGTTAATATGGGTACCCAAGGGTACCAAAAATACTAATACTCAAGGACCCAAAGCTTGGGTACCTAAAGGGTCTACAACTTGTTTACATGTAGGGAACGTCTCGCACAAGACGTAAGGAGTTGTGGTACCTTGATAGTGGTTGCTCTCATCACATGACAGGCAATAAAGAAATATTTGCAACACTATCAAGGATTGAAGGAGGCAATATCTCCTTTGGTGGTGATGAGAAAGGTAAAATTATAGGTATTGGCAATATTGGTAAGGTACCTTCTCCCATAATTAAGGATGTTTATTTTGTTAAAGGACTAAATCACAATCCCATTAGCATTAGTCAATTAAGTGACAAATGCTTTAACATTTCTTTTAAACTGGATAAATGTATTGTTAGTATGAATGATAAAATTATTTTTGTTGCTTTTAGAAGATCTAATATTTATAATTTTGAGATGAATGAGCTAATAGATCAAGATATTAAGTGCCTTACCGTGGTGGATGGGGATCCTTGGATTTGGCAAAAGAGACTTGGACATGCTAACATGAAGCTTATATCTAAGATATCCAAGAAGAATTTAGTAAGAGGGTTACCAAATCTATCTTATATTAAGGATTCTACTTGTGAGGAATGCGCCAAGGGTAAACAAACAAAAACTTCCTTCAAATCCATAAATGAGGTATCCACTTCTAAACCTTTATAATTATTGAATCTTGATCTCTTTGGACCCATGGTTGTTGCCTCTCTAGGAGGCAAACATTATATTTTTGTTATTGTTGATGATTTCTCTCGTTTTACATGGGTAATTTTTCTTGCTAATAAAGATGAATGTTTTGAAGAGTTTTCACATTTTGTAAAAAGAATTGAAAATAAAAAGATTTAAAAGTTATTAAAATTAGAAGTGATCATGGTGGAGAATTTCAAAACAATATCTTTAATGATTTTTGTGCTCATCGTAGTATAACACATGTGTTTTTTGCTCCTAGAACACCCCAACAAAATAGTGTTGTTGAATGGAAAATTAGAACCATTCAAGAGATGACACGTACAATGATAAACTCTTATGATTTGCCAAAATATTTTTGGGGGGAAGCCGTTAATACAGCTTGTCACGTTTTAAATCATGTTTTGATTAGACCTTCTTTTAAGAAAACTCCTTATGAACTCTTTTTTGGCAAAACTTTACATATTGGATATTTTCGTATCTTTGGTTATAAATGCTTTATCTTAAATACTAAAGACCATCATGATAAATTTTATTCAAAAATTGATGTTGGGATATTTTTGGGATATGCTCCTAGAAGCAAGGCTTATAGAGTTTTCAACAAGCGAACACTTGTTGTTGAAGATATTTTTGGGATATGCTCCTAGAAGCAAGGCTTATAGAGTTTTCAACAAGCGAACACTTGTTGTTGAAGAGTCTATAAACGTTACTTTTGATGAGCAAGGCTTATAGAGTTTTCAACAAGCGAACACTTGTTGTTGAAGAGTCTATAAACGTTACTTTTGATGAATCTAATATTGGTTTTCAAGAAAATTTGCCTAGGGATGATGATGAGATTGAGGAAGGAATGAAGCTCTTGCAACTAAATGATAAATCCTCAACGAACGCACCAATTGATGGGAAGAACATAAATGAACAAACTCAAGAAGAACTCCCCAAGGCTTGGAAGTTTGCACCGGATCACCCTAAAGACCAAATTATAGGGAGTCCATCCAAAGGCATTTTGACTCGCTCAAAAGCAATGACCGGATCACCCTAAAGACCAAATTATAGGGAGTCCATCCAAAGGCATTTTGACTCGCTCAAAAGCAATGAGCGAATGTGGTGATGTAGCTTTTTTATCCCAAATAGAACCTAAACGCATTGATGATGCTTTAAAAGATGAGTTTTGAATTTTAGCTATGCATGAAGAGTTGAACAACTTTCAAAGAAATAATATTTGGAAATTAGTTCCTAGACCAAATATTACTTCTATTATTAGAACTAAATGAGTTTTTAGAAATAATCTTGATGAGTTTGGCATAGTAACTAGAAATAAAGCTTGTTTAGTTGTCCAATGATACAATCAAGAGGAGGGCATAGACTATGATGAAAATTTTGTACCGGTTGTAAGATTGAAATCTATTAAAATGTTTTTGGCCTTTACAAGTTTTAAAAATTTTAAATTATTTCAAATGGATGTCAAAAGTACTTTCTTAAATGGTTTTATTGAAGAAGAGGTTTATGTTGAGCAACCCCTCAGCTTTATTGATTCATCTTTTCCAAATCATGTATACCGGGTTCAAAAAGCTTTATATAGGTTAAAACAAGCTCCTAGAGCTTGGTATGCTCGCTTCTCAAGTTTTCTCATTGAAAATGGTTTTTAAAAGGAACAATTGACAATACTCTTTTTATTAGAAAACGAAAAATAATTTTATTTTAGTTCAAATTTATGTGGATGATATTATTTTTGGTGCCACTAATGAATCTTTATGCAAGGACTTTTCTAAAGTAATGAAAGATCAATTTGAGATGAGTATGATGGAAGAGCTCACCTTTTTTCTCGGCCTCCAAGTTAAACAATCCAATGTTGGCATCTTTGTATCACAAAGCAAATATGCTAGGGAGTTTGTGAAAAACTTCGGGATGGAAAGTTCAAAACATGCCCCAACTCCAATGAGCACCACCATCAAGTTGGATGCAGATGAAAGCGGTGAAAATGTAGACCAAAAGTTATATCAAGGTATAATGACCAGTCTTCTTTATCTCACCGCTAGTAGGCCAGATATCATGTTTAGTATTTGTGCATGTGCACGTTTTCAAGCTTCTCCTAAAAAATCTCATTTGGTTGCAGTTAAAAGGATTATTAAATAAATACATTAATGGCACCTTAGAACTTGGTTTGTTTTATCCTAAAAATACATCTTTTGATCTTTGTGGTTAAATACATTAATGGCACCTTAGAACTTGGTTTGTTTTATCCTAAAAATACATCTTTTGATCTTTGTGGTTATTGTGATGCTTTGTTTTATCCTAAAAATACATCTTTTGATCTTTGTGGTTATTGTGATGCTGACTTTGCCGGTTGTAGGATGGACCGTAAAAGTACGAGTGATACTTGTCAATTTTTTGGTAACTCACTTGTCTCTTGGGCATCTAAGAAACAAAACTGTGTTGTTTTGTCCACTATGGAAGCAGAATACATTACAATCGGCTTATGTTGTGCACAACTTTTGTTTATGAAACAAAATTTGGTTGATTTTGATTTACACTTTCATGATACAAAATTTTTTTGTGATAATACTAGTGCTATTAATATCTCAAAAAATTCTGTTTTGCATTCTAGAACCAAACATATATATGTACGTCATCACTTCTTGTGTGATCATGTTGAACAGAAAGATTTTTCTCTTGTTTATATTGACACCAAATATCAATTAGCGGATATCTTTACCAAACCCCTTTGTGAAGTTGATTTTTGTCGTATTAGAAATGAATTAGGCATGTGCATCCTTTAAAAAAATATCTTTTTATCTATTTTGATTTTATTCTTTGCTCTACCATTTTGATATTTTTTCTTGATTTTAAAATGTCAAGTCATGCTTAAGCACACACGGGTACTAAGAGGAGTGTAGAGGTGAAAGACTGGGGCCGTCCCTAGAGAAGTAGGGTATGTGGTATTGCCTAGAGGTAGGTCATAATTCCTAACACTTGAGGGAGACAACATGTAGGCCAACACTTGAGGTGCATTTATGTGGTTTTTTTTTTTGCATGCATATTGTCTTTAATCTACCCTATTTTTTATGGTGACAAATGGGGAGAGAAATCTCCTCATTTTGTGCACATCGTAAGGGGGAGCCTTATAGATAGGAGGAGCAACTATCTATAAGCCAAATAATCTATTTTTACTTGCTCTTGCATAATGGTTGTTTGTCATTATCAAAAATGGGAAGATTGTTAGAACCTTTGTTTTGATGATGATTTACAAATATCATTATTGGTGCTAATTGTTTATTGAGCTATATTGTAGATCACATATCATTAGTACCTTATATGGAGGATTGGATGGAAAATAAGCTATAATGACAATATCCAAGGAGGTGGAGGCAAAGTGATGAAGCAATGCTTTCAAGAGCACCATATGCATAAGAAGCTTCATCTACTCAAGAGCAAATATCAAGACTCAAGTTAAGTATTTCTATGTGAGGGATATTTGCTATTTTATTTTTCTCTCTAGTACTAAATGTAGGCAAGTAGTTTGAAGCTCATGGGATATCACACCTGCACACTTTCAAAACTCGTATTTTAGTACTTTTGATAAATGATGATTTTCACACATACGAGGACCTTTTTACAAAAAGTTCTTTTCAAACAAGTTTATCAAAATGTTTATAAACTATTCTCAAAGTTTTACATTTTTTGAAGTTTATTTACTATTTTTAACTGAGCCTTGAAACTCAATTTCAAAATCGATTTAGGCTGATAACCTGTTACCAGTCGACTGACCAGTCGACTGATGACATCAGTCGATCGATGTGTCGACTGATGAAACTGCCTGCAATCTTTAAAAGTTTCTATTCTGTTTTGGTCGACTGACTAGTTTTCAGTCGATTGAAAATGATCGTCAGTCGACTGATGAGCTGGTATTTGAATACAATGTTCAGCTCATCAGTTGACTGATGATTTCCGTTAGTCGACTGGTAAGCAGTCTAACGACTAGTTTTTCTTAGAGTTTGTTTCTCGATTTTTGGGGGATTTTCACTGATTCTTTGGGGTTTTAGCTATTGTCTTCTCTTCCTATAAATACCCAACAACCCCAACTACTTTAGCAACCAAGCTTTCATTACAAATCTCTTTTGTTTGAGTTTATTGTTTTCAAAGAGCTTCAACTTTCATTTGCTTTCACTATTTCAAAGCTCACATCCCAAGCTTCAATTGCAATCTTCTCTCTTGCCATAGGGCTATTGTAAAGAGAGAGTTTCTATTTGATTTTCTTCTGTTGTGAGCTTGATCTCATGAAGATCTATTGTGTGGTTGTGAGATCTTGGTGGAGATCATTGTGTAGAAGAAGTTACGGCTTCCAAACCGGGTGTGTAGTGGATTTCTCCTTGAGAGTGGGGAGCGGGGACATAGGTCAGCGGACCGAACCTCGTGAACATACCGCGTGTTATCAATTGGCTAACTATCTCTATCCCTACTCTCTTTTATTATCATTACATTTTATATTTGTGTGTGGTTTGTTGGAATATCTTTTAATTGCATATTATTTATCCATAAACCCTATTCACCCCACCCCCCTCTAGGGACTTTCACCTTTTACTATAAGAATATCTTTAGTGTACAACTTATTATTGAATAAAAGAATGTTAAAAAACGATTCTTACTTGGGATGATGGAGTTCCAAATAGCTTTATAAATAGGAGATGTAATTCCTCTAGAAATAAGGAAATTTTATAAAGATTTGACTGTGTAGACTCCATTTGATGCTAGTGACCATCTTGGAAGATCATGGTGATTATTGATACAACAAGATTCAATCGAATTTATGAAATGTAATTTGTTAGTTTGAGATGAAGGTGATGTACATCTTTTAAGCAAAGGATGCCAAACCCATGAATTGTTGTGTAAATATCCTGGACTATGGATAGAAATATTGGCAGAGAATTATAAATTATAGAGTGTAGGATATAAGCTAGCTAAGGAGTTTGATCCAAGCCATTTATCCTCCCAAAACCTAATTTTATCTCCAAAACCAAGCTTCCATATAATATGGTGAAAGAAAGCTTCATTATGAGAGATAATTCCATTCCAGAAAGATGAATTAGAATGATTTATTCTGGAGTTTTGAATGCATGAATTTCTGTTCATATAAAGTTTCCTGAGAAAAGCACCTGTTGTAGAATTGTTATCCAAAAATTTCCAGAGCCATTTGGATAAAAGAAAAGCATTGGATGTAGAAAGATCTTTGACCCCTAATCCACCTTCAGATTTACTCAAACATACCCTCTTCCATTTAATCAAACATTTGAAAGCATTCGAATTAGCCGTTCCTGTCCAGAGGAAATTTTTTCCAATCTTGTACATCTCTCTTATTAGCCACTTAGGCAATTTGTAAAAGGACATAAATATAATGGGATTGAAGATAGAACTGAATTTAAGAGCACAAGTCTACCACCAAAAGATAACCAATTTTTCTTCCATGTAGCCAATTTCTTGTGCCTGTTATCTATGAGTAGTTGCCAATCAGTCTTAGATAATTTTTCATTTTTCAGAGATAATCCAAGATATTTTATTGGCATCTGATCCACTATACAATGTAGCATAGATGCAAGATGATTGCCTTTGTTTACAATATTGCCAAAAAAATCAAAGAAGATTTTGAATAATTGATACCAAGTCTAGATAATTCTTCAAAAACATAAAGGATAGTTTTGAGAATAGAAATATTCTTAGAATTACTTTTGACAAAAAGCAAAGTATCATCCGCATACTGAAGAGATCTCAGTTGTTTTAAAGGCTCTTTGATTCCAAGATCAGATAAAATTCTAGCTTCGACATTATTTTTTATCATTCTATTGAGCACATCCACTGCGATATTAAACAACATAGGAGATAGAGGGTCACCATGTTTAAGTCTTCTATGGAAATTAAAAATATTAGAAGGATGATCGTTGACTAAGACTGCACAACTGGAAGAGGAAATAATATATTCTATCTGTTAGACCCTAAAGGGGGGGGGGGGGATTAGGGTCTTATGCTAACCTAATCCGATTAAATGCCAATTAAAATTAATTAACAAATATATTCTTGTAAGATAGATATACAAAGAGTTATATGCAAGAATATGCAATATACACAAGGTGATATATCCTAGCAAAGAGGTATACTATATGATATATGCAAGGATATGCAAACAACACAAGGGTAAATAATCTAAACAAGATAGTGGATGATATAGATAATAAGCTAATGACAATGGCGATATAAGATATGAACATAAATATGAATGAACGCCAAAGCACACTCAAACAAGCAATATGATCACGGAGTTCGGACCTTCCGTCCTACGTCTCCGCTCCCCACTCCCGGGGAGAAATCCACTAACACAATTCGGTTTGGAAGCCGGAACTTCTTCTACACACTCGGTTTTCTAGCTAACCGAAAACTCTACAACTCACACTCTTGCAATCACACTCTACACCCACTAAGTGTTGGACCTAGCCGTGTCTCCCTCAAGTGCTCGGTTACAACCTCTCCCTAGGCACGTCAACCGACGCCACTCCTCTTGGGACGATCCCCGACTCTCACCACACACTCCTCACTCGGTGTACAAAGTGATTTCACAATTAAGCACAATATAGCAAATGATTGTTCTCTCTAACAAGGTGAGAACTCAATTAGGCTCAACTCAATGTCACACTATCCCACAACCCAATTATATAATGTATGCAAATACAATAAGCTCAATGGTTGTGTGTGCAAACAAAGAGTAAATCAAATCAAACTAAACTCAATATAAAACTAGCTTTAATAGAAATGATAATCAACAAATAATTATAAATAAAAGCTAGACTTGAGTTTAGGAAAACTTCTCTAGATCAAGATGGAGAGATGGAGATATGAAGCCCAAACAAGAAGATGATCTCCTCCACTTGTGAAAATAATCTTCAAACCAAACAAACACTAAAACTCACTTAAACCCTTGTTTAAAACTCTTTAAACTTGTTTAAAACATTTCTTGAGTTACCTTAGAGGTATGAGGGCATGGGGTATATATAGGCTCATGAAACAACCCCAAAAACCAATAAAAACACCCCCAAAACATTAAAATAAACAAAAAAACAGAACTAGCTGTTACTGTAGCAACGGTCGGATGCTACAGTACTTCGGTCGACCGGTACGGTCGACCGGATTACTGTAGCAGTGCGCAGCTGTTTTGTAAAATCAATTTAAAATAGTAAATGAACTCCAAAAATTATGAAATTTTGTGAGAATGTTCTAGACATGTAGAATAACATGTCAGAGAAAGAATTTCGGAAAAATATTTTCCCAGTTGAGAGAAATAAATATTTGAACACAAATTTACAGTTTCTGAAAAACTGTTAACATATACGATTTTGTAAAATCAATTAGGCACAGTAAATCAACTCCAAAAATAGTAAAATTTTGAGGGAAGTTTCTAAACATGTAGGTAAACATGTCAGAGAAAGAAGTTTTCAAATATCACTTCCCATTTGCGAAAACTCATCTGTTTTGTAAAACATGCACGAACATGTGCACGAACGAAAACATGATTTTGTAAATTCCATTAAACATAACAAATCAATTCTAAACTTGATGAAACTTTGCGAAATGTTTGTAAACATGAAAACAAACATGTTAGAAAAAGAATTTCTCAAATTGAATTTCCATTTGTGAAAACTCATGTATTTTGCAAGTGTGTCCAAAGCATGAAACTCAAAACCATGCATGTATATATATAACTATATATATACATAGAAACCAAATACGTGTGTGTATATGATATTGAGCTTAAGGTACTTAACACACATAATATAAAATCTAAACTAGATTACCCAAGCTTGATCTTGATCTTCATTGTAGCTCAACTTGGTACACATGCGGATGAAGCTTGAACTTGATCTTTAACTTTGAATTGCAAGGCTTCACCGACATTCCGCCAACCTCCTTTGGATATCATCGTTGAAGCTCTATTCCATCCATCCTCCAACATATTGTTTGCCTAGAATAAATATAAAACACAAACACTAGACAAACAATATTAGATGTAAACTGTTTGTAAATCATCATCAAAACAAGAAGGCCAACAATCTCCCCCTTTTTGATAATGACAAACAATTTACAAAAAGGATATATGCATGAAAGAAATCTCCCCCTTTGACAACATCAAAAAGGGGACAAAGGTATGAAGAGAGCGAAAGCTCCCCCTATCAATAAGCATGGGTGAGTACAAAGTAAATATAGGGAATAGCTTCCCCTATCAAAAAACCATATGAAATATAAGCAATAAAAGATCATGGCAAACATGTGAGCAAGCATAAATAATATTTGGGAATAAACACCCAATAACTCCGGAGGGTTATATAAACATAGTCCTCTCACCAAGATTGAAACAAATAATCATGAAAACAAAAGATTTGATCAATTTAAGAAGTGTTTTCATAAAAAGTTTCAAAGCATAATTTTCAAAAACCAAGAAAAGGAAAAATAAGAACGCTAAAATTCTTGGTTTAAATTTTAAATTTGTTTTGGTACCCAAGAACTCTTGGTACCAAAAAATTTAGGGACATGACCCCTATCATTTAAGCTCAAAGCCCTAGGGTTATGAACCATTTTAGGCGCATGTGGTGCACGGTATCGGTCATAGCAATAATCACTCAAATGACCCTTCCGATTGCAATATGTACAATGGAAAGGAAGCATTTGCTTATGTTGACCGTTAAAAGGTGCACGTGGAACATTTGCAAATAAAGATGATCTTTTAAGATTATTTTGCAAATGAGAAACATTTTGAATTAATGTTGGTCTACTTGAAATGTTTTGCGATTTAGAAACTTTTCGCAAATCAAAACAAAACTTAGCTAAGTGACCAACTCTACCACAAAAATCACAATGATACACAAGAGCATGCTTATGATGAGAAATAGGTGCATGTGTGTGTACATGTGATGAAGAAACTTGATGAGATGCACAAGAAGGATTAATATTCTTATGTTTTTGTGCATCATAGCAAAATTTAGCTAAATGGCCTTTACGACCACAAATGGAGCACTTGTAAACTTTGCTATACAAGTGTGCATAGTGTATGGGTGATTTACTAGATTTAGCACACTTGTCCATAAGTTTCTTATGGTTATCAATGCATATTTTCAAAGTTGAATCTAAAGATGAAATACTATTTTTCATAAGATTCAAATCTTCATTTTTAGGCACATATGCATTTTTAGAAGTAGAACATAAATAATTATTTATAAAAGAAGCTGCATTATTTTTTATGTTCTCTACTTCTAACATGGCATCAATCTTAGCATGAGATAAGCTAGAAATGGACGATGATAATTTCTCTTTTTCCAATTTTAACATATCATTACTTTCTTTAAGAGCAACATTTTCTTTGGAAATGATATCAAAATTGGAAGCTAGCTTCTCATGATCGGATTTTAAACTAACATGCTTGATTTTGAGATCAATAAAATTATTTTGCAATTTAGTGTAGGCATGCGATAATTTCTCATATGCACAAGCGAGTTCATCAATAGATAAATCATTATCGGAATCGGAATCGCTTACTACACAAGAGTTATCCTCTTGTGGCCGTGTGCATGATGCTCCACATGAACTTGAAGCCGGATCCTCCAAAGCTTGTCGGATCGCCTCCAAGTCCCCTTGATGTGCTTCAATAAAGTTCCAAAGTTTCTCCAAGTTGCCTTGATGTGCTTCTATGAATTTCCATAAATTGTAAGCACTATCAAAATGATCAAATTTGTTAGAAAAGGATGAGTCAAAGGCATTAAGCAAGTATTCTAACAAAAGCTTGTTCATATTAAACATTCTTTTATCATCGCTACTCCACTTAGATTTTTCCGAAGTGGGTATAATATAAGAATTTTCAATAACTTCCCATAAATCGGATTATTTAGATCTAACAAATATGTTAAATCTAGAACACCATTGGTCATAGGGGAGTTTATTTATTTTAGGAGCAATAACAGGATCATAGCCTAAACAAGATGCACAATGTATGTCCATAATAAGAAAATGTATGCAAGCAAGATACAAATAAAGCTCAAAAATAGATTAGCACAATAAGCTAACTTGGATCTTTAACTCAAGGCGATTAGACCTTAAATCAAAGAGCATCAAGCTCTGATACCAATTGTTAGACCCTAAAGGGGGGGGTGATTAGGGTCTTATGCTAACCTAATCCGATTAAATACCAATTAAAATTAATTAACAAATATATTCTTGCAAGATAGATATACAAAGAGTTATATGCAAGAATATGTAATATACACAAGGTGATATATCCTAGCAAAGAGGTATACTATATGATATATGCAAGGATATGCAAACACAAGGGTAACATAAACAAATGATATAGTCGATGAAATAAACAATGAGAGAAAGACTATAAAGATGAACAAATATAAGTGTGCTAAGCCAAACTCAAACAAGCAATATGATCACGGAGTTCGGACCTTCCGTCCTACGTCTCCGCTCCCCACTCCCGGGGAGAAATCCACTAACACAATCCGGTTTGGAAGCCGGAACTTCTTCTACACACTCGGTTTTCTAGCTAACCGAAAACTCTACAACTCACACTCTTGCAATCACACTCTACACCCACTAAGTGTTGGACCTAGCCGTGTCTCCCTCAAGTGCTCGGTTACAACCTCTCCCTAGGCACGTCAACCGACGCCACTCCTCTTGGGACGATCCCCGACTCTCACCACACACTCCTCACTCGGTGTACAAGAGTATTACAAAGTGATTTAACAATTAAGCACAATATAGCAAATGATTGTTCTCTCTAACAAGGTGAGAACTCAATTAGGCTCAACTCAATGTCACACTATCCCACAACCCAATTATATAATGTATGCAAATACAATAAGCTCAATGGTTGTGTGTGCAAACAAAGAGTAAATCAAATCAAACTAAACTCAATATAAAACTAGCTTTAATAGAAATGATAATCAACAAATAATTATAAATAAAAGCTAGACTTGAGTTTAGGAAAACTTCTCTAGATCAAGATGGAGAGATGGAGATATGAAGCCCAAACAAGAAGATGATCTCCTCCACTTGTGAAAATAATCTTCAAACCAAACAAACACTAAAACTCACTTAAACCCTTGTTTAAAACTCTTTAAACTTGTTTAAAACATTTCTTGAGTTACCTTAGAGGTATGAGGGCATGGGGTATATATAGGCTCATGAAACAACCCCAAAAACCAATAAAAACACCCCCAAAACATTAAAATAAACAAAAAAACAGAACTAGCTGTTACTGTAGCAACAAAACACGAAAATGTAAACATGTGAAATTTGATATTTTGGTTAAACCATGTTTTGAAACTTTGCACAATGATTATATAGACTTAATAAAATATGTATATGATTATAGTCAAGTCTACAATCTAAGAATACAATATTTTTACAAAATTGCATATTCTATGCAATGTTTTCAAAAACACAATAGTAAATATGAAATATGTGATTTCATATTATAAACATGAAAACTCAAAAACTATGTATGTATATATATAACTATATATATGCATAGAAACCAAAACTTATATATATATATATAACTATATATATATACGAAGAAACCAATAAATGTGTGTATAGATATTGAGCTTAACGTATTAAACACACATAATATAAACTCTAAACTAGATTACCCAAGCTTGATCTTGATCTTCATTGTAGCTCAACTTGGTACACATGCGGATGAAGCTTGAACTTGATCTTTAACTTTGAATTGCAAGGCTTCACCGACATTCTGCCAACCTCCTTTGGATATCATCGTTGAAGCTCTATTCCATCCATCCTCCAATATATTGTTTGCCTAGAATAAATATAAAACACAAACACTAGATAAACAATATTAGATGTAAACTGTTTGTAAATCATCATCAAAACAAGAAGGCCAACACTATCCACATACACCATCTATCACCAAAACCTCTACTCTTAAGTAATGATAGCAGAAAATTCCAATCTATAGAGTCAGAAGCTTTAGTAAAATCTATCTTAAACATGGCCACTTCTTTTTTCCTCTTTGAACAAAAGTGTATCATCTCATTGGCAAGAAGAATGGAATCAAGAGTTGATTTTCCTTTTTGAAAAGCAGACTTAGTTGAAGCTACTAAATTAGGCATATGAGGGGCTAATCTTGTTGCCAGAATTTTAGTGAAATTTTTAAAGAGGCAATTGATTAAACTGATGAGCCTAAAATCTTTCACCAAAGAACTGTCTTTAATTTTTGGAATAAGAGCGATAAAAACCTTGTTCACTCTATGTAAAAAAGATGCATCTTGATAGAAGAAATTCATAAGAGAAATAATGTCTGACTTGATTAGTTCCCAGAAATTTTGATAAAAAAACCATTGAGTAACCATCTGGACCCGGTGCTTTATTAGGCTTCATGCCAAAACCGATGCCTTAATTTCCTTTTCGGAAAAAGGGGTTTCTAAAGAAGATAGATTCAATTCATGCTCAGGGTATAAAGTGGACCAATCTATAGATAGATTGTTTCTATTAGAATTTCCAAACAACTTGGTGTAATACTCCAGAAAGGCCTTAGAAATATCTTTTTGATTAGTAATTTCCATACCTTGATGTGAAATGAGGGAAATATAGTTGGCTTTCTTATGAAAATAGGCAGTTTTGTGAAAGAAAGCTGTATTTGAATCAGCTTCTTGAAGCCATTGAGCTCTTGATCTTTGATGCCAGTATGTCTCTACTTCCTTAATGATTGATGAATAAAAAGACCTAAGAGTTTTTCTTTCTTCTATTTCTATATTTGATAAGTATCTCTGTTCCTCTAGAAGATCAAAATGATTGATTTTTGATAAGATATCAGATTTTCTAGAAGATATAGAACCAAGCACGTTTGTTTTCCACCATTTAATACTTCTTTTAAGAAGTTTTAACTTCTTAATAAAAACCTCCACATGATTGCCTTGACATTTGAAATTATTACAGCAAAAATTAACGAAAGGAATAAAATCTGAATTGTGAAACCAACTTTTCTCGAATATGAATAAAGGAGGGGTTGACTTAATACCCCCAGTGTCAAGGAGAATAGGGTAATGATCTAATCCCAAAGAGGGTGGAGAAAATTGCAAACATGAAGGAATTGTTTCTCCCAATTAGAACACATAAGAAATCTATTTAATCTTGCCATAGATAGATTTAGTCTCTTATTAGACCAAGTATAAGCTCTACCAGAAAGAGGAAGATCAATCAAGGATGTTGTAGTAATAAAATTTCTGAAAGAAATCATATCAACAGGAGAACCAATCCTACCACTACGTTCATCAGATGATAGAGTAGCATTGAAATCACCACAAAGTAACCAAAGTACAGATAAAATAGAACAAATTCTGTGAAGTTCCCACCAACATACCTCTCTATCTTCCTTATCTATAAGGGCATAAACAGAAGTGAAGATAAAATTCCAGTTAGATGGTTTATGATGAAGAGAGAATGAGACTGAAAAAATTCCAATATATGACTGTAAGAGGAAAAAAGAATCTGACCATCCAACAATAACACCACCCCTAGTATCTGTAGAATTCAGGTGACACCAGTTATTTATCTTATTTCCACCTAAAGATCTGAGAGTTCTAGATGAGGGAGAAGATAACTTAATTTCCTGAATACCAATGATATCAATTGTAGACTGAGAAATAAACTCCTTGACTATTCAACGTTTAACTGGGTCATTAAGTCCTCTAACATTCCAAGTTGCAAAGATCATTATGAGAAGATGTTTAACACTCCTATAAATAACTAAAACAAAACAGATAGATTTAACTGTCATGTTGATTCCTCTCAATTTCCTTTTCCTTTAAAGCATCCAGAGATTGATCAGATAGCTTGACACCACAATTTTCAGCAATATCTTCAATAGTATCTTTGGATAAAGAATTAATAGGCAGAACAAAAGATTTTTTGTTCGTACCTTTTTTAGCTGATCGATTTATCTTTTTGGAGGCTGAAGCTTGCTTAAGAAAGCTCATATGCTTGTAGCTGACAACAATTTTCTGAAACGAGCGAGTTGTAGAAGAGGAAAAAGCTTGCCTAGAAAATCCAGGAGGAACAGAGGAAGATGATTGAATTGCTAGAGTTTGATTAGAATTTGGCGAGAAAGAGTCTGTTGCAGAATTTGAATTTGAAGAATCTACCTTCCCGTCAAGAAAAGCTTTCCAAGTCGATCTTTCAATGAAGAAAGAATGACCATTCCATGTTTGTTTGATTAAATCCAGGGGGAGATCGCGAAGAGTATCAGGGATGGAATCTGAGCTGTTTACAGGAATTTCCTGAATATGCGCCTCTGAATTTTCTTCATGTTCTGTTATGATAGGAATTTGAAAATTATCGTTGCCAATTTGAATTCCTTCCTTATTTACCGTAGAATCATTTTGAACTTCCTTAGATTTCTTCATGATCAAAATAGGATGACTCCCCAGAATACCCTTTCCTTTATTCAAGGATGAAGAACCAAGTTGATCGCAATCATTTGTTGGAGTAGTCTTCACCGAAGCATTAACCTAATCTATCCATTGAGACTCTAAAATAACATCCCCTTGTGCCTCTATGGCTGATAAGTGCTTTCCAATAATCTCCGATCCCAGTTGACCAACTCCAATAGGAGTAATATCTAATATAACTTCTCTTGTATATGAATCCACTTTAGAAGTGTAAGAACAGACTATTGTTTGAGGAATGCAAGTTGCTACTTTAACTTTAACCAAGATACGGACATCTTGTCCATTTAACTTATCTTTAATATTTTTACATGCTCTAACTATTTCCCCAAACATCCCAACAATTTTGTCCAAAATGTCCGTAGACCAGAAATGCAATGGAAGGTTTTTGATTTTTATCCATTGATAGAAAGCTGAATCAATAACTTTCATGCCTATGTTTTCTGACCATGGTGCCATCCGACCCTTAAAATTTCCAAAATCTAGTGTTTTCTCTGTTAGACCCTAGAGGGGGTCATTAGAGTCTTATGCTAATCTAATCCGATTTTATACTAATTAAAACTAATTAATAAGTTATCCTAGCAAGTATAAAATATAACAAGATATGTGAGCTAGGATAAGTGATATACACAAGGGTAAACAAAATAAATAAGATAGTGGATGATATAAATAATGAGCAATGGACAATAGCGATAAGAAATATAAACATAAGAGTAAGTGTGCCAAACCAAACTCAAACACACAAAATGATCACGGGGTTCGGACCTTCCGTCCTACGTCTCCGCTCCCTACTCCCTGGGAGAAATCCACTATCACAACCGGGTTTTCGACGCTCACCCGAATAACATTTATACCGACACACTCGGTTTTCTAGTTCACCAAAAACTTTGCAACTCACACATTTGCAAATACACTTCACACCCTCTAAGTGTTAGCCTAGCCCGTGTCATCCTCCTTAAGTGCTCGGATACAATCTCTCCCTAGGTTCGTCAACCGACACCACTCCTCTTAGATTCAACCCCGTCTCTCACCACACATTCCTCTCGGTGTACTCGGTTTCCTAGCTCATCGAAAACTTTATAACACTCACAATGTAACAACAAATTTGTTCTCTATAATAGATGAGAACTCAATGTAGGCTCACTCTCAATTGTTACAAATCCCCACAACCCAAATTATACTAAGTATGAAAATATAATAAGCTCAATGTGGGTGTGTGTAACAATGAGATAAATAAAATCAACTAAACTCAATATGAACACTAGCTTAATAAAATAATAATCAAACAATATAAAATGTAAAGCTAGATTGAGTTTAGAAAACTTCTCCAATAAATGACAAGAGTGAGAGAGAGAGATGATTTGAAGCTCAAACACCAAGTGATGATCTCTTCTAGGTCTTGTGAAATTGATTTCACAAAATGAAACTCTCAATTGCTTAAAAACATTTTAAACTAACTTTAAACAAAACTAAAATCCTTGTTAAAACTTTCTTAAACTTGTTTAAAATACTCTCATTATTAGTGGGAGAATTGAATGCAATAGGGTTCTTATACCCACTCAAAACTTCAGCAAAAACCCCACTAAATGACACAAAAGCCCTAAAAAAAACTGAGCTGGAACTAGCCGTTAGAATCCAACGGATAATTCGACAGTCGACCGTGAGATTTGCGAGGTCGACCGCGAGCACCTCCAGAAACTCATTCTGGGCTCTGGACATCATCCGGTCGACCATGGAGGTCTCTGGACTGCATACGGTTGACCGCGAGCCATCAAAAAACATTATGAGTCTCTAGACTCAAGGGGGTCGACCGTGGCGGTCGACCGCAAACTGGCACATGAAATTATCAGGTTTTGAAAGTTATTTTTTTAATTTTGAAACCCTGTTTAAAAATATCAAACAAATTTAGAAAAATTTAAAACTTTGGGAAATGATTGTAGACATTATAATGCACATGTTACAAAAACTGCTTTTCAAAAAACATCTCCCAAATGAGAAATCTCCTCATTCTATAAAATAGTCCAAAACATGTAAATGAAAAAGACACTTTTTTTTGACATTGGATATAAACCATGTTTTGAAACTCTATAAACTGATTGTATAGACTTAAAGAAAGATATAAACTATTATTAAGAAGTCTATAAATAATGAAAATAACATTTTCACAAATACAATAGAATATGAAATATATAAGTATGTATATGAATATATATTTGTTTCATATCTATGAAATTAAACCAAAACAACTTATCCACATAGAAAATGAACACTTAACACACATAATATAAACTCCTAAACTATATTACCCAAGCTATAGGTCTTCAATAAGCTCGACTTGTTACACTTGCAGATGAAGCTTGAACTTGGATCTTCAACTTGAATTGCATAGCTTCATACCACTATTCCGCCAACCTCCATTGGATTTGATCGTGAATGCTCAATTCCATCCATCCTCCAACATGTTGTTTGTCTACAATAAATAGAAAACCACAAATGCTAGACAAATAATATTAGTCGTAAATTGTTTGTTAAACATCATCAAAACAAGAAGGCTAACATTCTCATCAACTATATCTGACAATTGAAAGATCGATGGAAATTCCACCAAAAATTGATTGCTTTGAATAGAGATAACTTTGCCAGACCATTCTTGCCATTTAAAATACCAAGCTAATTTGATTTTGAATAATTCTAAGGATGGTGAACCCTCTATAATTGTAAGAATAGCAAAAGCTGCTAACACCTTAGCATTGGAGCATAGAGTTTCTGAATCAGATAGATCAATAATCTTCTCTAGTGGACGAAGATGAGATCTGCAATGTTTGACAACATGACCTTCTTCATGACACTTGAAACAGATGAAATCCCCCTTAGGACAAAACTTAGTAGAGTGTCGATCGATCATCACCACAGTTAAACATCGACGAGGCTGTTTAGGCTTCATATAGTCACTTAGGAATGGATGACGAAGAAGCTTGTCCATAGATCTCTTTGTCTTCTTACGAACTATAGTAGTCCACCGCTGATCTGAAGAGGGATTGGAAAACCCTAAATTTTTCTGGAAAGAACTGAAAGAGGAGAAAACTGGAGATTTTCCTGACGAAGGCTTGATAGCAAAGAGAGAGCTGAAGGGTCTAGGGAATGGAGAAGGTCGTCGCTGATGCATCTATGACTCTGAAGCATTAACGGAAAAAGCAGGCAAAACATCTTTGGCAAATTTTGAAATAATAAAACCCTTCTTGAGATCGTGGGTTACCTGATGGCGTGGAGACGAGGCAAGAATGCCTCGTTGGGAAGGAGGAATTACCTGAGCCTACTCGTTCTTCGTGAAAGATCCGCTCCCAACAGAATATTTGAAATCTCCTTTGTCGTCTCTTCTCGTGATCGCCACCATGACTCTAAAAGTTTAGTTGTCTATATTTTATGTATGATTATAATTCATGCTGATGCAAAATGAGTACTGTAAAAAAAGCATGGACAATATGATATTTGTTAAATTTGAAATGAATCACAACTGTCCATTAAACAAGAGACCCTTTTGATAAATCCAATTGAATAATCTTTTAAAAAATGATGTTTATTAAACATAACATGTCTTATTAGGACTAACATTAGATGATGCCTTAATTTTGTCCTAAACTCATACAATTCAGTCGGCAAGGGCCATATTGATTCTATTCACATCACATCACATCAACATCATTCACTTTGAATGACTTCTGGGAATGAAGGGCTTGCACTCGCACAACGAGGAAAACAACACACATGATCCTAAGTTTTTCTTCATTCAATTTCAAAGTTTTTAATCGCTTTTTTTGTTTTTTTGTTTTTTGTTTTTTGTTTTTTTTTGTGTTTTTTCACAAGCTCATTTATTGCTGACTCTTGTCGATCGCATAAATCTCTATCCACGGATTCGAGGAGCTCCTGTGACTAACTAATTAGGATTTAACAGAAGACTCGAGAACTTGAGGTGGGGCAAGATGTCGTCACACTGGCTTGGGTTGGCTCAAAAGTATAACTTTTTAGCTCAAAGTTCTTAAAATATTACTCTAAATCTGTCACAAATAGAATTGAAGTAGGATCTACAGTTAGATACATTCAAATTTTAGGATATTTTAGATATTGTCCCCTTAAGTTTTTTGTAATTAAACATTAGTCCCTCAAATCATTGAAATTGTTGATAATTAGCCTATGGATGAGGGATGGTATACATCCAAGATTACCTGTAGGGGACTAAGGTCTGATTATAGGCTGATGAAAGATTAAGTAGCCATATAGTCTTTCCATTATTGTCAAGTCAAACTGTTGACGACTCCGTTGCTGTGATTTCATTAGCTAAGTTGGTTTTGATAAACCTGGATATGAACGAATGTTAGAGGATGTGGTTGTTTTTGCTGCAGTTAGATTTGATAGCTATCTAGTTGTTAAATTTGTTGTAAACATAGTTGTTTATGTAGTTGTAACAATCTGATTTGGTAGCTATCTAGTTGTTAAATTTGTTGTAAACATAGTTGTTTATGTAGTTGTAACAATTAATCTGATTGATATCCCTTGATCGAAGGATATCAGATGTAATTCATGTTGTGCGCAGCGGAAATTTCGGCAGCACCTTCGGTGCTTAAGGTGCACAACAAGAGATTAGATCGTAAGAATTCCTGTCTCACCAAGGAAACAAGAATCTGAAGCGGATATCTCAACAAAGTGAGATATCGGCTCTGCCTCTCATCAGTTCTAGGACTGACCTGTCGAGGGATCCTATAAGCTATTACAAATCACGGTAAGAACACAAATTTTACGTGGTTCGGCAAATACGCTACGTCCACGGGGCAAGGAGGGGGAGATCTACTATTAGAGGGAGAGATACAACTAGGATTTACAATCACACAATCTAAACCCTCACACAAACTCCCAGATCCCTCACACAAATATTCTCTCAAAGGGATGCACAAATCAAAGAACAACTACAAGAGGACTTTGCCACCAAAGAAAAAAAATTCCTGTAGCCGCAATTAAAACAAACCCCTTTGCTTGCTTATGCTCTTTTCTCCGTAGCCGCAAAAGACTGCAGCCAAAACCTCCTTTCACGCCCTCAATTGCACAGCCGCCGAAAAATACCCTAACATGGGTATTTATAACATTCCGATCGGGTGGGCCAAAAAAAAAAACGAACAGGAAATAAATGAACTTCCGCGTTCACAATTGCCTGCACACTTCCCCTACGTGAGCCAGCCTGCTCAATTCACGTGGGTGTGGCCCCATGCTATAAATGCGTTCACAATTCTCCACCTAGGTGAAGTTTCTTTCAAAACTGAGCCGACACTAAAGCATCCAAATGTCCCAACTTGTTGTGTCCAGTACGAACTCAATCCACAACAAGTCGAGAACCCGAACGAGAGTCCAAACAATCTCACCCCCATCAACTAATCTAAAATCGGCTGCATCGTAAAGACTGCCTACGTATCCTCTTGCCCAAGGAATCAAGCCTCACGTAGTTCATCTAAATAGCCTCCAAAGACCTCAACACCGAAGAATGTTCAAAAGTTCTAAACAATGACCAAACTTGACACCTGAAATAACTTTGGTCAACATATCTGTAAGATTGTTCTTCGTGTGGATCTTCTCCAACATGACATCTCCTTCATCCAAAACGTCACGAACAAAATAGAATCTGACATCGATATGCTTCGTGCGTGCATGATAAACCTGGTTCTTCACCAAATAGATAGCTGACATGCTATCATAATATACCCGAAGGGTCTCCTGTGCAATTCCCAAGTTCTTCAATAATCCCTGCAACCACAAAGCCTCCTTCATAGCTTCAGTTAACGCCATATACTCTGCCTCCGTAGTGGAGAGATCCACTGTAGACTGAAGTGTACATCTCCAACATACCGGTGCTCCTGCTAGTGTAAACACATATCCGCTAGTAGACCGGCGCTTGTCCAGATCCCCCGCATAATCAGAATTCACGTAACCAATACAATCCTGTCCGTTCTTCTCATTCTTCTGAAATACCAAACCAACATCCACGGTACCTTTGATATACCGTAGAATCCACTTCACGGCCTCCCAATGACCCTTCCCAGGGTCGTGCATATACTTAGATACCATGCTCACGGCCTGTGACAAATCTGGCCTTGTACACACTATCGCATACATCAAGCTACCCACAACATTGGCATATAAAACTTTGGACATGTATTCACGGTCCTCAACTGAAACATGTGACATCTTAGCTTATAGCTTAAAGTGGGGAGCTAATGGAGTACTCACCTCCTTGGCATTGCCATCATAACTGGATTTCTTCAGCATCTTCTGCAAGTAACTCCTCTGTGTTAACTTTAACCTCCCCTTCACCCTGTCTCTCTCGATCTCCATACCCAATATCTTCTTTGCTTCTCCAAGATCCTTCATCTCAAATTCGGATGACAGCTCCTTTTTTAACTTTCTAATAGCTGAAGTATTCCTGGAAGCTATGAGCATATCGTCAACATATAACAGCAAATAGATATACTCACCATTCTGTAACTTGTGCATGTAAACACACGGGTCATATGGGCTCCTCGTGTACCCTCGGCCAATCATAAAGCCATCAAATCTCTTGTACCATAGTCGCGACGATTGCTTCAATCCGTAAAGAGACTTCTTCAGCTTGCATACCAATTCTTCCTTTCTTGCAGCTTTGAACCCCATAGGTTGTGTCATGTAGATCCCCTCTTCTAAATCTCCATGTAGAAAGGCTGTTTTCACATCCATCTTGACCAAATCCAAATCCAGCTGTGCCACCAATGCCAATAAAATACGAATCGACGAATGCTTCACAACAGGTGAAAATACCTCGTTGTAATCAACGCCCTCTAGCTGTGCATATCCCTTGGCAACCAATCTGGCTTTGAATCTAATTTTCCCAATAGAAGATCCCTCTTTCTTTGCATACACCCACTTACATCCAATAGCCTTCTTACCTTTCGGTAGCTTTGTAAGTTCCCAAGTGTCGTTCTTATGAAGAGACTGCATCTCTTCCTCCATGGCTTCCCTCCACCTATTAGAATCAGAGCTTGACTCTGCTTCCTTGAATGTAAAAGGAACCAAGTCATCAACGACTTCTGCTGATAAAGCATATGCAACCATGACATCGTCATATCTAGCTGGCCGACGAATGTTTCTTCTTGGTCAATTAGTTGCAATGGACTCCTGAACATGATCCTGTTCCTGAGTCCCAACATCCACTGTATCCTCTAAATGCCCGACTATCATCTCATCTCCTCCCAGTGTCACCTCTGTAGGAGTCTCAATGGATACAATGCTATCTGGAGTGGGTGGAGTCACATCATCCTCCACCTGTTGCGATATCCCTCTTGTCTGGTCTCCCTCCACCTGCTGAGGAACTCGAGCTCGTCAAATGTGACATCCCTGCTAATAACTATCTTCTTGTCTTGTGGATCCCATAACTTGAAGCCTTTAACTCCATCTCTAAATCCAACAAAGACTGTTTTCCTCGCTCTCGGATTCAATTTACCATCACTGACATGGTAATAAGCAGGACACCCAAATATCCGAAGCGACTCATAGTCACTAGGTACCAAACCAGACCATCGTTCCAACAGAGTCTTTCCCTGTATCGCAGTGCACGACAACCTATTCACGAGATGGCTCGCATAAACCAATGCTTCGGCCCAAAAGGATCTAAGCAATCCACTCTGCGTCATAATACATCGCACCTTCTCCAGCAAGGTACGGTTCAACCTCTCTGCCACCCTATTCCGTTGCGGTGTCTCTCTAACTATGAAGTGTCGTCTAATGCCGTGATCCCTGCAAAACTGCAAAAACGGATCACTCTTATACTCTCCACCGTTATCAGAACGTAGAGTCTTTACCTTTCTACCTGTCTGCAGCTCTAATTTCTTCTTCCACTCCACAAAAATATCCAGGACCTGATGTTTATGCTTTATCAGGTATACCCAATTTCTCCTGGAATAGTCATCAATGAAAGTGACAAAATAGTTGGCCCCACCAAGTGATGTGTGCTTGGAAGGGCCCCAAACATCTGTGTGAATATAGTCCAATATACCTTGGGTATTGTGAATAGCGGTGCCGAATTTTACTCTTGTCTTCTTTCCAAGTATGCAATGTTCACACAGCTCCATCTTGTAGGTCTTCGCACCCTTCAATAGCCCCTGCTTCGCCAATACCTGCAGGGACTTATCACCGGTGTGTCCCAATCTCATATGCCATAAGCTGGTAGCATTTTCCTCTGTGGTAATAGAAGCTGCCAGACCTCCTGTTACTGTCTTGCCCTTCAAGTAGTGAAGGTTGTTTTCCCTGACACCTCGCATCACCACCATGGACCCCTTTGTGACCTTCAAAGTCGCATTCTCCAAGATTACTTTATAACCAGCTGCCTCCAAAGTTCTAAGCGAAATGATATTCTTCGTCAATTGAGGAACGAATCTCACTTCCTTCAGCTCCTGAGTCACCCCGTCACACATCCGGATCAGTACTGTACCAATACCACCAATAAGGCATACGTGATCATTACCCATGAGCACGACATCCCCTCTTTCTAACTCCTCAAAGCTGGAGAACCAATCCCTCTTAGGGCAAATATGGTATGTAGCACCAGAATCCATCATCCACTCCGTAGAGTCAGCGTAACAAACTGACGGTAATGCAGAGCAAGAATAGCCTGAAGAATCCGTATCTGAATTGTCATCACTAGCATTGACAACATTCACTTCTGAAGCTTGTACAGCTTTCCCTTTATTCTTCCCAGCTTTATCTTTCAACTTTGGGCAGCCGTTCTTCCAATGTCCTTCTTCTTTGCAAAAACGACACTGGTTCCTACCAATATTTCTATGGCCACCTCTTGACTTCGATCTTGAGCGATCACTTGGACGACGGTTTGGACCACGGCCTCGAACTGCTAATGCATCTCCCAATACCTTCTCGGAGGGTTCGTCATTACTCTTCCTCAACTCATAATTTACCAAAGCTGAGGTCACCTCCTTGTAGCTAACCGTAGTTCTTCCATTTATCATAGTAAGAACAAACGTACCAAAATCATCCTCCGGCAATGAACACAATAGTAGCATCGCTTTGTCTTCATCCTCAACCATGATATCTACATTGGTCATATCCGAAATTAGCTTCGTGAAGTTATTAACATGCTCCCGAATGAAAACTCCCCTCTTCATCTTGAATTGGTAAAACCTCTTCTTCAAGTGAAGCCGATTCTTAATACTCTTCATCAGATACTTCTCATTGAGTGTTTCCCATATTTTCTTTGCCGACGTCTCGTTCATTACGTCATAAATAAGATCCGGCGTCAAGCATGACCGAATAACTCCACAAGCCCTACTATTCATTTTCTTCCAAACCTTGTCTTCTATATCAGCGGGTTTCTCTTATAACTCAATAGTCTCCTCCAAATTTTATGCATCCAAGGCGTCCATTACCTGACACCTCCACAATCCGAAATTAATCTTGCCGTCGAACTTCGGAACATCAATCTTCGTGTTATTGATGCTCAGACTCTGTATCGCCTTTGAAAGAGATGATCCCGATGTGCTTGTTTCTCCCATGTTGTCGATCTAATTCTTCAAATAGGAATCCTTCTGGTGAATCCTTCGAACAAGCCCTAAATCCAACCCGGAGCTCTGATACCACTTGTTGTGCGCAACGAAAATTTCGGCAGCACCTCCGGTGCGCAAGGTGCACAACAAGAGATTAGATCGTAAGAATTCCTGTCTCACCAAGGAAACAAGAATCTGAAGTGGATATCTTAACAAAGTGAGATATCGACTCTTCCTCTCATCAGTTCTAGGACTGACCTGTCGAGGGATCCTACAAGCTATTACAAATCATGACAAGAACACAAATTTTACGTGGTTCGGCAAATAGCCTATGTCCACGAGGCAAGAAGGGGGAGATCTACTATTAGAGGGAGAGATACAACTAGGGTTTACAATCACACAATCTAAACCCTCACACAAACTCTCAGATCCCTCACATAAATATTCTCTCAAAGGGATGCACAAATTAAAGAACAACTACAAGAGGACTTTGCCACCAAAGAAAAAATTCCTGTAGCCGCAATTAAAACAAACCCCTTTGCTTGCTTCTGCTCTTTTCTCCGTAGCCGCAAAAGACCGCAGCCAAAACCTCCTTTCACGCCCTCAATTGCACAGCCGCCGAAAAATACACTAACATGGGTATTTATAATATTCCGATCGGGTGGGCCCAAAAAAAACGAACAGGAAATAAATGAACTTCCGCGTTCACAATTGCCTGCACACTTCCCCCACGTGAGCCAGCCTGCTCAATTCACGTGGGTGTGGCCCCACGCTATAAATGTGTTCACAATTCAACCCTATAAATTATGTTCTCAGATGTAATTCAACCCTATAAATTATGTTCTCTGCTTTTGTATTTCCAAGCAGAAAGAATACAATTACTATCCATAAATATTACTTTTATGGTATTAGAGCGGCTCTACGACTCACGTCTTCTTGCTCGATTCCTTTGTTCCGGTTTTGGTCTCCCCAATAGACTCACACTTATTTCATTTTTTATATAATTTTTTCATTTTTGATATATATTTTTTATTGTACATCAGTCATTTACTTGAAATAAATGAAAGTACTCGAACAAAAAAATTTGAACCATAAAAAAAAGGTTTGTTAAGTGTGGTGTTGACTTCAACTTTTAGTATCCACCTCACTTCTGCTGCACCTAGTACTAAGGCGATTCTCCTGCTCAACTTTTGATTAGAGACCAATAATTATTTGCTATAGAAGGCTCGTCTGAATCCCATCTTGATGGCCCATCGGCTGTGGTGCTATGTTGATGGCTCATCTCCTGCTCCACCACAATAAATGACTTCTAGTATTGATGGGAAGTCGGTTATTGTTTGTGATCCTGATTTTGACTCATGGCTTGTTCATGATCAGATGGCTCTAGGTTGGTTATTTAACTCCATCTCGGACAAGATGATGGTACATGTGGTGGACTTATCTCATGCTCGAGATGTTTGGCTTGAATTTAAAGCCTTATTGCAACTCAATGCGGGGCTCGATACAATGCCCTTCACACTACATTTCAAACTCTCGCGTAAGATGATTCTTCTGTTGCAGCGTACCTTGCACGTGCCAAGCAAGTTGCTGAAAACCTCGTCGAGATTAATAACCCGATGCCCCCTTTCGACCTCTGCAAGTAAATGCTTGTTGGGCTCAGTTCTAACTTTGATGGGCTACGCACCACACTCCTCGCTACCGACATTGCTCCCACTTTTGTTAAGCTACGTGGCATACTCTTGTAGCATGAATCACTGCAGCAGTTATAGTTGATATGCATGTCCTCCTTTGGCAGCCCCTCGCCTATGGTTAATGTTGCATATGCTCCTCAGAGTGGACTCTCATAGTCACGCTCTACCAATCCACACACCAACTCCGACCAGCCTCCCCATAGACACCGTTAGGCTAAGTTGCTTTCTCCCTATAGTGTTGAGTCATCATCTTCCTCAAGCTACTCTAATTATCAATGAAATCAAGGATGCGGGCGTGCTATTAAATGCTAACTCTGCAACAAGTTTGGTCATGGTGCTATGAAATATTTTCAGAGGTATAATCAGGCTCCCCTCAAATAATTCCCCACCTCCTCGTCAAGCACATGTAGCATCTGTCGGGATGGCTTCTCATAAATAGCAGTGGTTCCAGATTCTGGTGCTTCACACCATATCACCTCAGATCTAGCCAACTTGTCTCTCAACTCCGACTATACCAGTCTCGAACAGGTTCAAATGGGGGATGGCTCAGGTTTATCTATCTATTCTACCGGATCCTTTCTCATTCATAGTTATTCTCGTTCCTTTGTATTGTCTAATATTCTTCATGTACCTAGTATTACCAAAAATCTCTTCTCTATTTCAAAATTCACTCTTGATAACTGTTAGAAGTAATTTGTAATTCTCTAGAACACTCTACAATAATCTTGTAATATGCAAAGATTCTAGAAATAAGTAGGCCTAGAAATATGATGCAAATAAGATATATCTAGAAAAATGGTGTATTATACAATACTCTAGAATGTTTCATATAAAATATCTATGCTCTAGATAGTTCTATATGTGCCTATAAATAGGCAATGGATGAAAGCATTGTAAACAAGCTTTGAAGCAATTCATACAAAGTTTCTTCAAGTTCTTAGCTTCTTCTCATTTTCCCTCCTATTTCCTCCATTCTCAATCCATCTCGCTTCCTCAACTCCAACAAATTTGGTATCAGAGCCATCCTTTTCCACCTCAAATCAATCTTAAAAGCATTTAGCCTTTCACTATCATTCTAAATGGCAGCCTCATCAGCAATTGCCCCTTCTCTTTTCAATTACTCTCAAAACTTAGTCCCCATTTTCGACGGCGAAAACTATGACTTCTAGAGCTCCAAATGAAGACACTCTTCATCTCTCAAGAACTTTGGGAGCTTGTCGAAGAAGGCTATGAAGGTCCAGATGACTCAGCAATGTTAGCATCATGGACACCAACAAAGCAAAAGGAGTATAAAGAGAACAAGAAAAAGGATGCGAAGGCGCTTTTCTTTATCCAACAAGGGGTAAGCAAAGCAATCTTTCCCCGAATAATGTCCGCGTTAAAATCAAAGGATGCATGGGACATACTCAAACAAGAATTCAAGGGCTCCAATAAGATAATCTCTATCAAACTACAATCTTTATGGAAAGACTTTGACAACATAAAGATGAAAGATAATGAATCCGTGAAAGAATTTTCTGATAGAGTTACCTCAATTGTTAATCAAATTAGAAGCTATGTGGATAAAATAGAGGATAAGAAGATAGTTGAGAAGATACTAAGAAGTCTTCCTCCTACATGGGATCATATTGTTGCTGCCATAGAAGAATCTAAAGACTTATCAAAATTAAGTTTTTATGAACTAATGGCTTCTTTTGAGTCACATGAGCTTAGAAGAAGCAGATTTTCAAGCCAAGAGGTGGAACAAGCGTTTCAGTCAAAACTAATATTTTCAAGGAAAGGAGGAGATGGAGCTAAAGAAAATAAAGAAAGAAGATTTTCTCAGAAAGTACAAGATGGAAGAGGCAACTACCATGAAAGAATGTTTGGAAGACAAGGAAAAATTAATGAGAGAGACAAAGATTTCTCAAAAGGTAAGTCTGCCTCCTATTGTAAATTATGTAGTAAGTCTGGATATAACACATATAACTTTAAGTTTAAATGCACAAACTGTAGAAATGCTAATCACTCCCAAAAAGATTGCTGGTATCAGAAAAATAATAAAGTCCACTATACAGAAATAGAAACCGATCACCTACTTTATTCATGTTTTAATGCACAATCAGGAGAAAAGGATACTTGGTATTTGGATAGTGGATGCAGCAATCATTTGACAGGAAATAAGAGCATCTTCGTAGAGTTGAAGGATGAAACAAGCTCTCAAATAAAGCTTGGAGACGGAAAATTACAAAACATTGAAGGAAAGGGAGTGATAGCAGTCCAGACAAAGGGAGGTAAGACGAAATACATCTCAGATGTTTTTTATGTTCCGGGGCTAACTCAAAATTTACTTAGTGTGGGACAATTAATCCAAATAGGATATGCAATCAATTTCTTTAAGAATGAATGTGTGATAATAGATGATAAGAATAAGCAGATAGTGGCTAGAATAAAAATATCTCCTAACAAAGTTTTTCCCTTAAAAGTGTCAATAGAGAATCTTGCACTCAAATCAGAAGAAAATAATGATTCTCTATTATGGCATCAAAGATATGGCTACTTAAACTTCAAGAGTCTAAATTTGCTAAAAATGAAGAATATGGTGATAGGACTCCCACACATAAATAAAGAAGAAAAAGTTTGTAAAGGATGCATTTATGGAAAAATGCATCGCTTACCATTTACTAAAACATCTTGGAGAGCAAAAGCCCCATTAGAATTAGTACATTATGATGTTTCTAGCCCAACACAAACCCCATCATTAAATGGAAGAAGATATTTCTTATTATTTGTTGATGATTATGTTTGGGGTAAAAGTTGATATCTTCATTGTTGAATCTATTACACGTTTATCGATTATAGATTCAAAGTAAAATTAGTCTTTTTATAAGACTTTCTTACACAATAAAAATAAGAAAAATATAACTCTCGTCAAACAGCGCAGAGATCGTTTATCGGTCTTCTGCTTGCGTGGGATCTTGGCCTGTGACGGGGACGTTGATATCTATGGACCACCAAACGATCAGATCAGATCTGGAGCCTCGTCGATTTGTGAAGGAATCAAGAAGCCGAAGCGCTTATCTCGGCAACAGCGAGATAATTGCTCTTCTTAAGATCATCGCAACGGGGTAATCTTAAGGGACGAACCGGGCTATAGATTTGACGAACTCCTCTTCTTTATGATGAAGAATCTGCTGAAGTCTCCTCCTCCTCTCTAAAATTCATGGCTCTTCAGTCCTCAATCCGGCAGGGCTTCGCAAACGCTCGAGAATTCCAGATCTGAAAAAATAAGGGCCCTGGGGCTGTATTTATAGGCTCCGGGGAATCCAGGCGGTTAAAACCGCATAACAACAAAAAATATCACTTTTTAGGGCCTCAGGACACCCTCGGGCATCTCAGCGCCGATACACCCTTAGGTGTCTCGGCCGCCGAGACACCCTTTCGTGTCTTAGCTTAGGCTGAGGCAACTCGTTTTGCGTGCTTGTCCGTTTCCGCCGTAACTTCTTCATCCGAACTTGGATTTGAGTGATTCAAAGTGCGTTGAAAATCCAACGAGGAGATCTACAAGCTCCGATGATTGGATCATTATGGAGTAAACTAGAACACAAGGGACTCTTCGCCTTTTGTAAGCGACGCGAGGCTCTCGATCAGTTCGTATCCTCGTTATTCTGAAACTCCGTTGCTTCATATAGTTCGTCGATTCACTTCAAGCGTTAATCGACGTCAATTAAGCCTCTGTAACTCGAATAGTGACGTTCATCGTCTTCTCTTTATCTCGAGCCGCGTGTGGGGACCCATAGGTAATTTTTGACGCCTACAGATATCCTCTCCAAAGTGTTTCAGTCTCGTTTCTTTTATAGATGAGCCTGAAATACTTTGGATATGATCGGTCCAACCTTTAGTCGGTGTAAAAGGACCTGTTGTTAGCTTTAATTCTTGACTCCTTCGATTTTCAATCTATTCGATGTTTTGACGAATAGCTGAAGTTCTTCCGGCGCTGCGTTTATCGTCTGGCCGTCGTCGAAATCTTGAATCAAAGCCGGTGAGTTGATTTTGGCTCGTATCGTCAAGTTGACTTTGAACTGACTATCTTCGTCACGATATATTGATTCGTGTTGACTTTTGACCGGCGTTGACCTAGGGTTTCGGATCGCTCGACGTTGATTTTTTATCGCAACGCGTTGGCTGGCGTTAACCTAGGGTTACGCATTGACCGACGTTGACCTAGGGTTTTGGATCGCCCGACGTTGACTTTTCATCGCAACGTGTTGACTAGCGTTGACCTAGGGTTACGCGTTGACCGGCATTGACCTAGGGTTTCGGATCGCCCGACGTTGACTTTTCATCGCAACGTGTTGACTAGCGTTGACCTAGGGTTACACGTTGACCGACGTTGACCTAGGGTTTCGGATCGTTCGACGTTGACTTTTTTATCGTAACGCGTTGACTGGCGTTAACCTGGGGTTACGCATTGGCCGACGTTGACCTAGGGTTTCGGATCACCCGGTGTTGACTTTTTCATCGTAACGCGTTGACTGGCGTTGACCTAGGGTTACGCGTTGGCCAGCGTTGACCTAGGGTTTCGGATCGCCCGGTGTTAACTTTTGGTCGCAACGTATTGAATGGCGTTGATCTAGGGTTACGCATTGGCCGGCATTGACCTAGGATTTCGGATCGCCTGGCGTTGACTTTTGGTCACAACGCGTTGATTGGCGTTGACCTAGGGTTACTGTATATTGGAAAAATTGCAATGAAGAGAACAAAAGAAAGTTGACTTGTATTTCTTTGATTCCGATTACAATTTGATTACAAAAGAGAAGAGAACGAATTTGGTTCTCTCCTTTGTTTAAAACTGGGTTCTTCAAGGTAGCGATGAAGTGCCTCCTTCGATTGTTCGCGTCGAATTTGCTCTCCGTTGACGATCCGACCGTCTTTTATCTCGTGGGAACGATGAACTTCTGTGGAATTTCAAACCATACTATTCCACCAAAGCTAGTAAGATCTAAATCGAAGAGTGCTCCACCATCGGAGAAAAGACTTCATTGTAGTCAATGCCTTCTTTCTGTGCATAGCCCTTCGCTACCAACCTAGCTTTGAACCTCACAGGAGTGCCCTGAAGGACCCCCTTCTTGGTATACACCCATTTACAACCAATTTCCTTCTGCCCCTTTGGAAGCTCGACAAACTCTTATGTATCGTTCTTCTGAAGAGAATCCATCTCCTCATGCATAACCACCTACCAAAAATTAGCCTCTGAAACTACTCAGCCTCTCTAAATATAGTAGGAACCAACTCATCGACACTCTCCACCGGAAGTACATATGCAACAACTGTATCTATATACCTCGCTGGCAACCGTATGTCTCTCCTGAGTCTCCGAACCATAATAGAATCCTAAACCAGAGTCGTCGGTCCCTGATCCTTCTCTGTCGTACCTGTATCCTCCAAATCATCAATGTGCTTGCCTGACGTCACCTTAGTTGGCACTCTAATAGATATGTTCTCATATGGACTATGTGGAACTGCATCAATCTTCACCATCTGTGATGTTTTCTCTGTCGGGGTGCTCTCCACCTAATGAGAGCTGGAAGGCTTCAAGAGCGAAGCCTCATCAAAAGTGATGTCTCTACTCAGCACAATCTTCTTCTCAATTGGATCCCAAAGCTTATAACCTTTCACACCATGCTTGAATCCCATAAATATGGTCTTTCTAGCTCGAAATTCTAATTTATCAGTTCTGACATGATAAAATATAGGGTACCTAAATACCTTGAGCTGATCATAGTCATGTGTTGGCTCTCCCGACCACATCTCCATAAGAGTTTTCCCCTCTATTGTAGATGAATGTAGCTTATTAATACGATGGCTCGTATATGTAAGTGTCTCAGCCCAAAAGATTTTCTCTAAACCACTTTGCGATAACAAACATCGAACCTTCTCCAGTAAAGACTGATTCAACCTCTCTGCTACCCCATTCTGCTGTGATGTATGACTAACTATGAAGTGCCTCTCTATACCCTCGTCTTGACATAGTTGCTGAAAGGGGTTTGAGGTATACTCTCCACCATTGTCGGATCTCAACGTCTTGATCTTTCTCCCTATCTGCAGTTCCAATCTTCTCTTCCACTCTACAAATATCTCTAGGACTTCACTCTTATTTGACATAGTGTACACCCAACAACGTCTAGAATAGTCATCCACAAATATGACAAACCAATATCAACCACCAAGTGATATCGTCTTGGTGGGATCCGTGTGCACGTGGTCCAAGATGCCTCTTGTCCTCTGAATGGCTATCCCGAACTTCGTTTTAGTCTTCTTGCTAGGAACACAATGCTCACGGAATTCAATCTTCCTACTCTTGGCTCCTTTTAATAATCTCTACTTGCACAACATCTGCAGTGATTTCCCCTATGTGCCCTAATCTGTAGTACCAAAATCTGCTCACATCTGTCTCTGAAACTGCTGAAGCTACCTAGCCAATCTCGGTGCTTCCTTTCAGATAATAAAAATTTCTACTGCGGATTCCCCTCATCACTACCAAAGATCCCTTAGTAACCTTTTTTTACAGCATTCTTAAAAGTCACATTGAATCCCTTTGCCTCTAAAGCTCCAATAGGAATAAGATTCTTCTTCAGCTGAGGAACAAATCTCACTTCATCTAACTCTCTAATAACTCCATCGTACATTCAAATCCTAACGGTACCTATCCCACGAATGCCACAGGACTGATCGTTTCCCATGACCACCACACCCTCATCGAGATTCTCAAAAGATGCAAACCAGACTTTCCAGGGAGTCGCATGATAAGTAGCACTAGAGAAAAGAACGAATTATCTGAATCATCACCACCTTTAGCGACATTCACCTCGCTAGCCTTCGGCCCATTCTTCTTGCTATTCTCATTCTCTTTGAGCTTCGGCCAATCTCTCTTCTCATGTCTTTGTTTTCTGCAAAAGGCACACTGGTTCTTTGAAATATAGTAGTGGCCTCTAGACTTTGACCTACCTCGATTACCACCTCTTGGATATTGACTCCTTCCTCTCGTCGACAAAGTTTCTCCTGAAGTGCTAGCTCTGGAAGACTCTTTATCCTTCCTCCTCAAGTCAAAATTCGTCAACATGTTAGTCACTTTACTATGTGTGATGGAAGATCTATTGTTCAACAAAGTAAGAACGAGTGTATCATACTCCTCATCGGGTAAGGAGCCTAACAAAATAATCATCTTGTACTCATCTGATGTCTTCTCATCCACATTCGCCAAGTCCGATAACAACTTTGTGTAATTGTTCACATGATCTGCAAGTGGGGTACCCCGGCCAGGACATCTAGAATTTGAACAATCTCCACAGCAAGTGTAACTAATTCTCAACACTCTTCGTAAGATATCTATTGTTGAGAATCTCTCACATCTTCATCGCAAATGTCACGCCGATAACATCGTATATTAACTCTTGTTCCAAACAAGATCTAATCACCCCACAAGCATTCTGATTCATCTTGTCCCATATCGCCTCATCATACTTCGGTGACCTCTCATAAGTCATAATAATCTCTTCCAAATTTTGAGCATTTAATGCATCTTGCACATCACTCATCCACAATTCAAAGTTGATCTTGCTGTCATACTTCACAACACTAATCTTCGTATTCTAAAGTACAACTTGAACTATACTCATCGTAGCCTTGCTACTTTCACCATTATCTCATGCCATTGCTTGCTAACTCTGAATTGTAGATGAAAGATTCAAACTTGATAGATTTGTGAAATTACCCGACTTGAACCCTAGATTGGATCCCAAACGAACTCCCAACCACATGAGGAAGACGAGATCTCCAACGGCAACTCCGTAGCTCTATCCCCATTAAAGCCTAGAACTCTAAGATCCAAGCTTCCAACACCAAATTTCCTCCACCCAAACCAAACCCTAGGTCTGAAACCCTAGAGCTCCGATACCAATTGTTGCTCGACGGCGGAAGCGTGCGTACAAACCAAACGAGTAGTCGAGCAATGAGAGGAGAACAACAAAGAGCACAATTCACAAAGAGAACAACCAAAATCACACATAAACACAGAGATTTACGTGGTTCGACAAATTGCCTACGGCCATGGGGAGAGGATGGGGAGATTTCACTATATGGAGGAGAAAACAACGGGTTACAACTCTCACGAATACTCAAAATAACCCTAACCAAAGATTTCTCACTCCCTCACAATAATCTCCCTATCAAAGTGCTCAAACAAATCCAAATTCTCTCCACCAAACCCTAACAAAACGTGTTTTCTTTTATATCAAAATCAAATCCAAAACAGGCTAGGAACAGTTTTACCCGCTATCGGTCGATCGATATATAACGGTGCATCGGTCGACCGATCGGCGTAATTTCCTGCTTGTGCATGTTTATCGGTCGACTTATCAAATGCATCAGTCGACCGTCCCGAAACTCCTGTAATTTGCTTGCGGTCGAATCGGTCGACTGATCAGACCCGATCGGTCGACCGATAAGCCTCCTCCTGTGCACGTCTTATTTTTCTTCGCCGTTTTCATCATATAGTCCCCTTTTGAAGAAGTTAAGAAGGAACAATGAGCTGAAAAAGAAAATTACGGTACCTAATAGCTTCAGTTTTTAAACTAAGCTGATTTTATGCCTCTATTTATGACCTATTAACTCTATCTGATTCCTCATAATATACCTAAATCCCATGGAATTTACATTTCCATATACATTAATATTCTTTATTATAAATTACTACAAAGATAGCCATGTCCTCCAAGGTTACCTCATCAATGAAATTATTCTTCTTATTTTTATGATCTCAATAAACTTAATTTTTGCAAGTTTTGCTCCATTTGGAATCCTACTTTCTTTTTGTTTGTTCAATCTATACACTTCTACATTTTCCTTCTTAGCTTCAACCTCTATCCTTTATTGTTTAATTTAAGAAAGTACACAATAACTACAAGGCGAATGACACCAAATGCACATTAGAAAGCATGCATGGAAGGCAAGAACTCAAATTAAGGAACTCCAGTGGACACTAATTCTAAGTAATTTTCTTCCAACTATGCAAATTATAAAATTGTTACGCACATGCAAATTTGGAATCCGGCCGCCATTTTATAAACTTTTGAATTAAATGTATAATCATGAATTCTCTCTTCTTTATCAGGGGTACTCAATTACATATTTCATTATGCGAACCGTTAAGAAATATTCAGAATGAATGGATATATAATATAGCTTGAATTCATCCACTTGTTTAAAACCCAAAAGATATTCTGCTTCGTCAAGGTGAGCTATATAATTATGATGAATTGTATTCCATAAAGAAGCTAGTCATTAGATTTCACTAATCAAGAAGAATATTCCCATCCTTTTCTTCTCTTTCTCTCGCCTAGTGTCCCTAATTTTGATGCATGAAAGGTGGGCAGTTGCTGAAAGCAAGGCTAAAGTATGAACTAAAACCCTTTGCTTCTCATAGAAAGCAAGCTATTAGTTATACCCTAAATTAAAAATCTTAAATTGAAAAAGTGAAGGGCTTTTTATGTTTATATACCCCTTAAATCAACTTTACTAACAACACTTCCAAAAATAGAACTTCTACTCATCATATCCAACAAAATTGATGATTTGCTGTTTGGCGTATTTTTTTTTTCCTTTCAAAGTTGATTGTTTCAAGGCTGGTTTTGCCGATAGTGGGATTCTGGGATAGTCTGCAAATGCACATGATTTAAAGGGTATATATACAATATATATATACAAACAAAAAAAAAGAAACCCCAAAATTAAAACATCACATTAATAGTGCCATTCATTTCAAAATTCTTCAACATGATTACCTCTCTCTCTCTCTCTCTCTCTCTCTCTCTCTCTTTATTGTCCTAACGAAGCCACCCAGCTTGAGGCCATAACAGGAAATAACGGTTAAAGAGAAGGAATAACGAGTGGGATTTGAATCATGTTATCGTCTTGGTGGCCCCTTTGGATTTTAGAGCGACAAGTTATCGTGAGATTCATGAATTCAGAATGAGTACTTAAATGGTTGGGATCCTATAAAATTCAGTTAGATGTAACTTTTTCAACCATAGCAGTCTACAGCTTGATGTATGCATGATTATGATCCGTGTTTGTGTAAAAAATGAAAAATGATAGTGTTATAAGTGAATTATAACGCTCAATGCCACCCCAAAAGCAATGAGAAAATCCAACCAACAATTAGTTAATTATCCATCACCAATTTTACGTAACAAAACATACATTACAATCCTAGCTAACATCAAAATAAAAAAATATATAAATAAGCCTATATCAGTTGCTAACTCCACACAAACAATATGCATCTATTCTTGTTATTTCAATCCTCTGTAAATTGTATAACAAATCCAAATTTCCACTCTACATCCATCACAAGTATATATATTACCTAAGCAAACGAACCTAATTAATCTTCAGCACTTCCACATATTGTCCAAGTCTATATCTTCCTCCTCGTGCCTCGACGAGATCTCCGTGTTTCGCTCCGTGCTCAGGCCCGTGTCATCGCTGACCATTGACACTTGATTCAGGCTCGAGAAGTTGGTTGAGAGATCGTTGAACCCTGCAAAGTAATTGTTTGCACTTGAGTTATTCATTGGTGCAGTGTTTGTTAGGATTCCTTTGAAGTCGAAGACGTCGCTGTCATCTTTGTAGTTGAAGTTATAAGTAGTTGAATCCATGAGAGGAGGTAGATTTGAGGAGTAATCCACGAGATGAGCGAAGGAGTTCCTTCTCGCAAACTCAGGCATAATTGGGGTCTTTTTGGCTGCGGCGTTCTTGTGGAACACCCTACACACCACCCATTCTTCCTGTAATCACAAAGAGCCTCAGGTTATTCTGAGAATTAAAAGACATGGAAACGGATCTTTGGTATACAAAATATAATGGAAAAATACATTTAAGATGAGTTATATATAGTTGTCCGATAAATGATCCAACGATTGTGGGAAGCAAGCAGTTTTTTTGAAGAAGACAACTTCCATTGTTAGGGCCCGTTTGGTTGGAAAAAAAAAAGTTTTTTTGTCATGTTTTGATAGGCTTTCTGCCCAAAACGCCTCTTTTAAAGGCGTTTTGGGCAGAAAGCCTGCCAAACTGACGTTTTGACAGGCTTTCTGCCCAAGACCCGAGGTCAAAACCTTCACCCAAACGCGCACTTAGTGTTAATATTACACCAAAAAGATATCAAATATTGGATCACTTAGACATTCGTGCATTGGTCCAAAAATTGTATATTTTTTAACGCTCTGATGCCCTTTGAACCAGAGAGTATCTGAATCCAACTTAAATGGCAGAGACAGCTACCCAAAAATCCAGAAATACTTTTTTTTTACAGGAACGAATATCCTAAATTACAAAAGAAAATGAAAAATAAAATAAAATAGAAAACTATTATGCGTTTGCGCTCTTTCATATTTCACTCTTAGCTAATCAAGAGCATCCATTAAATAATGGATAAGTTTGTTTGAAGATGCAAACTTTTTCTTCAAAAAATAGATGTTAATAGAATTATAGAAGAATATTCCAAATTATAAAAAAAAGAAGGAAAAAAAAGAGGGAAGGAAAAAGATAGAAAGCCACATACCTTTGAAGGCTTGGGGAGATTGTTAAAGGGAATTTTGCCCTCAAGCCTATACTCATGCATGACCCAATTACTCTTTTCTCCTCTAGGAGCTCTCCCTCTGTAGAAAACAAGTGTCTTCTTCATTCCAACAAGAACCCCTCTCCCTTTAAAAATCTCCTTATCTTTGCCTGTTGCTTTCCAATACCCAGCTTCTGTAGCTCTATTTGTTCTCGTCCCTGTTGGGTACTTTCTATCCCTTTGCCAGAAAAAATACCACTCTTTCTCTCCCATTTTAGCCTTGCCTATAAAAAAAATAAAAAAAAAAGTAGGGGAAAAAAATTAAAATTAATAATAATAAAGGAGAAATTATATGTACAGTCAACTCATTTTGCTAAATGAGTTACCCACGGGTACAACACTATAGAACAGTGATTAATGAGTCTTGTCATGCTAGTCACATAATCTTTTTTTTATATAGCTTATTTTGCTAAATCAGACGAATGAATAAAAAAAAAAAGGTATTGCGGTTAATTACTTGGGAGATCCCACGGCTCAGACTTGTTGAGATCAACATCTCCAATGGCTACTGAAGAGAAGCTAGGATTGAGGAACTTCGGAGAGAGGTAGTGAGTGATGATCTCTTCATCTGTGGGATGAAATCTAAAGCCCGGAGGCAAGTATAAACGCTCATCCATGGTTTAGAGAGAGAACTAATATTATTGGCTACTTCGAGGAAATAGTTGGAGACCAGAGAGAGAGAGAGAGAGAGAGAGAGAGAGAGAGGTGTGTTGTGGATTTGAGGTGGATTTTTTAGGAAGAAGAGAAGAGCAGAGAGGAGAAAGGGGCACACTTATAGAGAGATTCCTCAAGCCAAGCCTAAGATACGTGAATGTCAAGGCTCTTCACGGAGAAGCTCCTCCGTTTTTTTTTAGAGAGAGAATGATATTGTAGAGAGAGAGAGAATTTTAATTTATTGGAAAAAGTCCTATAGAGGCTTCCCCATCAAAAAATTTAATGTAGACCCAAACCCACGTTCAAGTCTAACTAATATATAATATGAGTTCAATTAGACTATTGTATTAGTGTGATGATTATTATAGTATTAATTGAATCGGACCATTCATTTTGACAATTGCAACTTTCAAGTTAAATCCATAGTTTTCGCAATGTCCTTCTTGTATGTACCATTATGTAGAGGGCCATATGTGTTGATGCACATGTGCTTAACAATGGAATTCCTAGCTCATTTTAAAGAGCTTAGAGTCATTTCATCTTCTTTAATTGCTGATCTCCTAATAGTAGGAGAGTCCAACATATATGCAACACTTTAGAGGACTGGAGTAATTAGGTTTTCCGGTGATTCTTCTGACGATCAAGTTAGATCTGATCTGAAGCAAAGAAAGAAACTAATATAGTTCTCTCTAAGTGTGCAGAAATTGCATATCTTTGGTCAGTAGGCTATGTGCCTATTTATACCGAGTTGATAAGAACACTTATGTAATCTTGGGCGAGTCTTTGTAGTTGGCTTAGTCAGCCAATACCTTTACAGGTGTTGGTTGTGGGTAGTATAAGTCACCTTTGTGATTAATGTGATGGTGACTGGGGGAGTAAGGTGCTGACAGGGTTCGATGAATCTTTAGACTTTTCGGCTGGGGTCTAATGATGACTCCGACCATACATTTAATGTGATAGTGATTGGCTGTCGACGAGCGGTTAGAGAACGACCGCCTTTTGTCTCGGCCTACAAGGGGACGAGAAGTCATTGTATAAGGGTCGAGTTAGTGTGTAGTCTGATTGAAACATGTGTTAGCTAGTTGAATGTGATTAATACTTGCTCATTTTTATGGCACACCAATCTATATGATCTTTTCCAAATGGGCACCGGATTAACTTAGGATTATTAATTAATTATATATTATACATGTAAATATATCACAAGTTTTACAGAAAACATATGCTGAAGTTTGTTTGATTTTACAGGACAATAAAAATTCTAAAATTCAGATTATTTTCTGTCAAAAAAGGGCGTTTATCTTAATGGTAGTGAAGTTTTGGAATATCTAACTGTAGCTACTTCTTTTATATTGAACCTATATCATTAGGAATAAAACTTGCAAATTTTCTACAGCTTTTCATCTCTTTTTTCCCCTCCATTTGGGATAAGGACTTGTTTCATGGTCTAGTAACTAGGAATCTTTGCTAAGTGGAGAAAACAAATTTGAAGAAAGCTACAGTTCTAATTGGTGAAGGCACTGAGATTTGAGTTATTCCGAATTAATTACAAAAGGTTGGAGAGATTGATGGGGGTCATCCAGTGATTAGCTGAACCTAATCTTATGTATTAATTAATGATTATCTGGTAAACAAGTTCTTGTTCAATGTGTGGAATTATCCTCTCTGGCTCCCCGTAATGACTCCACTCTTTGTGACACGTGCCTAAATAGCTGTCAAAGGATAGATATTGTGAAAAGCACATGTGACATGGGCTTAACCTTCAGAAAGGCATGACCGGGTTCTTAATTAGATATACGGATTTTACGGAACTATAAACTATTTTAAACTATAGACAACTTTTACAAAGTAAGGTAAATTTTCAGATAAAATCATTGAACTATCATTAACCTTGTATTACTGTTTGATAACTGCAGATTTTCAAATATTAACATAAAATTAGTTCCTAATAGTATGCTACATTTTTCTACCGATTTGAAAGTTTCTAATGTTTTCTCTCACATAAAATTTTTTTTATGATAATATTGTCCAAACCTGTAATGGTGTATATATGATCATTTTGTGAAATTTACAATAAAAAAAAGTTCAACCTCAAAGAGTTGGTACAAATAGTTGCCTTTTGATAAGTCATGGTCCTAAGCTCAGAATTTGTCTTCAAAATAGAAGGAGAAATTTTCTTCACCAAGAAAATTTCATGAGTTTGAAGTACTATATATAGAGCTTGAATACGTGTTTAATTCACTATTATATACGCATATTTAATAAGAAATCCCAGTAGTATTTGCTTACTTTTGTCTTCCTTCATTTTCTTTGCTCGAAAATTAAGGCGTAATTTATTAAATTAATCAGTACTATAATTTCATCAATTTGTTGCAATTAGTCGGTGACTTCGCTCAGACTATATTATCTGATGATCATTTCAAAAGGAACAAAAGTCAACTTATTGACCAGGAATATTTACTTCAATAAAAAAAATTCTATTCAAATGATGATAGGTGCCGTTTGGTAAAGGGTTAAGTGAGGGGTTAAGGAGACTTAACCCCTTCTTAACCTGCCAAACACAACAAATCTATATAAGGGTTAAAGTGAGTTAACCCTCCATAATTTGCCAAACATAAAAAATATAGAAGGGTTAAGTTAACCCCTCTAGAGGGGTTAAAATGAGTTAACCCCTCAAAATGAGGGGTTTACAAATACTCCTATTTAGATTGAATAAGAGTTAACCCTTCTAATTATAAAGAAAATAGTCAAAATCATTGTTATTCCTAAACACTAAAACTGATCATAAGGGCTAAAATAAAACTTATTTAACGGGTTAATAATTTAGTTCTTCGGATTATCAAATGGGCTAAGTACATTAAAATAAAACTTATTTAACGGGTTAATAATTTAGTTCTTCGGATTATCAAATGGGCTAAGTACATTAATCATTCTCTTTAACCCCTATTCATTAACCCTTTGCCAAACGGGGCCTACCTTAATTTTCAAGCACTTCAGTCAAATGAGCCTTGTAAGGAATTACTTGGTCTCATGTTTGAATGAACATTTTGTTACCTTAGGTCCAGCTAGCATAATAATATATTTAATTTAGGTAAATTTCACATAACACCCTTGAAGCTTGGGCCATACATTTAACTCTTCTAAACTGTATAAATGCATTTTCTTCTGCACTTCAGGGCTTCTCACAGAAGCCCCATACACACCCACACAGTACCATCCCGTAATGTGATCGCTCAACGACGTGTGGCGACTGTAATTTTAAGGTTTTTTTTAAAATAATATTGAAGTTAAGGGGGTAGGTTGAAAAGTTTGGCGGTCAATCAACTAGGAGATGTATTGAAAAGGTTGAAAACGTCTGAGGGGTTATGTGACAAACCCCAAAGGTTACAGGGGATTATCGTTACATTTATGACATTTAGAGGGTCATCTCAAAATGGACAATATATAAGGGGTTATCTGAAATTTTACTTCCACCTGGATTTTACAAAAGGGCAAAATTATCAGATTGGTATATTTTGTGGTCCTAAATATCAACTTAGTATATTTTCTAAGTTCAGTGACAACAAGGTATAAGTGAAACGTGATGATAACATATTTTTTGGTCAGGGATAAGTTTCTGGAAAACAAAACATCACGTGATGTTGATGTTGCTTCTGACGTGGCAGTTAGTTGGGCTCATTTATTTGAGCTGAAAAATGTGTTTTCCCCCAAATTAGGGCTCAAAAGAATAATGACCAAATTGAGTGTTCTTTTTCCTCCTATCATTAAATATGGATTAGGACAATTGAGAACATATCGAACTTGGTGCTTCATCTTCCTAGTATTAAAATTGGGTGCGGTCCATTCAAATTAGGGCTTAAATGGTGGATCAAAAGGTGGTTTTCCCCCTCAAATTAGGGTTCAAAAGAGCAAGGATTAAATTGAGTGTTCTTCTTCCTCTTAGGATTAATTGGATTTGGTCTATTGAAATTGGAGATTAAATTAGGTGTTCTTCATCCTTCTAGAGTTATAATTGAGTGTGGTCCATTCACATTAGGGCTCAAAAGAGTGGGGATGAAAGTTTTTTTTTAAAGTAGGGCTCAAAAGGTGCTCACTAAGTTAATATCGCACTTAGGCTCTGTTTGGCAAAACTAGCTGAAAGCTGCGAGATTATAGCTGAAAGCTGTTAAGCTAGCTGAAAACTATGAAATTATACCTGAAAGCTGATAGTTGTGTAGCTAGCTGATTGACAGAGCTGTTTGGCAAAAGTAGCTGTACAACCAGTTTAAATTTGTTAAATGACTAAAAAAGACATGTAATATTATTGATATAAAATTAGAATTATTAGGGGCAAAAACGGAAGAAAAAAATTGGCAGCTCCTTCTCAAAGACAAATGCTACTTGAGGTAGCTTTTCAAAAGGTACTTGCAAAAGACACAATCTCCAAAATAATCTCCTTCTATTTTTAGTCACCAAACAGCTCTACTAGCTTATTGACCAAGTCAATAAGACACAATCTCTTAGATAAGACACAATCTCTTGTTGCCAAACAGTGCCTTAATCTAAGCCACATACGCCCAATTAAGCTATGTAATATGCACATGACTCTTCACATGAAGTGATCTCATCGAAAATTTTTGCCTGGCCAAAAAATAGACCTTTGCTGTCATTGTGTTCCACTTTATGTATATCTTATTGTCACCGAAGTAATAAAATATATCAATTTAGTACTCAGGTCAGAGTGGACCAGGTCTACTTCTTGCAGGATTTTTTTTAGATCTTGTAAAAATCCCAAAATCACCAAACGCAACAAATAGAATCACACAATATTTAACGTAGAAAACCCTCAACGTAGAAAAACTACGGGATCAAAAATAATCCACTATCACCTCCAAATTATAATTTTTTATACGGACAAAGACTGTCAAACCCTCTCTCTCACAATACCCTTGAACCTAGTTACACCCTTTATTAAACCCTAATTACAAGAATATTATCTCTCTCCTTCTCTCTATATTAAAACCCTAGAGTAGGATGCCTTATTTACAGACAACACTGGTTTGCCCATCAAGTTAACTTCATCTCTAAGAAAACTACTAGAACTAGGCCTAGCCTTTATCCAACTTGTACTTTGAGTCGGTACCCAACATATCCTCCCTCGATGAAAAATCTCCAAGTGCCTTAACGACTTCAGAAAAATTCACTCTCTTCTTCTTATTCTTTACCTCTCCCTTGTGGACAAGAGTTTGAGAAGAATCATCTACACCATTAACAGATCGCCCTTCTAAATAGCAAATATGGTTGCTATTCTTCCTCCCTCGCAAAATCAAATCACCATCTCTATACACTTTGCACAACTCTCCTTCACCAACAAACTTGTACCCACGTGATGCCATCTCACCCAACGAAATTAAATTAACACTATATATATGATGGCTCATATCTCATGTGGCAAAGAATTTTAACATTTCTAGTATGAAGCTTGAGGCGAATACTGCCAGCACCTTCATCTTCTCATTATTTCCAATAATCACATTTGTTAGGGATTGTTTGTAAATCATTATCAAAACAAAGGTTGTTAGTATCTTTGTTTTGATGATGATTTATAAATAATCACTAACATCGTTTGTCTAGTATTTGTGTTTGCTCATTAGATATTCTAGACAAAATTCGACGTTGGAGGTTGGTTGGATTGTGCCTACACGATCATATCTATTGGAGGATGGAAGGAATATCGGAATGAAGCATTTCACAATTCAAGTCAAAGTTTCAAGTTCAAGATTCATCCATGTTTACTAAGACGAGCTTAATTGAAGATCAAGATTGCTTGGGTATAGTTTTTATAGTTTAGGGTTTATACTTATGTGTTAATACTTAGAGTTCAATCTTATACACACATATGTTTTGGCTTTATAAGTTTCATGTTTGAATATGAAACAAATTTACTTATTTATATACATACATACATGCTGCATATTTATCATTTTTAGTATTGGTAAATAATATATTTAGCCACATAAACATAAAAACTCAATACACGTATATAAATATATTTTCATGTTTATATGTGCTTAAGATGATTTCATTAATCAACAAGTTTAAAATCAATGAAATCATGTTTATTTGTAAAAATATGTGTTTATAAAGACTAAATTACACCATTTTATATCTTTTCGTATGTCCATTAATCCATTCAATATGAATATGCAAGTTTATTTTTTAAAAACATGTGTTGTTAAGTTTTTATGTTTTCAGACTATTTTAAAAAATGAAGAGTTTTCACAATTAGGAGATGCAATTTGAAAAATTCATTTTGTAACATGTTTATTTTCATGTTTATAAATACTTTCTAAAGTTTTATATTTTTTGGAATTTATTTACTATTTTTAAGGCACTTCAAAAATCAGATTTCATACATGAACAGTGCCCGTGCACGTTCTTTAGTCGACTTATAGCCATTGATAAGTCGACTTATGATCTACTCTGGAATATGCATTTTGAATCTGCTAAGTTGACTTATACTTCAAGCAAGTTGACTTATATATAATAAGTCAACTTATATGTGTTTTTCAGCTTGTAACGGCTAGTTATAAGTCGACTTATGAATAGTGGCAAGTCGACTTATAATACTGTAACGACTAGTTTTTTCAAAATGCAAAGTTTCTGGGTTTTTTATCTTTTTGCTTGGTTTTCTTGGTTTTTTGGGTTTGTCTTGTAATCCTATAAATACCCCATACCTCATAACTTCTGAGTGGACTCAAAAAAATTTAAATCAAGTTTTAGGCAAGTTTGTTTAAGAGTTTTCAAGTGTTTCAAGTTTGGTTTTGTGAAGAAGTTTTCACAAGAGAAAGAAGAGATCATCATTTTGTGTTTAGGCTTTCATCTCATCTCTCTCTCTCTCTCTCTCTCTCTCTCTCTCTCTTGATTTTCAGAGAAGTTTATACTAAACTCATCTTTAGCTTTATTTATATTTGTTTGATCAAAATTTCTTAAGCTAGATTACTTTTTGAGTTTGCATTTTATATTTTCTCATTGATTACACACACCCACTTGAGCTTAAATATTTCATATATAGTATATTTAGGGTTGTGAGATTGTATTCATTGAGAGTGAGCTTACATAGAGTTCTCATCTATTTTAGAGAACAAACATTTATTATTGTGCTTATTTGTAAGATACACTTTGTAATACACTTGTACACTTGTAGGCTGTCTAAAAATTACTACATGTAACTAATCCTACAAAACAACAGATGATGAAAGATACAATCTGATGTCCTTCACATCAACGAACGGAAGTTACAATCCGACGATCTCTGCAACAATCGATGAAAGTTATAATGTGAAGACTTTCACAGCAACATGCGAGAGTTACAAATTGATGACTCTCACATTCCACAAGAGCCAAGTGTAAAGATTACAAGATGACAATCTGCATGAAGTCGAAGAAAAGATATTACAATTGACGATCTCTACAAATCCAAACATGGAAGCCCTCTTCTGCGTCCCAGAATCTGAAAACGCAAGGGTTACCCCATGTTCCTAAGCTCAAACACAGGGGTCACCCTGCGCTTCCAAGGCAAAACGCAGGGTTCACCCCGCGTTGCCGAACTCAAACGTAGGGGTCACTCTATGCTTCCAGATCATAAACACAGGGTTCGCCCATGTTCCAGATCCTAAACGTAGGGCTCGCCCCATGTTCCAGATCCCAAACGTAGGGGTCACCCTGCGCTTCCAGATCCTAAACGCAGGGCTCACCCCACGTTCCAGATCCTAAACACAGAGTTCGCCCTATGTTCCAGATCCTAAATGCAGAGTTTACCCCGCGTTCTAGTTCCCAGATGCAGGGTTCACCCTGTGTCATTTTCTCTAGATTGCAGCCCCTGCGTTTTGACTCAGGAATAGTTTTCAAAACTATCCTGTCAAGGTATGGGCACAGGTAAGGGCTAGTTAAGGGGTGCCTTACCCCCTAATTTCCCTATATATATAGCTGGATCTCCTGCACGAAAAGAGGGGCCAAAAAGGAAAGATGAAAGAGAGGCAAGAGAGAGGAGGCAACATACAAGAGAAGAGAGAGAAGGAGAAAGTCTTCATGGCTTGGTCTTTAAACCCATTTCGATTAGTACTCTTGGAGATTCATCTTCTCTCTGAAATCAACTCTTCTTTGGAGTTCAAACTCGGCTAGAGTTCCTAACTTGTTCAACAAGTTCCCTTCAAACTCGCCTAGAGTCACAACTTGCCCAGCGAGTCCCCCAAACTCGTGAAGAGTTCCAAACTTGACTTGCAAGTTCTCTCAAGACATCAAGTCATGGAGAGAAGACCGACCCCCCATGAAGTTGAAGTGCTCGGATCGTCAATGGGATATAATATTCAAGCTCCCATCGCCACAAAGAATAACCTGTCTTTAAAAAAAGGGAGGGTTTCATCCTTCCCTCTTTTGTAAATTAGAAAACCGATCGAGAAGATTGTAATTTCTTTTTCTAAGTTGTTAGAGGGAGATTACAGTGAGAGATTGTATTCATTATTTTCCTAAATCAGTTAGGGAGATTACAGTGAGAGATTGTATTCAAGCTCCCATCGCCACAAAGAATAACACATCTTTAAATAAAGGGAGGGTTTCATCCTTCCCTCTTTTGTAAATTAGAAAACCGATCGAGAAGATTGTAATTTTTTTTCTAAGTTGTTAAAGGGAGATTACAATGAGAGATTGTATTCATTATTTTCCTAAATCAGTTAGGGAGATTAATACCAACTTCATCCTTAATTTTCTCACAATTTCCTGCACATACAAAAAATGGCGACTCTGTTGGAGATTAGCTCTTTCACCGATAAAAAAGTAGTGGCGCAATTTGACACCCAACTCGTCGGGACTACTGTTGCTCTAACCGTGGAGTTTGACCAAGCTAAGTATGAGGAGTTTCTCTCCTCCGGGTCCCTTAGCCACAAGGCTATGCGCAAGGCCCATAAAGTCTCTAAAGAGACTAAAGCTCCATCTATGGCTGACCCACCAAAGGAGAGTCTCTCCCTTAGATTGATTGTTCAGACAACCCCTCCTCCAAATGAGAAGACTTAGCTCCAATAGAACTTGTCAATCGAGTTGAAGATCCTACATCCATGCCCAAACAACAGGTATTGGATCGCAAAAAAGGCCCATTGAAGCGGCAAAATTGATCTCTACGGAGGAAGATGTCGCTGTTAAAGCCTTAAGACAGGCCAAGAAGAACGTCGCTCGTTGAAGAAGAAGATCCCATCAACAAGCAAAACTCCAAGAAAGCCGATTCTCCAATCAACGTGAACCTTGCATTTGTGAGCCCAAACTTAGCCCTGAGCTTCGCATTTCTGCTTCAGAGAGCGAGCTCCGTGTTTATGTGCCTAAACACAAGCTTCGCTGAAACCAGACCTAACGCAGCCCTCAGTGGCGTATTTTGCAATCAAAACGTAGACCTAAATACTATACTAAAAGCAGACCTTAGGACTGCATTACCCAGTCGAAACATAGATCTCACGACAACGTAGAGCGTGGCCCTCGCATTGCCAAGCCTGAGCGTAGAGGCCAACTTCGCGTTGAGCGTGAGCATCAACATCACGTAGCTCAACCAAAACACGACCTTTGCATTTCCTCTCCTCCATGTGGCCCCTACGTTTCAATGTTAAAACATGACCCTCGTGTTTCTAATGTTAAACGCAATGTGAGCCGTCGCATACAAGGAGATCAACATGGATTCAAGGTCCATGTTTGTCAAGAGCCTGCCTCATCTAACCACAGACAGGGGGTGCTAATCCAAGTCTCCCCTTCAGGGAGTAACTCTTTTCAGAGCTATGTAACAGATTTGAGAGAGTTACTATTGAGAGAAAGACCAGTTCAACTAGTCACACATCTCAGGATGCCAGTGCTATTCACATGCAACCAAGCCATCGGTGTTCGGACGATTAACAAACATCGCCTCGCCGAGGCCATACAAGTGACAACGTTCCTACAGGAAGAATGCTTCAGAGGATGAATACCTTGGAGCTACTTCTAATGTGATAGGAATGAGGAGGTCACCAATCCCTAGCTCCAACGAGTCAGAAGAGGATCAACCCCATGGCTTGAAAGAGGCTTTGAACGAATCTGATGGAATTTTTCGACGTACTCGGATGCGAAAAGGAGTCATACTACCTATTAACTACCAAAGATTAGATAGAGGGATAAAGTTTGATGATGAACATTCAGCTATCAAAGAATCTCAATCCTCTAGCTCCTTCGCAAAACACAAGAGCTCCATCTATATGACTGAAAATTCTGAAGATCTCTCAAAGAGGATTGATGCACAATAAACCATGCTCTAAGTACAGCAGGAAACCATTAATCAACTTTGGGATATGATGGATCTGTTCATTACAGATAGAGATAATTTCTAAAAAGCTAAGTCACAGTCTCAGCCAGAATCCTCCTAAAAAGGAGGATCGTCCATATCGAAGGGGAAACAAAGAATGGATGAGACTACCGAGCAAGAAACTCATCATGAAGAATCATCCTCCAAAGAAGAAAAGGAGACTGAGAATGAGCAAAACCCTTAATCTACTAAAACTGAGGAATTGAAAGACTGCCTCAATACCATTACAAATAGAAGCGAACTCCAAGAGGAAGGGATTGTTAGGCCCTATCCTTCATATCCTCTAAAGTTCAATGTCCCAACCCTATAGGCTTTTGATGGCACGGGATTCCCTAATCGTCATATCTATTACTTCAAGTCGTCGACTGGGAATGTGATAGCAAATGATGCGGTGCTGACTCATTTGTTCATTGGCACCTTTAAGGGGATTACCCTTGAATGGTTCATGAAACTACCTATGGGATCTATCCACAAGTGGGCGGACCAAGAGTGATTATTTAAGGCCAGATTCTTCAAAGACAACTCAGAAGTTTCGGTCCTTTCTCTTCTTCCCACCAAGAAAACGAGAGGAGAATGCATAAAAGTATTCATTGAAAGATTTCGAAGCATGACTCTTCAATGCCCATTGGGTATGACGCAAGCAACTATGATGAAAACCTGTCGACACAACTTACAGACTAGTCTCTTAGCTTAGATGGGGGTCACAGAATGCTGTTCGTGGAAGCAACTAGTCTTTCAAGGTGAAGAAGCTGAGGAAATAGTCACCAGGGTTAAAGCTGAAGAGGAAGACAAGCAAAGACAACATACACAACGTGGCCCAAATAATACTCCCTGATCAAAGGGAAAAGATATTTTAGCCGCTGAAGCTAACACTCGAGCGCCACCTGCTAAGCAGGGTAAGGCATTGAGCCATCTAAGAACACCTAAGCAGTACTCTTTCAAAGAGGATCATGTGATCACACTTTTCAAGCTACTTCAGAAAAACAACAAGTTAAAGCTCCCTGAAGTTAAGAAATCTAAAGAATCAATGAAGGTGGAAGACCCTAACTACTGCCTATACCATAGAATGCTGGGACCTCCAATAAAGAGATGTTATATCTTTAAGGATATCTTACAAGCTTTGATTGATGCTAAAGTGCTTAAACTGAGGCCAAAACAGAAAACCGTGTCTACTAACATGATATCAGTCCAATTCGGAGATTTCCCACCTGTTGCAGCTCCGAATGGTGTTGTTCCTATACCTAAAGGAGAGTTACACATGAGAAATATTGACCTGCATAGTCAAAAGGACAAAGGATTGGTACCCCTTACTATTCCAAAAGGAGAGATAATGTAGGTCTATCCTGATTTGCTTGATGACCGGTAGTGGACCATGGTATTAGGGAAGAAGAAAGAAACATGGATAAAGCTTCTAATATGATTAGCCCCTCTCTGAATGAGCATGATGCACATTTGGCCCCTCTCACAAACTCGGAGGAAGAGAAAATTACCCTGGCGGCCAAGCAAGGAGCAAACCCGAGAGCAGACACCAGGTCAGGAGAGACATACCTGAAGAGGTATGATCAAACCACCGAAGAAGCAGAAAAGCTAGCTGAGGAGGCTGGGGGTGTAGGCGTCCAAAATTGCTTATAAAGTTCCTGTACGCAGCTCGAGGCGAAATGTAAATGATAAGCGTCATCATTCAAGTCAGGAAATGATTATCCAGCCCTATGGAAGCTAACAAATCTACAAAGCGAGTCATTGGAGTGTACAAGTCAACGGAATGATGAAATACGCAATGCAAGTTCGAAGAAGTCAGAAAATGTCAAACACCTCAAAGTGGCCCGCAAAAAGGATTGACATTTTGACCATGATAGAAATTAGATCTGGAAAAATTCAAAAGATAAAAGTTGAAGGTCTCTTCGTCAGCTTTCCAACGCATCTTGAATCACTTCATTCCAAGGTCATATGAGTGAGTTAAGTCTGCTATAGTAACTCTGGGACACTCAAATCCGACCCGCGTTACAGTCCGACCCACGCTACAGTGATCCGACCCGCGCTATAGTGATCCGACCCACGCTACAGTAATCCGACCCGCGCTACAGTGATCCGACCCATGTTACAATTTGAATCTGAAGATACTCAAAAGATAAAAGTTGTAGGTATCTTTGTCAGCTTTCCAACGCAACTTGAATCAGCTCAATCCGAGGTCGGACAAGAGAGTTAAGATCAAAATATCAAAAATATCTCAATCCGACCCGCGCGTCGGCGGGTCGGACCAATCCGGGGTCGGATCCATCCGACTCGCGCGGCGGTGGGTCGGATCAGTCCGTCTCGCGCCCAGAACTGTCCGTAACCTTCTAAACGCATTTTTAGGCTGTTTCGATCGATTTCTTCTGTTCCAGAGGTTTCTAACTGCCTAGATATCTTCTACAAATGTGGTTAGGCCGTTATTGACTGAAGATAAGGCCAAATCACTCATTCTTATCCGAAAACCCCCACAACCGAAGCCTATAAGTATAGGCCTAGGGGCTCATTTCATAGGGGCGGATTAATTATCAAGATGAGGAGGTGCTGCTAAGTTGGAGAGCAAGGGAGCACGAATTTCAGCAAGGGCTAGCGAGATGCCGGTGAATCCTGGCATAAAGAAGGAGCAATTCGAAGTATCTGAAGCCCGTTCCCGTCCGTTCCTCGAGATTAGGCTTGGTCTTAATTTTGAGAAAAGCTACTGATTTCGCTTGGTCGATTTTAGCGCTTTAAGCAAATACCTCCTTGGTGAGGTAGGAGCTCTGTCGAATTTTTAGTAACCGGATCTGATCAAAGGTGGTCCACGGATAAACCCCGACACAGGCAAAGACACCCACGCAAGCAGAAGACGATAAACAGATCTTGCGTTTATTTTTAAGAGAATTGTATCTTTTATTTTCATTGTGTAAAGGTCTTATAAAAAGACCGATCTTTTTAAACTTATTGTAACGATCAAAGTTGTAATGAGTTATACAATGAAGAAAATAATTTTCGACGAAAATAAGCTGACGACCACAGTGGGAGAAAACGGTCTCACTACCGAGGCCGTCGTGTCGCAACTGATGATTAAGATCCCGGTTGAAGAGGTGGTCGAATACGAGTTCGACCAACAGAAGTACGAAGAATACCTCTCGTCCTCCTCCTCCAGATCCTCCGCTTCTCGCAAGTGTAGGAAGATCAATGCCCTCGTTGCTGCGGTAGCTGAACCTTGCAATGCCCTTCCGGCCTCCAACGAGTCCGGATCTGCAGATCCGAACTCCTCCTCAATCAAGGAGTTGAGTACAGAAGGCGCGCCCACTTTATCGAAGAGAGCTCGCTAAAGGTAGCGCCAACACCTTGCGCGCCAATTCGTTAGGGCTTTGGAGTCAATTGACGGGATCCGTTACGAGGCGGATCTGAAAATTAGGCAACGCCAAGCGCACCAACAATGGACAAATACCCCCTCCTCTAAATCACCAACAAGTGAATGAGTACAAGTCAAAAAGACCCATTCAACTCTTGAAGAACGGATCAAAAAGCACCGCGTACTGCTTGCGCACGCGCGAATTCTTGCGCAAGAGGCCAAAAGGTTGCAGAGGGAAGAAGTGGAAAAGAAGATACAAAAACTGCACAAAGTTTGGAGGCCAAAGTCCAAGACGGCGGCCGAAAAGATCGAGAAAAGATCCGCCCCTCCACTTCGCGGGTTACTTGGATCCGACCCTCCACTTTGCGGGTTACTTGGATCCGACCCTCCAAATCGCGAGTCACTTGAATCCGACCCTCCAAATCGCGGGTCACTTGGATCCGACCCTCCACTTTGCGGGTCACTCAAATCCGACCCTCTACTTTGTGGGTCACCCAAATCCGACCCTCCAACCCGCGGGTCGCCCAAGTCTGACCCGCGCCAGGGTCAAGACAGAAGATCACCCAAATCCGACCCTCCAACCCGCGGGTCGCCCAAGTCTGACCCGCGCCAGGGTCAAGACAGAAGATGTTTTGCACCAGTTTTGTCGATCCCTTCGAGTTTCGCACCTCCGGTGGAGCCTCGCGACAGTGTGGATTTGTACCGATTCAAAGTGAGGATGGTCAATCGCCTGGGTCCTTTGCACGAGGATCGAGGCAAAGTTTTGATCGAAGAACGATCTGGTCCGGTGATTGAACCCCGAGCGACTCGTCGAGCTGGGGGTCGCACTCGCCCTCGCAAAAATTTTGAGCCTTCTCATAAAAGAAAAACTCTAGTTTCACCCTCAGAAAAGTGTGAGTCCAAACGTGTGACTCCTGCAGACGCCAATAAGGATTTACATACTCAGAAGAAAACGCGTCAGACAAACGAACGCGTTATACCTGAGGAGTCGTGGCAACACACGATAGGTTGCTCTGGTCATCAGACCGATGAGTTGTACTATCGAGCTGGGGGTACGAACAAGTCTTGAAAGAGAAGTACCCGGGAAGCGGACCCTCACTGTCCGTGTGCCAAGATTATCAGAGCAGTATTATCACCGTGTAGCTGTCCTAAGACCACTCCACCGAGGGTCCCGATATTCGAGAGGATCTCCAACGGAATGGCCAAGTCCAAACCAAAGCGTCTCCGTAAGAAGCGATCGGCTGTTCATGGTGATGAACTTCCAGAAGTCACAATTAACATGGCTGATAAGGGAAAGTCGATTCGACCTTCTAGCTCTGACCCGCTTATATCGCATCGTCTAACCCGGTTGTGATCAGGAACTATTAGACAAAGAGATTATCAGAGGATGCAGAGGGGATTATCCTCGGATGATGAAGCATCAGATGTCAACTCTGCAATCGCTTCTGACAAAACAGTGTCCAGCCCAGGACAATCCCACGAGGCGTTCATGATCAACACCGAGCAAATAGCCAAAATTCTCGAGGATGCTCTGAAAAAGAAGAAAGAGGCCTTCAAGATTGAAATGGAAATGACTATGCTACGGATGAGGGAAGAGCATGACCAACAAATTCGGGCTTTGTCAAATCAACTAGGTGAATCCAGTCGTCGTAAAAATGTTAGTCAAGCAGCTAGCGATTCAGACGTGGATGAATACATCAATGCTGATGACCCTCCCATTGACCAGAACGCTAGCGGTGGTCCCCCTAAAAACAACGACGTTGGGGGTGGTCCCACCGAAAACGACAACACTGGGGGTAGCTCCATTGTTCCTCTTAAAAATCGTCCAAAGCCCGATACGAGCAAGGATGAAAAAAATGAAAGATCTCGAGAGCAAAATCAACGCTCTAATGTCTGATCGAGAGGTAAAGAAGACCAGAATTCTGTGTCCTTATCCGAGAGAGTAGGATTCGATCCCGTATCTGGCGAAGTTCAACCTGATCAACTTCACACCGTTTGACGGGAATGGTTCACCCACTCAGCATTTGATCTATTTTAAGTCCCACTTGGGCATGATCTCCGGCAATGAAGCCTTGATGGTTCGGTCATTCGTTGGCACCCTTCACGGGCCCGCCTTCGATTGGTACCGCCATCTCAAGTCCGCAAGCATCAATAGTTAGGACGACCTAGAGAATCTGTTCTTCGCTCACTTTTTTGATGATGACGCCGAGGTGTCAATCAGAACACTCTTCGATGAGAAACAAGAAGATGACGAGACAGTCGACGACTTCATCAAATGCTTCCGGAATAAGGCGATGAACTGCCAAGATCCGATCACGGAGGACTTCATCCTCCAAAAAATGTCACAACAACCTCTCTTTAGATGTATTATAAGTTATGGGAGTAGCACCCTCCAACACCTGGAAAGAGTTGAAGGTGCGCGGAGAACGGGCTGAATGCTTCATCAGAAGGAAAAAGCCCGAGAGGAGCCAACCGACGGATAACTCTCTGAAATTAAATTTCGCCTCCCGTGGTAAATGGAAAACACCTGCAGCAGCTGTTGATGCTAATCAGACGTCGCAATAGCAACCCCGAAGACAGCAGAAGACTTCAGGTTCAAGACTCTAAAAAAAGTACTCCTTCAAGGACGAAGACGTTCCAGCCATCTTCGAATCCCTCCTTAAAAATAATAAGATCAAGCTACCACCTATCACAAATCAGGAGGAAGCTGACAACACGGTAGATCCAAAGTACTGTGCGTACCACAGGAGGGTCCTTCATCCCACCAAGGGTTGCTTTTCTCTTAAGAATAACATTCAAACCTTGGTTGAAGCCGGCGTCATAACGCTGGGATAAGCCAAATGAGAATGGCGACACTCCGACAAGTATACGAGTATAAACTGCTTCTTAATACTCCAATAGGCACACGAGTCTAAACTATTTCCCACTTTGACGGGAAGTTCCTGGAGAATATTACGCTAATATTCTTAAGGATAACTCGGTCATGTAACTGAATATAATGTCCGAACCAGTTCCGCAAAGGAAGCTGGGGGTGGATGATTTATGTACTGAATATAATGTCCGAACCAGTTCCGCAAAGGAAGCTGGGGGTGGATGATTTATGTAACGGGAAGTTCTTGAAAGAATGCTACATGTAATTTTCTTAGGGATAACCCGATCATTACAAACGAAGTGATAAACACTAAACCCCCACCGATCAGACTAATTAACGGTGGAACCATCAAAATTCCTTCTGGTTAAATCCGTTCAAACTTTCGCTGTATCTGTGCAGTCAACATCCTCAATGTTAGAGTCTAGACATGGTACTCAGAATTTTAATGTCTTAATCCTTAACGAATTGTCAAACCCCTTCGTGTTAAGTTCTTATCACTTGACACTAAGAATCCCCATTGAGTAATCGGTACAAGTCAACACTCCCACTATGATTTGTACTCCCACTCCTACTGTCTACCTAGTCAAACCTTCCTACAGTTAGGACCACAACCAAAATCAATATATATATATGCAAAGATATATAAACTAACACAAGATGATATATCCTATCAAAGAGATATACAATATGATATATGTAAGGATATGCAAACACAAGGGTAACATAAACAAATGAAATAGTGAATAAATAAACAATGAGAGAAATGCTATAAAGATGAACAATTATAAGTGCTAAGCCAAACTCAAACAAGCAATATGATCACGGAGTTTGGACCTTCCGTCCTACGTCTCCGCTCCCCACTCCCGGTGAGAAATCCACTATCACAACCGGGTTTTCTACGTTCACCCGAATAACATCTCACTCTACACCCACTAAGTGTTGAACTAGACGTGTCTCCCTCAAGTGCTCGGTTATAACCTCTCCCTAGGTTCGTCAACCAATGCCACTCCTCTTGGGATGATCCCCGACTCTCGCCACATACTTCTCTCGGTGTACAAGTGTATTACAAAGTGATCTCACAAAAAGCACAATATAAATCAATTGATTGTTCTCTAAACAAGGTGAGAACTCAATTAAGCACAACTCTATGTTACAATCTCTCACAACCCTAATATACTATGTATGCAAATACAATAAGCTCATGTGGATGTGTGTAACAATGAGATTCAATAAAAACTTAACTCAATAAGAACTAGCAATAAGATTGATATGAAATACAATAATAGAAATGCTAGGAAATAGAGTTAAGGAAACTTTTCTATAAACACAAAGAGAGGATGATGAAATGTTGAAGATGAACTCTTCAATAGTTGATGTAAACTCCTCTTTGTAATAGCAAACCCAAAACAAACTTAAACCAAAACTAAACAAGCTTAAACCCTTGTTTAAAACCTTGTTTAAAAACTTCTTAGATTTTTGAAAGAGAACAGCAATGGGGTATTTATACCCACTCAAAATCTCAACCAAAAACCCCAAGCAAAAGACAAAAACAGCCCCAGCCAACGGTAACAAAAATAGCCGTTGGAAGGAATCTGACTGACAGCCACAGTAACGGTAACAAAAATAGCCGTTGGAAACAGACCTGACAGAGCGGCGGTCGACCAAAAAAATTCGCGGTCGACCGCGATGCAGATCTCAGACTGAGAATCGAGCAAGAACTTCGTCGGTCAACCGGTGCGGTCGACCGAAGGAAATATCGAGCTCTCGGTCGACCGGTGCGGTCAACCGACAAACTCTATGCTGCCCAGAAACAAATGAACAATTGAGCGGTCGACCGGTACGGTCGACCGAAAACTGATATGATAGAAAAACAAGTTTTAGAGCTGATTTTGAGACTTTGGAAAATATGTTAAAAACATGTAAATAAACATGTTACAAAAAGAATTTTCCAAATTGCATTTCCCATTTGTGAAAAATCATCATTTTGCAAAATAGTTCAAAACACGAAAATGTAAACATGTGAATTTTGATATTTAGGCTAAACCATGTTTTGAAACTTTGCATAATGATTTTGTAGACTTAATAAAATATGTATATGTTTATTGTTAAGTCCAAAAACTAAGAATATAGTATTTTTCACAAATATGCATATTCTATGCAATGTTTTCAAAAACACAATAGTAAATATGAAATATATGATTTCATATTTATAAACATGAAAACTCAAAAACTATGTATGTATATATATAACTATATATATGCATAGAAACCAAAACTTATGTATATATATATAACTATATATATATATACGAAGAAACCAATAAGTGTGTGTGTATAGATAATTGAGCTTAGAGTACTTAACACACATAATATAAAACCTAAATTAGATTGCCCAAGCTATGATCTTGATCTTCAATAAGCTCTTCTTGGTAATCTCGCAGATGAAGCTTGAACTTGATCTTTAACTTTGAATTGTAAGGCTTCACTCCACTATTCCGCCAACCTCCATTGAATATGATCGTTGAGCCTCTATTCCATCCATCCTCCAACTCGTTGTTTGCCTAGAATAAATACGAAAACACAAACACTAGACAAACAACATTAGAAGTAAATTATTTGTTAAACACCATCAAAACAAGAAGGCCAACAGGCAGTTGTATTCGTTTTGGTTTGGTTGACATCCTCTTATATTAGAGCAGGCTTCTCGGATGTAATTCGAGATGATATATTTATTATTTATGTTGGAGATTTGAGTATGTTTTCTTGACTATTTGTTTTTCATAGAGAGCTATATGAATGATTTGATATATGTAAGTACTGACTCTATTTTCTTATATACTTCTACCCCTTCCCCTGGGGAGAGGTAGTAATGATCTCGCTAGAGATTTTACGCTCATTGTTTCCCCTCTTTCACGGAGCGAGTTCGGCGTACGGAGAGTCACAGGTTGATGAGACTTCTTAGTTGTCCTTTTAGCTGTTGGCCTCTTTGTTTTGATGATGTTTAACAAACAATTTACCACTAATATTGTTTGTCTAGTGTTTGTCAAAATAAGAAGGCCAACATTGTACTCCCACTCCTACTGTCTACCTGATCAAACCTTCCTATAGTTAGGGCCACAACCAAAATCCCCTCTCGATTCCTCCAATAAACAAGAGGCCCATAAATAGAGCGATCAAACATTCCTACAGTTAGGATCGTCTCAAGCCTCTCACTCGGTCAAACCTTCCTACAGTTAGGGCCAAAACCAAAATCCCCTCTCGATTCCTCCAATGAACGAGAGGTACACTTTCAAATCGAGTGATCAAACATTCCTACGGTTAGGGTCACCTCAAACTCCCGCTTGGTCAAACCTTCCTACAGTCAAGGCTAAAACCCCAATTAACTCTCGATAAACGAGAAACCCACCTTTACTTTGGTAATCAAACCTTCCGATAGTTAGGATTATCCGAATCTTTTTTATTCTCAGAGTGGGGATCCCACTCTTAGTTTTACCTTCCCGGATTCTAAAAGTGGAGATACCACTTTGAGTTTCTTTTAGCAACTGGAGATAGAATATAAAATTCTTCCTCTTCGGTTTCAGGAGATAGAATATAAAATTCTTCCTCTCCCATTTTGGGTTCGTCTTTGCCCCAAGAGAAGACACAATATTTCAACATTATAACTTCAAAATCCATGTCTTACACACACGGGGAATTTTATCCCGAATCCTAAGTAGGGATAAGTCAATGCCTAACACGCGTTGTCGGTTTAGTCTTTCACCAATTGAAGAAGACACCAGAATCCAAGTCTGGGGAATTTAATCCTGAAGCCTAAGTAGGGATAAGTCAGTACCTAACACGCATTGCCGATTAGTCTTTTGCCGTGAAAAGGACAAAAGCCCACATATTCAACATTGTGGCAGGTTGTTATTCATAATGCCAAAATCCACGCCTTACACACGCAGGGAATTTTATCCCGAATCCTAAGTAGGGATAAGTCAACGCCTAATACGCGTTACCGGTTTAGTCTTTTACCGATTGAAGAAGACACCAGAATCCAAGTCTGGGGAATTTGATCCCAAAACCTAAGTAGGGATAAGTCAGCACCTAACACGCATTACCGGTTAGTCTTTTATCGTGAAAAGGACAAAAGCTCACATATTTAACATTGTGGCAGGTTGTTATTCATAACGCCAAAATCCGCGCCTTACACGCGCGGGGAATTTTATCCCGAATCCTAAATAGGGATAAGTCAACGCCTAACACGTGTTGCCGGGTTTAGTCTTTCACCGATTGAAGAAGACACCAGAATGAAAGTCTGGGGAATTTGATCCCGAAGCCTAAGTAGTGATAAGTCAGTGCCTAACACGCGTTGCCGGTTAGTCTTTTACCGTGAAAAGGATAAAAGCCCACATATTCAACATTGTGGCAGGTTGTTATTCATAACCCAAAATCCGCGCCTTACACGCGTGGGGAATTTTATTCTGAATCCTAAGTAGGGATAAGTCAACGCCTAACACGCGTTGTTGGTTTAGTCTTTCACCGATTGAAAAAGACACCAGAATTCAAGTCTGGGGACTTTTATCCTGAATCCTAAGTAGGGATTAGTCAGCGCCTAATACGTGATGCCGGGTGCCGTATTCCCGTAAAAAATGGTGAAGTCTATGTATTTAAAGTCATAGCACCAAGTCTAAGTGAGTTAATTCTCTTAGCACAACGTCACATGCGGAACGGACTTAAACAATCAGCATGTTAGCCCGACTCAAACGGTAGTCGGTAAAGGCTCATCAAACCCGTTGATGACTGAGAATTTGCCAAAAATTCTATAAATGCGAGTCATTGACGCACCAGCTCCGTTGGTTGGTCTCATGACTTCAGCACCCAACAACATCAGGATAAAATTCATACATGCAGACGAAATAACTTTAATAGTTGGTCCTGCACCCCAAATTTTGGGACCGCCATGCTCTAATGTCTTAAGAGCTTAAACTGTGTAGACTCTAGCAAACATACGAGTATAAACTATGTTAACGCCGATCGATACAAAACCCTAAGGTCAACGCCAGTCAACGCGTAGCCCAAGGTCAACGCCGGTCAGCGCGTTGCGATGCAGCTAATTGTTCAAAGTTAACTCAATGACACGAGCCAAATTCAACTTACCAATTTCAATTCGAGACTTCGACAACGGTCAGCCGATAAATGCAGTACCGAAAATTTTTAGCTATTCGACAAAATATTGAATAAACTGAAAAGTGGAGAAGTCAAGAACTGAAGCCAATTATAGATCCTTTGACACCGATTGAAGGTGGGGATTTATCACATCCAATGCATTTCAGACTTATCTATAAATGAACGAGGCTGAAACACTTTGGAGGGGGTATCTGTAGGCGTCCAAAATTACCTATAAAGTTCCCGTACGCAGCTCGAGGAGAAATACAAACGATAAGCGTCATCATTCAAGTCTGTAGGCTGTCTAAAAATCACAATGGATAGCTAATCCCTATCAAGCCCTGATAATGGAAGTGGAGTTACGATCAGCGACAACTTTCTAATACGATCGAATGCCTATCCAGAAACCTCAATTGCCAAAAGCATCTAAACGACGGCCGGCCTCACTCCATGAGATAATGATTTCAAATAGTCGGCACCTTGAACTAAGAATCAAAACAACGTGCTTAAATGACTCTATATTAAGAAACTAAATTCTCAGAGATGACGTGGATGAGCAGAATGATAATAGATGACTTTCGAACTAAAGACACTGTTTGCGATTAGCTGTAAGATGAGTCGAGCTTTTAGCGCATCGACGAAGACATGTAAGTGAGCCGACAACTATTCCATGCCTATCGGACACTATTGATGTTTTGAATTCTACTGCGTCACAGCTCGTACAACGAGGAACCTACAATATACATAGCCTTAGAGTGGTCGACAGTCGGGAAAGCAGAGCACCGATCAGCGAAGACCTTTATCTGACCCAGATCATAACGCGAATGGAGGACACAATTCGACGCAGCTTCAGACAAGCTGAATTTGCCTATCTCAAGAATGAGGCTCTCACGATACGTTGGTGAGAGTTACAATCCTTGCAAAAGATCGAACTTCCTCATACCATTGCTGTATAACAGGCACAAAGACATATAAACTTATAATCGACTTCCTTTGACACATGTATCACCATGCAGACGGATTTTACAAATGAGAAAAAACAGACAACCGCTAATAACACCGTAATGAGCAGTTTGCATTCTGACTGTTTTCAAATTCAAACGACACAACAACTTTGCGTTCTCCAGCGACATTCTAACTCTTGGTCATGACGACAGCATCTCACAAAGGAAACCAAAACGCCAAAAATATAGGTTCCTTGCCGGACGTTTTCCCCTCATAGGTCTCCGCATCTACGTTTCCGACACACCCTCAGTGACGCAAGGAGTTGCGCTTCACGCCACGTGTTGAGAAGGCAACCCCGCCCGCGACTTGTCTCAAAATTCTCATAAACTCGAGTTTAATCTGCATTCCTCAAAACACCAATAGACGCCAGAACCTATAAATAGCCATATACGCCGCTACAGAGCTGTTATTGCTTGTCTCACGCAAGATCAGGCCTCAAAACAGCTTACTCCACGTTCTGAGGGATTCTCTGCCACAAAGGAGCGGCAATAGCTATGACAGTTGCACTCCGATCATCACCTATAATAAAGTACCAACCGAATATACTCACTTGAGAATAAAATAAGAGGCGAAGATTAGAAAAGAAACTACAATAAAACGGACCTGTTGGCCGGGGGAACAAAAGAAGGGGGGGGCAGGTTGAGCGAAGGAATTGGAATACAAGATCCAGTCTCTTATGACGAATGCAAAAAACCGGCACGGCCTTGGCGAAGGATGAAACGACGGAGGGATCGAGCGAATCACAGACCACGTGTCAACTAATATTCAAGGCAACCAAGTTGAAAGTAAGTCGAGAGTAGAGAATCTGGTACGGCCGAACTCAGACGAACCGACTCTGGATCAGGAACGAATCATGTAAAAGTCAATCACCGCAACTTGATATCCTTCATCAAGGTATCATCATTGGCAAATTATCCGATATTTCCGGTGCTGCAAACATCTCAATCGTTTTATGAGTTTATAATCATTCTTGAGTATCTTACAACTCATCGCTTAAGAGAAATAGTAGAGGGAGAACCCTGAAAGCGCGGAAATCGAGCGCAACGGAGGACAACTCCATGCCCAGGCAAGAAAGCTACGCACAAGAAAAACAACGATCCGCAAGACAGGCGCCTCCAACCAGGGAACAATTAAAAAAAGATCATCGAACCCAAGCGAACCTGGGGGGGAAGAGGCACAGCCAAATAAGAACCGAAAAAGCCAAAGGCACGCAACAAGATCACCCACGTACCAAGATCGAAAGAAAAAGACAACAAAAAGCCTACGAAAAAAACAAACAAGAAAAGGAAAAAGGTAAAAAGAAAAAGAAAATAAAAAAAAGAAAAAAAACCCTCGAAGATGCGCGGCAGGACAAACAGGGAGCAGAATCGCCCCACTGCAATCATGCACCGCGCCGCGAAACGGGCAACCAAGGGAAGGGACACCCCAAAAGGGCAATGACACACGAAAACACCAGTGAGTACGACCGAGTGGCACGCGCAAGTACGGGAAGGGGCGCGCCAACGATCACCAACGGACGAGCAAAAAACGCGAGCGCAGTTAGCACCACGGCGCAGAGACAGAAGAAAGAGCAGAAAGGGCCAGCAAAGGAAGGCAAAAGAGCAAATAACATAAGACAGTAAACACCAAACAAGAAAAACAAATAAAACAAATGGGACAGAAATGGGACGGAAATGCAAAACGAAAAATCAAGGAAAAAGAGAGGCCACTAACCGCCCAAGACTCAGGAGCCAGAACCGCCGAAGGGGGGCACCCGCACACAACACGCGGGGAGCCACAACCTAGGCAACGGCAAGACCCCACAAGCACCCGACAAGTACGATAACACCACCCGACCAGACCAGTACCCGGGACAAGCGAAACGGGACAATGCATAACCATCAAACCGCATCAAAGGATCCGGGGCATGAACAAGAAGGGAAGACAGGCCGCGCAAAGGAAGGCAAACTACCCCACAGCAATGGAAAAACCCAAAGCAAAGCACAACTAAGGAAGCAAATGGATGCCAATAGAAAAATGACAACAAAATGAAAGACGACAAATACCGCAACACTCACCACCAAACAAAAAAGACCAACACCAGAAGCAGCAAGAAAGGGGAAACCGAGAAGCACTCAACCGCCAAGAAGAAAACCAGTCCAAAGACTAAACAAAGCAACAGCAGTCAAAAGGGACAGAAACACTCAAAAGGAAAACAACACCAACCGGAGATATGTTTGCAAGGACCCAAGACATAAAAGGTGAAAGGCAAAGGCCAGGAAAACAAAGCAGGCGAAAGGAAGTGAGCTGTAAGTAGTAGTTGAGTGAGTGACGAGACGAACAAACTATTGCGGAGGAGAAGAAAAACGCACAAACAGGGCAAAAACATAAGTCACAAGACAACAGCAAGACTCAGCGCGCGAGAGTGATGATGCGACACGCAGACAAATTGCGAAGATCAAAGGATCAAGAGCAACAGAACCATCAAGGACAAACCACGAAACAGACAGCGCGAAAGGGAAAACACAGGCGCACAGGACCGGCGACACGCCCAGGACGACGGCATGACCAATTGAAGAGAAAAAATAAAAGGAAAAAAGGAGGGACAGAGCCACAAAGAAACCGGCGAGCCCCTGGAGCCGCACAATCGCGCACGTCGGGGCACCCGAGGATGAAGAAACCGCAAGAAAAACACCCGAAACCACAGATTCACGCAAAAACCAGACCACATGAGACCAGAGAGGGAGTCAAACCCAAGAGCGGCCAACTGGAATGAGAGGGGGGGGAACGTCTGGCACAGCCACACAAGCGAAGAGGGGAAATAAAGGAACGGAACATGAGAGGAAAGAGGAGGAAGAACAAGCAAACGGATCCGAACAGCACAAACCGGCATGAAACGGCGAGAGAAACCGGCCAGAAAAAAAGCAAGGAGCAAACTACAATAAAGGGTGCGCCGGAGGCGCGGAAAAAGGCGGACTGAATGAAGAGACGCCACATATATAGAGCAAAAACAAAAGCAATCCGAAACCGTCCCAACGCCGGCCAAACAACAAGGACAGCACAGCCAAAGGACCAAAGGACAACATGGACAGAAAGCTACCGACACCACCAGGCGAACACACAAATCACCCCGCGGGAAGCAAAGGAGACACCAGAAAGCGACAGGAAAAACTTCATAGGCACCGACTGATGAAGTCGAGAGATCACAAGAACTAGAGGAACCAACGGACGTAGAGCGAAGAACCACCCTGATCAGGATGTAAATTAGCTTGTAACGCAAGTTAAATCACATCGAAAACCAGACCTGTCATGAGTTTTCAAACAATCTGCTTATCAGAACTTCTTACTAATTTCTGTTCCGAGATTCATATAAACCTCAACGTCCAAGAGTTACTACACCAAGTCATCAAACAACTTACTTATCTCCCAAAGTGATCACTACAAGAAGGACGACAACGAATGAATCAGCACACTCAGGACTGCGCGATCTGTCAACGTGAGACGAAGTGCAGAGAAGCAAAGTTCAGCGAAGACGAACAATCGAAGAAGCACATCTACGTAACAAGAAGAACGACGATCCTCAATAAAACAAAAGGGAGGAAGCAATCAATCCATTCTCTTCTCTTTTGTGAATCGAGAATCAAAGTTGTAAAGTCGAATTATATCGAGAGAATACAAGTCAAACTTTTATATTCTTTTCGTTTATTTCATTCAATTTTCAAACAAAAAACAAACCCGAACTGGCGACTTGCTGAAGTTAAAAAACGGACTTAGCTTCTCTGTACGAGAGAGTTGGTGGGCGCAATCCGAAAATCGTTACACCTCACATAGCAAATACCACCGTCCGAACTTGTGTAGAGTTCGACCAACAAGCCAAAGTAGTTGAGGGATGCATCTTCCTAACTGGAGTTACCTATTAGCGACCCAAAAAAGATAGAGAAAAAGTGAAAGCACAAAACACGGTTGATAACACCATCTAGATGGACCTACTCGACAGAGCAGGTAACACTTAAGTGACTATACACGAAAGCCGTATGTTACCAAGAAGGTGCAAAAAAAAGCTGACCTCTCTGGTTGAGACGCAAGGACAACTTAAACTACGTATCACAACGGGCTCTAGGCGCCACGGGATGAAGGAAATTGAACTACAACCCTTTCAATACATATAAAAGGCTTAAATAAGCTTAGGGTCATATAGACCTATCTAGACGTATAAGTGGGAAGAAAGCACCGGCAAATCACGCACGACGTATGAAAAAAGGACGAAAAACAAAAGGGCATCAGACGGAGCATGCCCGCGGTACCAGGCCTTGACAGGCCGATCGAAAAATGCTGCAGACGCGTGGCGTCCGAACGAAGGCGCAGAAGATCTTACGGCGGAGATACTTGCGGAAAGCGCGCACTAGAAGACGCCAACGAAGGACTGGCTTCTTCTGAAAGAAGCCCTGTGCGTACAAGCTCAACCCAACTGATGCGGTTTCTGCTCCAGAACGACCCACTGCTGAGCAATGAACCCGATCATGAGCGTCGGTTATCGTCAGCACCTCAAACGACGCGAACCTCTCCAAAGCTTTCCGCGCGCCTGGAAAACCTCGAAGGTGTTCAATCATATGCGCTACACATCTCAAAGATAAAGTGCGGACGAAACCAAAATGTACCACCTACGTCCAAAAGTGGCTCCAAAGGCTCGTTTCAATCATTCAAGAGACGCACGCCACAACGTGCGTTCAGTCAAACAAGCCTCGAACGGGTCTGATTCACAAACAAAAACACGCGGACACACACAAGTGTCGCGAAACAACAGTGTCAGGAAAGCACTCGTTGCAGACTCAATGACGCGAACCTCAATCAGCGGGTAGTGAGCGACGGATCAATAAACACGAACCACCAGCAACATGGTCACGCAGCCAAACCACCCAAGGAAGGAAGTCAAATCAAAAACCGACTCCTCTAAGGCAAGGTTCGTGGCAGCGAAAGGAAGAAGACTCAAATAAGACAAGCACGCAGCAAGTGTGAGGTTCACAAGACTCACCGAGACCGG